>NC_135443.1:2224828-2536494 GCF_051991255.1 Vanacampus margaritifer
TTTCAGAAGCAAGACGTTGGCACAATATATAAAAAAATATCTTGTCGCACGAATGGCTCATGCAATATGTGTATTGCAAAGACATGCAACAAATGAATATTGTATTGTATACTTTAGTCTGACTTTGACCAATCAGAGACTACCTGAATTGCGCATCGCCATACGAGAGAACCGTATCGAGGGGCATTACTAACAAAAAATAACTTAATTGGATAAGATTAGATCACAATGAGCATGCTTATTTTTCCGCATTAACATGCATTTCTTTCTTTGGATTATAAAGATCTCTTTATCTTTATCTCTATCTTTATTTTCTATATCTATCTGTCTCGCTCTGTCCATCTCGCTATGTCTGTCTGTCTGTCTCGCTATGTATACAGTATATATATCTATATGTATGTGTATATATATGTATATGGATAGATCTTTTTTTTTAGGTATGTGTTAAATGCTTAAATAATCTCCATCACTGTATAAAACACCCATGTCGCATGTTTTGTCAATACTGAGCAGCCCTCGCAGATACATAGTCCTCACAATGTCGTAGTTGTGAATAACTGACACTCTGAGGACAGTGTATTTATACACTGTGAGTGTAAAATAAGTTTTCAGGGCTTGGAGTTACACATACAGTCCTCACAATTCATACTCTGGTCAGGTATGGATTCTCTGAGGACTGTGTATTTTCTTGTTTTTGTTTCATTGTGAAAAATAGACGTCACCAATTTACACAAACCTGTAGTGCAGAAGGATTTATTTATTTATTTTTGTAATGGCAAATAAAATGAGTTTGCATTCACAATACTTTAACCTATTCATTGTTCTGTATGTACTGTAACTGTGTACATGCACAGGTACAGTCTTGTGTATTACTAAGAATTGAATTTTATATGTATTTTTTTCTTCATGTGTACCAGGTTTGAACTGACGCACAACCTGAAGACATAGCTGAAGACGTAGCTGTCACAGACAAAGTTGACCAGGTGACGAGATTTCTTTTTGAATATTGATGTTGAAATCAGTTTTCAGAAGAAAGACGTTAGGAGTGAAGAGTGTAGAGTAGATGCTAGGGCTAAACTATATAACTAACAAATATAATCACAACAATTGTTTATGCAATGTGTATTGCCAAGACGTTAAAAATACTGTATCCAACAATACGCTTGTATGGGACTAAAATTTCTACAAGTCAACATTAAAAATATCTCAAATTGAAGATTTGTTGGCAGTTTGGTGATTTAGATTATGCACTGTAGTGATCTTTTTTTCCCATTAATTTATTTATGGTGGATTTTAGAGGTGAACTCGCTATAATTTTTTTATTTTTTTTTAAACAGAAGTGTAAACATCAGGTAGTTTATTCACTTGTATCAAGCTTGGATAAATGTGCTTTATGTTTTGGACCTTTCGCTGCACTAGAATGGACTGGCATGATGGGTATTTTATCTTGTGTGTTATTTGTATCTGCAATGGATCTTTGTTTCACGCAACCAGGATTAATAGTGCAGGCATTTTCATTGAATGAATATAATTTAGTCAAGAGGATAAATTATGACCCATGTTTATACCGCTGTCTTTAGTTGCAAGCAGCTAAATGTTGAGCAATTGTCTCAATCTTAACGACTGTCTGACTCAGTAAAATAGAAAACGTCTACTGTAACTGAAGGACTGTATCACACAAGACCCGTTTTAGGGGCAATGCCATAGATTAAGCATATTAACTATCCCTCTTGTTAAATGCTTCATCTCATCTTTCGAATAAATGTGGTGACTAGATTTATAATAATCTTTAGTACATTATATGCACAAACTTTAGGTTCTAAATGCTTTTCTAGTTTGCTCCAGCATTTGGCACATATCCCGTTGATTGCAAAAAAAAAAAAAATGCAAAACTGCTTGATGATGAAGACCACCTATCTTTGGTAAATGAACTTTAGCACATTAGCCCATCAATGGCGGGAGCTACTTCTGCCGCGAGCGCTCGACACTTGTCTCAAGCTTCTACTTCGAGTGTAACATCACTAAGTAACAGCGAAGTAAAGCTAGTAAATATTTATGACCACCCGCCAAAAGGAACTTTAACCCGCATCCGGCAGGTGTCAATTTTAGAGCCGCTGTATATATGCACATGTATGTGTGCGTCTACTGTATATATGGATATCATTGCTGTCCTGTGAAAAACACGTTTCCATTTTTAGGTCGCGGGCTGCTCTCCGGTAGCGATCCTTCTTGGCGGCACGGCTTGTATCACGGTGCGCTTTATAGTCTGGAAAATATGGTGGAAGTGTTTTTCACAGGACAGCGACAATATGTATATGTATGTCTGTATGTATGTAATAATTGTTTTTGTTTAAAAAATTAGGTTGCTGATGTATCCAGTTCAAGTGAGGATTCATCAGCAGAGGAATATGTTCCAGATTCTCACAGTACTTCGGACACTTCCTACATTGAACCTGTTTCAGAAATTCTGAAATCCGAAGGTATTCCAGTAATGAGCTATTAGAAAACTGCTCATCTTTAAGATGAGAGGTAGTCATGTTTTAAAGAATAAAATGTTCAATGTTCACTGACTCTTTTGCATCTGGTTTCATGTCTAACTTATCCATTACAAAGATGTGCTTGACCTAGATAACCTGTTCACATAAGAAGCATTGTTTTATTAACATACCAGTTTCAGTCTGTCCTAAAGTTGTAACATGGTGCTCAAGGATCAGGTATGACTTTGCATTTCACAGTATTGTTATGCACAACAATGCGACCTTATATCAGGTAAGTCATTACACATCAATGTCATTTCAGTTTGTGTAACGCCAGAATGCCAGAACTTTCAAGTCACTTCAGTGACATGGTTGCTGTGTGTTGTGTAAACTTTGTCCTTGTAATGTGAGTTGGTCCTCATAATTACCATTTTTGCCATGGGCGTGGCTTATTTAGCTCATTATCTATGTCCTCATAATTACTGTTTTTTCAGGTTTTTCTTTTTTTTGTGCGTTGAGTTTTTTCAAGTTTTGAAGTGAAATTTCCCTGGACGACCCCAAAAAAAAATTTGGGGTGCAAGTCCCATCTCTCTGGCATTAGCGGAAAGGGGTGTCCCCGTAATACACAATTAAACAGGTTTGGAAAAAATGTCCTCATAATACACAGAGGCAAACCTGCGTGTGTGTGTGTGTGTGTTGCAGGCTTCAGCAGTTGGACCGCCACTGTCAGAGCAGCGCCCAGCAGGTGTGTGAGCTGCTGGCCAAACAGAACCACATGATGATCAACCACACACAAGCACTCCACAACTAAGTCACGCGTGCGTGCGTGCGTGAATTTCTCAGCCAGCACGCCAGCCAGCGTTTGTCCTTTCCGATTTCTACTTAGTCGAGTTTGATGCGAAGAATGAGATGAGTTGCAATACATTTAGCTTCAAATGTGCACATTCTGTACATGTATTTATGAACGTACAGAGAAAAATGTGTACATTCTTAAATCTTTTTACATGCTGGAATAGAAGAAATATATTTTTGTAATAAAAGCTGGTTTTCAAACTTGCCATTGTTTTTTTTTTTTTTTATTATTTAGACACAATACACTTTCTACTGCTATTAAATGATAAACTGTCCAAAACTTTGGCTGCTTAGTGTACTTAAATATTTTAGAAATATTCAGATTGGCACTGCACTATTAAAAAAAAAAATGATTCAAGATTTTTTTTTTTTTTATGAAATGGATTTTGCCATTTAGAAAAAAAAATATTCAGTCAGATTTTTATCTGCTGCAAAAAAAAAGAGTTCATTTTCTATTTTTATTTATTTAAATCTTTAAAAAAAATTGTGACAGTTACAATTGTAAATGATTTTAAAATTAGATTTCTATTCCCCCTGCCAATCTCAACTTTTTTTAAAAAAAAAAAATTGGGGTTGTGGAATGTAGCTGCCATATGTAAAATATATCAACCCTTTTCCATTGTTTATGGAAAGCAAACAAAGTCAAAAGGCTTAGTTTTTTTGGGGTGGGGGAGTGGATTTGTGTGTAAATGGAACACAATGTTTGTTTGTTTTTAGGGTCGCTGGTCGGTTTTGATTTCCTGGTTTTGGGGCTCACTGGTCAAAAGAGCTAAATACAAAATCACCACTAGAGGGCACAATTTGAACAAACACTTCAATGTGTCTGATCTGATTTTCTATGACGCCCTAAAAATGAAGAAGGTTGAAGATCATGACATTCATTGACATTTCCTCATTCATTCATTTGTAACTTTGATGAGTTGTGTGCGTGTGCGCGTGTGTGCAAATCGTCATTGTTGAACTATCTGGCGGATGCAGAACGAAGGATGTCTTTGGACTCAATTGTGCCTTCAAGATGCACATTTACTGCTTGTCATCTACGAGACGCGGAAAGAATAAAAGGGAGGCATTTATTTTTTTTCCAAAGGAAGTCTGACTGCAGAATGAACACAAAATGACATCCAATAAATTAATTTGAAAATAAATTCAAGTGATAATAAGACAGTGACATTCAAACGATAATAAATAGCATGACATACATTTTGCCTATTTCAACTGCATGGAAAGATGCTTGAAGTCAATGTTTCGTTTTGTTTTGGAGCGAAAGCGTAAGGCTTTGGTGGCGTGCGTGTGAAGACAAACAGGGAAGCGGCGTTGGAAGACGCGACCACTCCTGCACGCCGACTGACGTGACAACCCGCACACGTTCAAGACAGACCAAATTCACAGCTGCAGCCTTTCCCAGCTGACTTTGAGTACACCCTGGACTGGTCGCCAGTCAATCACACATTCCCGCTTACATTGGGACCATTTCCGGTCCTGGATGAAGCTTTTTTTTTTTTTTTAATGGGGGCGAGCCGGATTGGAACCCGCGACCTCCTGACTGACCTGCTAAGCACGACGGCACCGCACCAACAAACTTCCAATGTCGCTGGTGATTCTTTCTCGGACCTTCATCACTTTTCTTCTTCCACAGTCGTCTTCTGCGTTTCTACTTGCGCTTCACCTTTTCCTGTCCAACTCGCACACGCACACGCACACACATTTCAAGTGCTTATCAATAAAGTTGCCGATCGTGTCTGTCTTCGACGCGCCAAGTCGTCTGCGCTCGTCGCATTTTGATCACAAAAAACAAACGCCACAAAAAGAAAAAAAGAAAAGAAAAAAAAAAAAGCTCAGACCTCCACCAAGGCAAACCTAAATTTAAACAAACATAAAAACAAAAACACTATTATTTATACCTTAATTCACATTTATAGTGAACAAGATTGCGCACAAAAAACTATAAATTATTCACAGATTTTTTCTTTTTAAAGTGCATATAGACAATCATCTACAGTGGAACCTTACTTTCATCCTTTCTCTGAACTGCTTCTCCTCATGTTCTGGGATTGGGTGAGAGTCCACTCTGCCTATGGACTATGGAACGTTATTAATAGCTACTTTACATTCTAGCATGTAAAGTAAACTTTTTGTCCCACTATATATATATATATATATATATATATATATATATATATATATATACAATTATATATATATATATATATATATATACAATTATATATATATATATATATATATATATATATATATATATACAATTATATATATATATATATATATATATATATATATATATACAATTATATATATATATATATATATATATATATATACAATTATATATATATATATATATATATATATATATATGTATATATATATATATATATATATATATATATATATATATATATATGTATATATATATATATATATATATATATATATAAATAAAAATATATATTTATATATATATATAAATATATATTTATATATATATATAAACATATATATATAAATAGAAATATATACTGCATGTGTCTGTATGCATATATACTGATAGATGTGATAGAATATGAATAATTCTAAATAGAAATATATATAACATGTAAAGTGTAATTATGACAAATAATGTTATACTAATGTTTATTTTCTTTTTTAAATATGGGTAGGACGAGTCAACTTGACCACAGCACAATGTCGATTAAAGCTCACACTCAAATGTCGTGTTGAAATAAACAAAGTGTCAATTGATCGGCGTTGAATTGATTTTCATCCTCACATCGTCGACAACAAAAAAAATCGGTAACGTTGTCGTTTACGCTACCGCTATGGAACAATTCCATTTCCTGTTCTATCCTCACTTTTGCCGTTGTGTTCGTCGAGTCAACGGTGACGTCACGGTTGCAACCTTTGAGGTGGATTTTTGCAAAAACAATTAAAAGGTTCCACTGTATCTCATGAACACGTGTCTCAATAAAACAGCAACAAAAAGGCCTTGGTGGAGGTCTGCGCTCTCCGGCAAGCTCTCACGGCCACAAGACCTCCGCCAGGGAAGGCGTTGGTCCCGCGCACAACCCACCCAACAAACAAACAGACACACAAAGTCATAAATACACAAATAATGCTTGGCGGAGGTAAAAGCGACGGGACCGGTTCCCCCTCCTACATTCTTCGGCCATTTTGTTTTCTCAGCCCTAACGCACAGAGACTCGTCCGGTAGAGTGGCGTGTCTGGTAATAGAAAAAAGTCAAATAGAAAAAAGGGGGGACGATGAGCGGGATAATAAATAAGCCAGAAGTACCTCCACCAAGGAAAGATCATCATCATAAATATGTTTGCGTCCACGGCGGCGATGTCCCGCCTCTGTCCAGTCTTAAATCGGCGAGTGAGCGTTGCATTGTGGGTAGTAAAGCTTGGAGGGGGCGTGGTCGGGGAAGTGCTGCGCTTGGACGTGGAACCTCCTCGCGTGCCAACGTGACATCTTTGATTGGTGACGTTTGTCGACGGGATCCGCGTGGATGCGTCGGAGCGTCCACTTTAGCAGCAAGTTAGCAAGCGGAGGCGTACATGTGTCGCTCGCTAGCCGTTAGGGCTGGGACATTCCGCCGTTTTATTTATTTAGTTCAGGATGTTTTGTTTTTTTTGGGTCCAAGTTGACATGTACTGCTTACGCGAACAACATGGCTGTAAAAAAAAAATAAAAAATAAAAAAAATAAAAGGAGCTTGCAACTTCTTCTTCTTCTCTTTTTTTCAAAGAAGCGAAAGAAAAGAAATTAAAAATGACTTTCATATTGTCAACAGGAAGTTTGCTAGCTTGTTTTTTGGGCTTGGTCAGATGACGATCGCAACGTTTGCGGGAAGTAGTTGTGACGTTGCCCAACATGGCCGCCCCCCTGAGATCAATGGCGAATGATGAATTCATTTTATTCTTTATTTCGCATAATTTTTCTATCCTAAACTCAAGTTATTCCATTTTTTTTTTCATCTTTTTTCGCTGTCTGGAACAGACGAAGTGGATTTAAATCATTTTCGATGGGAAATATTGTTTTGGTTTTCGGACAATTTGGTTTTGTTCAAACGCTTTGAGACTGACCGATAAAGAAAACCAATTCCAATGTACATGTAAATAATATGTAGCTTAATATTTCTTCCATTTCTGTGGAAGTTGATGTAAGTTAATGCGGGTGGGGGCAAAAAAAAACGTTTCAAAGCGTGTTTGGTATCAAGAACAATAAATCAAATTCCAGATGGGGTCAAGAAAACCCAAACTTGTTTTAACTAACGTCAAGATGAGCGAAGGTGTTTTTTATTTTTTTTCAGGTCGTGTGTCCCAGCCCTCCTAGCGATCGATGTGTTTAGCAGTAGTCCGGTTGATGCGGACGAGCGAGCGTCCTGGAGGCGGATGTTGGAATAGCAGCAACGACGAGTGGGAAATTGCACCTGAGTCAACTCCTGCCTACAAGACCCGCTCAGTCGATCCCAGAATGGTTGACGTGTGCAAGAAAAGCCTGAGATTGCAACCGAGTCACGCGCATGTGTGTGCGTGCGTGTGTGGATGGCCCGCGAGAAGGGAACCAATCAAAACGCAGCAAATCCCACCCGCGGGGCGTCACATTAGTGGCTAACCGCCTTCGTACCTCCGTTCGTAAATCATGATGGGACAAAATGACTGAAAAAAAAAGTTCAAAGGATGGCAAAATCCTTCGTCGAGGGGATTCCTCCGGGTCCGAAAGCTGTGGGTTTTCCTCCTTTTTGTCCCACGCTGATGACCTCATAGACCAGCTGTGATGATGTCACCGCAGGGGGCGGGGTTAGAGGGGGCACAGAGTTCATTCCCGCCCGCTGGCCGAGTAGGAGAACTGCGGGAAGTGCGGTCGTCTCTCGTTGTCCAGGCAGTCCATGCCGTCCTCGTCGACTGGCGTGCGCACAACAACAGCAAGTTATGAGACGGGAGGTCTTCATTTGTACAAATTCACTTTGACCTTTTATTATTATTTACACTATTAAATATGTTTATCTCTTTTGTTGCTCATGACCACCATGCTGTAGTGTTGTAACAAGACCGGTCTGGAGCGAGAGTATGGAGGAACAAAACTGCCAACATTTAAAATAAATAAATGACTAAGTAACAAGGAAGTCTCGCCGGCTTGTTCTCCGAACCCGCTCGCTCGAGGCAGTGTGCAACGGCGGACGGAGCCCAACCCAGGACACGCTTAGGACCGCCCCTTCATTCGAATAACATTTTGACCTGACAGAGCGCAGCATGTAATCGTTTTTATTTATTGTTTGATATTTATTTCTATTTATAAATTTATTTTTGTATTTATTTTTAGAATCTCGTTTTTTATTTATTTATGGATATATATATATATATATAAATATATATAAATAAATATATATAAATATATATAAATATATATATATATCATTGTTTTTATTTCCATTTATATTTATTTTTTGTACTTAATTTTTGAATGATATTTTTTTTTATATCTGTGATTATTTTCACTTTTATCCATTTATTTATTTTTAATTTTGGCAGTTTTGGTCCTCCCTACGAGAGCACAAAAGACCGCAACGCTGCTAACATGACAGCGACTCACATTTCTCGGGCGGCGTCACCGTGATGGTCTGCGCCGTGAACTCCTCGTCAAAGTACCTGGTGTCCGTCTCCGACGTCACCTGAGGCTTGAATGGAGGAATCATCTGAAGGAGCCGAACGGACACCGTCAACAACTCGCAGAATGTCCCTCACGCAGCTAAGCAAAATATTAGCGACAAGCGTTTGTACCTTTTTGTCGTACACATGCTGCCAGTCAACGCCAGTGAAGAAACTGTGCCTCATTATTTCTTTGGCGTCATCCGGTCCTCCGCCGAGCCTGAGTCAGCAAAGACAAAAAAAAAGTACAGTATTTGAAGCTAAATATGACAAAACAGAATGCAATGCAAGTAGGGAAAGAATAACAGCAATGAAATGGAATGAAAACTAACAAAATCAAAAGTTACGAAAAGTAAAAACTTCAAAAAAAAAAAAGTTTGAAGTCTGATGTGGCGCTCATTTTGTTTGATTGCCTTCTAAGCCCCGCCCGCACGTACCGTTTGTTGGGGTCCTTGATGAGGAGTCCCGACAGCAGCGACTTGGCGTCGGCCGAGAGCGTGCGCGGGAACTTGATGTCCTCCATCAGGATGAGCTCAAAGAGCTTCTCGTGGTCCTGGTTGTAGAAGGGCAGGCGGCCGCACATCATCTCGTACGTCACCACGCCCAGGCCCCACCAGTCCACCGCCCGCCCGTAGTCGTTGTCCTCCAGTACCTGGCCACAAAAACAAAAAACGATCAGAACTCAAATATACTCCAAGAAGAAAAGTGAAGTTGCAACGAGAGCTATGACATCACTCGTGATGGTTGCTTGAATGTTGCATCTTTTGGATAGCGGATAACTGTGAACTTTGACTGAAACGTTCCGCGCTGAAGAAAAACGTTTGCATTATTGTCTGCGCAATGAGTCACACATCCGGGATGATTGTCACGTTGTTACTCAACTCCCAAAATCTTATGTGCGGCAATTCAGTTGCAAGTTCGGCAATGCTCGTTGTCATAAAAGCGAACAATGTGACGGGGAACGAGCTAACTAGCTAAAGTGAACAGCGTAGCCAGAAAGAAGGCAAAGCGTTACTTTACACAACATTTTGTTTGTCTTTTTACGAGACATCTGCTTGTATTCTGCACGTGTGCATTTATTTTACTGGCACAAAAGCGCCCACGGTGTCAAAGAAGAAGAAGAAGAAAAAGCGGACAGATGAGGCAGGAGATAAAGCGCAAGCGAGTCAATATGGCGCCAAGCAAGGTGGCTGCAGGGAAGCATTAAAAAAAAAAAAAAAGCAGAGATGGCAAACATCAGCGAGTGGCGGGTCTTCAGAGGCCCCGCTCGGAGGAAGAGGACGGCGAACCCGGATGGAGAAGGCCGGCCGGGTCACGGCCGCTCGGCGACTCTATCAAAGCGGTCTCGCGCACCTGGCCCGCTCTCGCCTCGTCCATCTGCTCCGCCTTCATCCCGTCGCGAGCGAGGCAGAGGTACGTACTTCAGGTGCTCATTAACATCACAAGCTGATTAACATGTGACGCTATGATGAGTGTGCGAGTGCGAGCGTGTGTGTGTGTGGTGACGGACAGACTGGCAGGGTTGGAGAGCGTCCAGAGCGGCATATGCCGTACATCTCGCCAATAATAATAGCATCTTCTCACTGTTAAGAATAATGGAGCAGGCAGGCAGGCCGGCCGGCCGGGCGTTCGCCGGCACGCCAACAAACCTTAACGACCGGCACTCATTGTCTAACGATGCTCGCAATGCATACACAGCAACTAATGGCAGACGTACTGTAACACGAGCGTCACGCTTTTCGTGTTGTCTCTTGTGCTTTCATGACTGCGCCACCCTCGTCCCTATGCAGCTGAAAGCCAGCCATTCCAATCTACGTTTGAAATCAATTGTGGCAGTGCGGCATGAAGACACGACCAAATGCTTGCGGCTGCAATCCATCAGGAAAGCGCAAGCTGCTGTCGGAATGATGCGGCGCAATCGGCAATGTTTACGGTGTGCGATGCTGCTGCAGGATGTTCCCTTTTATTGCGCAAGATCCACATCAATTCTTTAGTGTCAGCCGCAAAACAACGACGGAAGTGGTTGCATGCCGGCAGATATTTCATGTGTGATGTGTTTGAGGAGGAAGAGGAGAAGAAAAAGAAGAAGAGCAGCTTCTGGCTTAAGATGGTCTGCTGCGCACTCTACAATTGGAGAGATAACGTCACGGTGAACAACCGATGGAATATTTATCCGCTCGAGTTTGCAAAGTGCGGAAAAAGAGGAGACAAGGCACAAGCAGACCTTGAGACCCCAAAAAATTAATAAAATTACATACTGTACAATATTATATCTTCTAGTAAAAATACTTACAATTTGCTTTTAGAAAATATATTTTTTTACGTAGGATAAAAGAGTAATATCTGTAAATGGTCACAACAACAAAAAATATTTTAAAAAAATTTATAGATTTTTTTTAACTAAAAAGTGAAATTTTTAAACTAACAAATAGTGGGAGAAATTATAGCATTCCACTATTTTGGAAATTTTCTTTCTAAACTTGTGAGGCAGAACATGTTTAATATCAATATTTGCAGCCGTCGGCTAACAGAAAGCGTGGGCCGCAAAACAGCCCCTGGGCCGGACTTTGGTCAACCATCATCTCCTCATAACGACATCACTTATTATTGAGTAATGCATTGTTGCGCCTTTCGAACAACATCATCAGTTGTCGTACACAACAACTGGAGGGCGAACGCCACTTGAGAGACAGATGGAATATTTATCCGGAAACTTTTCCAAGTGCGGAAAACAAGGAGGGATGGGAAGAAAAAGAAAAAGGTGGCAGCTCGGTTGCAGGCAGGGAGCAGATTAATCCTCACAGAGCCAGATCGCTGCCCCACAGCCGCCGGCGAGTGTTTGGACTTGTTTTTAAAAGCAGCAGAGCTGACCTCGCTACTTCAAAAGACGCACACGTGTTTAAGCGAAGGCAAAGCGGGAAGAGACAAAAGGAAGCCAGAGGGGTGGGGTGGGGGGTGTGGTGGGAGGGGGGGGGGGGTTCTTGCAGCTCGACCATGTGGCGGCAGCAGCGGGACGGCAGGACGGGTCGGGTGGGGCTTTGGCAGCCGGGACGGGATCGGCGACGGGGTGGGAACGCGCACGTAGCCCGAGGCAGCTAGCGGCCCTGATGGCCGGCGGGCGCACAAGTGATCACAGCCAACACACGCACACACATTTGGCCAGTGTCAAAGGGGAACCATTTTTGCTCATGTCGACACACAAAAGGTGCGTTGACAATTTGAGATTGGCTGATTCATGTTGCTGTATTGAAGCAGAACAGGAGTTGTATTTCGTCCCCGCTGGCCGCAAGCGGCGCTACTCAACAACGGCACGGAATTGTCCCTTCACGTACGCGCAGGTCAACCCACTTTTGGAATTTGTTTTTTTTTCTATTAAAAAACAAAAGACAAAATAGCATTATAGGTGGTAACATAATTTCTTTTCACATAATAATTGTGATAAATAAATAGTATATTTTGTAGCAGTCAATTTATTTTTACATTAAAACATATTTAAAGAAAACTGCGCTATTTCTAATCTTCCACTTTTTTTATTGTATTTTTTTCTACTTTTTTGTTTTATTTCTTAAAAATAAAAATAGTGAGATATCAGTTAAAATAATGTCTTTCTATATATTACATTTGACATACTTTGTAAATTCCACATTTTCAAAATTCCATTTGTTTCAACTTTTCATTTCTTTTTTTAAACATTGTGTGATAACTGGTAACATGATGTCTTTAGTTACTTTTACTTGCCGACTCCCACGTCACTCACCAGTCCAAACCCTACAGAACGCAAGTATGGCGACCTCAAGTGGACACAAAATGAAACCTGAAACCTCTATCCTTAACCGAAATAATTTTTTTCCACAAAGATGGTGCTTATTATTGCGTCTCGTCGCTTTTTTTTTTAAAAATCCAATAAATAATCTTACAAGACACAAGCCCACATTGTGTGGCCTTTGCAATCACAGGACGTGTCGAACTTACAATCACGTAACCCTGAAATATTTCCTCTGCCTTCTCATCTCCGTCTGCCTTCAAGCCCCCACCAGCGCACCCCCACCCCCCCCCCCCCCCCCCCAATCCCCCCTATTCTCTGTTTAATCCCAGCTACTTTGCATCTCTGGAACTTGGCTGGGAGCACACTGTGTTATTTTTACACGCGGGCGGGCGAGCAGAGCGTGCGGGCGGGCGGGCGGGCGGGTGGGCGAACGGCGGCGGTGTAGATTTCCAGGTTTTTTCCGAGCACCTTCCTCCAACCTCGCCCATCTGCCGCCATCTGCCTCACTTTAGCCCGCACTTTCTACTGCAACACACACACGCGAGCATAAACGCACATCCTGTGAAAAATAACTAGCAGCCTCCAATCAGCTTTTGGCACGCAAAGGAAGGCACTTGAAAAAACAAAAAAAAAAAAACGCACACAAAAAGATGAAAATGCTGCGCCAAATTGTCCTCGCTACTTTTTCAAGTGGGATGTACGGCGCCACGCCGCTCCCCTGCTGCCTTCGTCCCCACATCACCACCCACCGTGCCGTGCTCGCCAGGTGATCTGGTGGCCTTGGAGCTGGATGGACGCTGACTAAAATAAACCGTTTGCAGGTCACGCTCTTTCTAATTTTGCCCCGGTGTTTCAAAGGCAGGCGTTATTCTGAGGAAGTCGATACGGACACCTGATTACTAGCTCCACTTGAACAACGACATCCAATGCAAGGACGGGATGACAAATGGCTTGACAAATATATTCAGCCATATGAGGTACTGTTAAGGCAAAAAAAAAAAATAATAATACAATGACAACAGTCATTTTTGGCTGTATATATATAGATTTTTTTTGGGGGATATAACATTTAATACGTCATGTATTCGCATATTACAACTTTAAAAATAAATGTAAATGTTAAACTTTTTTTTTTTTTAACTGCAAAAAATATAACTTCATTCTCAGACGTTTACAGCGTTGTTTCTGGCACAATTACAATTTAAATTTCATAACAAAAACTTTTTTCTAAAAACAAGAAAAAAAATGAGAGGTATCAGAAAAAAAATTCTCCGATTTTTTTTTTTAAATCTCATAATATTCTGAAATCTTTGGGGGGGGGGGGGGACAAATTAATGTTACCTCGGGTGCGAGATATTCGGGCGTGCCGCAGAAGGTCTTCATGGTAGCGGCATCCGTGATGCCTTCCTTGCACAGGCCGAAGTCGGTAATCTTGATGTGGCCGTCTTTATCCAGCATCAGGTTCTCCAGCTGGGAGGGAGCGCATACGAATAAAACACAACTTTTTTACATACATCTTTGTTCTTGTGATGTGATATGAGTTCTTCCTTAAAGAAAACCACTTTTATTTTCATAAGATTATACACTTGCTATCAAATAAATCTCTTTTGGAAGTTTCCAAATATTGTAATATGTAAAAAATAATGCACCTGGGAAAAATTTTTTGGGGGGTTGTAACATAACTTTTCTTCTTGAAAAAAATGTTCTCCTGTAATTTAATGACAATTTTTCTGGAAAATTACATTAGCATTCTTGCAAAATTTCCTATTTAAAAAGGAATAGCATTATCTTTGCAAGATGTTGACATTTTGTGAGGATCATCCAACATGACCGTGTTAATATTGCCACTTGAGCGTACAGTGCTGATGTTCACCTTGAGGTCGCGGTACACGATCTTGGCCGAGTGCAGGTAGTCGAGGGCCGAGACGATCTCGGCGCCGTAGAAGCGCGTGCGCTCCTCCGAGAACACCCGCTCTCTGGACAAGTGGAAAAACAGCTGTGGGGAAAAGGCGGGAAGGGGTGGGGGGGGGGGGTGCAGCAGGGACGGCGCAGCAATAATTACTGATTTATTGGAGGAAATTAGCACAACACAAACTGGCTGCCCGCACCATATTGAGATGATAGATGGCGGAGGGGAGGGCGAGCGCGAAAAGAGGAAGGGGGGGGGCTTGGAGGAGTGCGGGTGGATGGAGGCACTCAGCAGCTGGCACCTCATCTACAAGCGCACCCCCACCACTCGGCGCGCACCAACCTCAGGCGAGGCTGACGAGGCGCTGGCGTGGAATTGGGCGACGGGGGCCAAACGGAGGGTTTAATCAATACGCCAGTCGAGTTGAAGGGAGGTGGAGCGCCACAGCCACCCCTGTCCTACGCTTTCCCCCCGCACCCCCACCCCCTCACAGCCCCCAGTGTGACGCTCATTAGCGTGCTATCTGCCCCCCTCCTAGCCTTCGTTTTCATTCACTCCACCCTGCTCATCATGAATACAAACGATGCCCAATGTTCTTGAAAAATGCAACTTTTTTTCGTATACCATTTTGTTCTCGTAGTGTTACAACTTTTTTCTTTGATCGTTTTTTTCTTTATGTTTTTTTTTTTAATATATACGACTTTATTCTCGCAATGTTCCAACTTTGTTCTTCAAAAATCCGACTTTTTAATGGCGTTTTTTCTTTAAAATGTATGTCTTCATTCTCATTCTTCATATTATAACTTTTTACATCAAATAATATGACTTGTTTCTTGTAGTGTTACCAAAAACAAAACTTTACCCTCAACAGAAACATACTTTTTATCTTGAAAAACGTGATTTTTTTCTATTTAAAAAATACAAAATGCACAACTGTTTTTTGTTTTTTATAAATTAAAATAACTCCCTGGATAAAAAACTTTTTATCTTATCTCTTTATCTATCATCCTATCATTTATCTTGCAAACTACAACTGTATCATTGTGATATTGCAATTTATTTATTTTTTTTTAAATGGGCTAAATCCTTGTAAAAAAACAATTTTAGGAACATACGACTTTGTACCTGTAATATTACAGCTTTTTATCCTAAATCTTAAAAGATTATAAGAGGGATTTTTTTCCAGAAAAAAAAGTTACGTTTTTTAAATTATTAATATTAATCCTAATATGACTTAAAAAAAGGATTTTTTTTTTTTATTTACATAAAAAAAAAGTGTTCTTGTGATATTCCTATTTTCTTCGCTCTGAAAAATATAACTTTATTCTGGATAAATTAAGATTTTATTGTTGAAGTTGACAGTTAATCAGCCTTTTTGAGGTTCCATTTCATTTCCTGCCATCCTGCTCTATTTTTGGCAATAAACTTCACACTCCTACTTTTTTGGGTCCTGGGTGGAAACTCCCCTCCGCCACACCTTCTTTCGTTGTGAGCCTCGTAGCTTCTCTCTGTGCTGTCACTTGTCACACGTGTGGCCCACAGAGGAGAGCTACAAATTACCCACGAGGCCACGTGGCACACATCTCTCCATTAATTGCTCAGGGAGGTTTGCATGGGGCCGCTGGATTGATGCTTACGGATGGAGCACCTTGCTGTGTGTGTGTGTGCGTGCGCGTGTGCGCTAACCCGACAGGTGGGCCTTCTTCGGCACACTGGCAGCTGTGACTGTGGCAGCTTTGTAATTGGCGGCACGCGTGCGGTATGTGCGGTCACAATTTGTCCAAGGAGGGTATATTTGCAGCGCATGTTTGCCGGCGTCTTGTGCGAGCGTTTGCTCAGGCCTGGCGCCGAGCAAAGCGACGAGCTCGCTGGAAGGCGGGCAGCAGGTGACGGCTGCACTGAGGGAATGAGGCAAGATTGCAAATGGTGCCGATTAAAAGGCTGAGAAATGGGCAAAAGTAGGGGAGGGGGGGGGGGATCCAAACTCATTTTGTCTCTGACTGTCATCCTGGCTGCTCGAGGCCCACAGGTGAGTCGACAGGCAGGAAGAGGCGGCAAGTGACGAGCCAGTTGGCTGGCAAATTGACTCAACAGTCCCCTTTAATCGCTCACTGTTAGCACATCTTAGTATTGTGTACAGTGGACCCCCGCTACTCACGGGGAAAGGGGCTGAACTGGCACACAAATTGCAAAAACCTCTGTTTAACTGACTCCCACTCAATTGCAGTGGAAAAAAATGTATAGGCCTACATCATTTTTTGGAACCCCAAAATTCTTGACTACGGTGATATACCACTAATAAGTATTTTTTGCTGTAAAAAATTATTTTCTGTTAAATTATTGTGAAAATACTTCATGGCCCCCAACTCTTCGCCACGACTATAAATAGTATTATTTGTCTATAAAATTGTTAAGTACACCTCTGCATCATATCCTTATTAACGTGAAAGAAAAGGAAAAAAGAAATGCGCATTTGGACAATGAGAGCGCCACTGCCACCTACAGTAGTGGATGTGCATTTACACGTCGCAGGACAGACTACAACAACAATGCAAACCAATCTGTTGCTTTGTCCCTTAAACTTTTTGTGTATCATGAAACAATGAATAAAAACGTGTACTGAACTTATACAGACACTTATAAATAATGTAACTATGAATTAAAGCCGACTCAAATTAAGCTTTTTTGGGGGGGGGGGGGGGCAGGAAATTGCAGCATTGCGATTTAAAATTGCATTCTGAAGATTTGAATTTGATTAATTGTTAAGCCTCAGTAAAAATCCCATAAAAAATGCTTAAAAAAGAAACAATGAACTACAATATGGCGGGGGAACACTGCATACAGTCTGTAGCGTATTTACTGTCGTGCAAGGCGTGTGTCTTACCTCGCCGCCATTCACATACTCCATGACGAAACAGAGGCGGTCTTTTGTCTGGAACGAATACTTCAATGACTGAAATAAACCCAACAAACAGACGTTCAATTTGCGCACGTACTGAAAGCGCAACATTGTATCACTGCAACTCAATGTTTTTCGTCTCGCTGTTTCCTTTTGTCCTGTTGCGTTATTCCGACACAAATGAGAAGCGCACAGGTGACTTTGACCATCTTGAATGTCATCGCTCGCGCACGAGTGAAAACAGCAGGCGCAACAAACAAAACCAAACTAGCATGCATAGCTTTAGATGGCTCATCTCCGTATGTGCTTAGGCAAACAATCATGTGAGAAGTGTTTACTTTGAAGGATAGAGGAACTAAACAAAAGAACAGTTGGTCTTTGCGTCTCTTTGTGGCTGCAGATGTGTCAGTGGTATAAAAAAAAAAAAAAGTATCTGGAGCAGACGGCCCGCTACAGACGTTAGCAGGAGCTGATGTGTCTGCGCAAACACCAAACGGCTAACAGATGCGTCCATTATTGCACCACAATTTGATGCCTGGCGCGTAATTAGCCTCCAGAGACTCAGGTACGTATAGGATCAATATGCCGCCTCGTGTGTGTGTTTGCACGTGAGTGCAGATGTAGCACGTTTGCGCGCGCGCATGCAGTACATGTGAAAACCCCTTTGTTGTGTGTGGCATGCATGTCACTTACGGTGAGAAAGGGGTGTCTGGTGTTTTTCAGTACTCGGCTTTCGGTGAGTGTGTGCGCCACTTCATCCTGTACACACGACACAACAACACCATGTAAAACCACCAACAACGTTCATTACACACACAGCTCAACACAAGTCCATAAATTAATAAGAAGCATCACAAATAATAATGCAATGTAAAGTTTCTTATAATTCCTGGATTGCTGAGAGCATTTTCTGATATAAAAAAAAGGGAACGAAATAATATATTGTGTATCCAACTGAACACAGACCTTGGCAATGATGACTTCCTTTTTTAGAATCTTCATGGCATAATATTTCCCGCTGGCCTTCTCCCGGACTAAAATCACTTTCCCAAACGTTCCCTTTCCGAGCAGCTTCAGGTAGTCGAAGTCGCTCATTGTCTGAGTGAACAAAAACAAAGTTGAACGTCGAGTAGAAATGCACCACACCTGCATAATTCCAGGAGAATACGATTTTGTGGAAGCTCGTCCAAGTCCAAGTGCCCGTACACGTTTGGAAATCAACCACAAATTTCTGAAGAACGCCGCATGCCTCTAGAGTCACGCGCAACTTTTCAGTGTTCACACATGACAGCAAATCTCGCTCAAGAGCTAAATTCTGCAAGCATCAAAGGATAATTTCAGTGCTTTTTGTTTGTGCAATCGACTGCCGTCCATCTGTCTGGGATACCTGCTTCCAATTGGGGCTCATTTGGGGGAAGGAGTCAAAGCACTGGAGTTTGCCCAAAATGGCTGCTTCAAACCAAAATGGCCGACTTCATGTACAATTTGTAGGTTTCCAGAGGTCATTCTAACGACCATTCGGAATACAGATTTCCCTGCACTAGATCAAGCGTGATGATAGAAGTCAATTAGTTTCCATACTTGCGCTACCTTGCGTTTGTGGTGCGAGGTGGAGATGTCCATCTCCTCCTCCACCATGTTGTCGATGTTGGAGGTGGGGCTACACTGGATCCTCTCCTCCTCTTGCTTCTGCAGCTTGTCCGCCACCATCTGGATGGCCTCCGTCCACTCATCTCTAGGAGGTGACCACAGCACACAAATAATAATCCACATGTACGGTACATATCGCTACAGCTAATGCAGGTAATCTGAGAAAATGGCAGCTTGGCGTGAAAGCGCCTTTAAATTGACGGTTTGTTTAACAGAGAGGAAAATGGCCACCGAGAGAATCAAGCCAATGAACAATGATCACGGAGCAGAACTAATGCCTGCTAGTGTGTGTGTGTGTGTGTGTGTGTGTGTGCATGTGTGTGTAATACACGCCCCCGTGTTACAGTGAACAATGCATTGTTGTTTGCAAACATTGTTCCCCCCCATTGGCTTTTCATTAGCAGACTTGTTCAACATCTGCTGGGACAAAGTTTGTCAATTAGGGTGTGTTTGTGTGTGTGCGTGTCTGGTTATTGTTCGTAACAATGATGACTATAATGACTTGAACACATGTACACTTCCCTCTCGTGAGTAAAAAACATAAAAATAAAATAAAATGAGGCTTATTACGGCTTATCTGCATGGTATGATCTGCATTAATTTCATAATTTGTATGTACTTTTTTTTTTTGTATTTATTTTATATTTTAGTAGAAATTTTTTTTTTTTACATTTGCAGATGTTCAGGACGAGGCAGATTTTGAACATGGATGAATTTTAATGACTTAGAATGCTAAGTAAGTAAACAAAAAAAATCCAAGCTTGTATATTTAAATACAAAGAAAGTTATAAGGGTCAGACAAGTCATGTACAAAACAATTAATGCTCATGACTTATTTGAATTGTTTTAGCTACGTCACAACGTTAAGTGTTCAACAGAATGATTTTTAAATATATTATTTTCAATGTCGTTACAGTGGAAAGAGACTTTGCGACGTTCTTTCTCGGCTGATCTTTGCGCAAACAGAGTTAATTCCACGGCACATTGCGGGGTTGCACGAGAGCAGCGAGCGAAGTGAGGTGAGCCCATCAAAGACGACGTTCAAATAATGCAAAAATCCTCGGCGCTCTGCGAGCAAGCGAGTCGGGATTTGTGCCGGGAATAATGAAACCTGTTTGACTCCCAAATCATCACCGCTGCGTGTTTCTCTTGGAGTTACATGCCCATATGTTTCCCGCGGGGATTTGGAAGAACATCTATCTCAACCTAAACGGAGCTTCCAACTTTATTTCAAGATCTGAATCGCTTTCGAGTGCAAAGACTTGCGAGCGTACCCTACACACTCGCCGACAAGGGCAAACTCTGCCTCCGCGCAACAACAATGGAGCTCTCAGTCGGCCATGTGTGCGTTTTGTGTGCGGCGACATGAAAAGCAACGGGAACTCTCTCAAGGTCACAAAGCAGATAAATGCTCGCTCTCTCTTGGTTTGAGTGTTTTTACTATAATGAGTTTTTTTTTGGCTAATGAGAGATAATGGGCCTGTCTACAGTCGGGCGCAGCGCCAGCATGTGAGCGGCTGGAGCGCTGCCAGTACAGTGCGGCGGCTACAGTAAAACACACACGGGCACGCACACACCTTGGAGGACACTTTTAGCAGTGCACATCTGGATCAGATGTTTACACCTGACTTTTAACGAGACGTCCAATGTAAAGATATTCTTTTGTGTTAATTACGGCATGTTTATTTTATTAACTAGGCACCGAGCTATTAGAAAAACACACACACATCCACATATATATATTTATACACACACACACACACACACACACAGTGTAGTGAAAAGGATGCAGGGGAGCATCTGTGGTCTTCTGGGCAAAGCTGTTCATTTTCTGGAGATAAACACCTCAGCTCCTCAGAAAGCAAGCGAGCAGCTGGAGAATTTATGCCGACGCTACTTGAAAGGTCTCCTCTCCCGCCTCACGCTCACACACGCTGTACATACACACCAAGTCCTCCCGGTGCCCTTGATGAAACGTATGCAACATCATAAATAATGTAGTTCTGTCATGGAAGTTTGTGGCGTACTTTGCTTGCTAAACTTTTGCATGTGTGTGAGGGATGGTTTCACTAAAAAGTCAAAACAAAGTTGTGCTTGCTGACCTCTCATCGGGGGAGTCCACGTGGAAGGTCCTCTCGATGACGGTGGTCCACTGCAGGCAGCGTATGATGAAGGTGTTGGGCTTGGGCCTCTCCGTCTTCATCAGCTGACATTCTGCAAAACGCACATGGATGTTGGGCTTGTTACAAATAGTTCTCGGAGACTCAAGTCTGGATTGATGAAGACTTCTTAAAGAACACGTTTAGAGAACAACTTCTTGGGTCTCTCAACCAAGTAAAACGGACTTGGAGCGAGGCTGAGTGATGGCTGGATCACATAGAAAATCAAAAGGTAAGCGGAGCTGCATCAACTTTTGGATAGAGTTATCCAACCTAAGTTGGGTAAGTGGGAGGGGTTTGTGTTCGGTTATTCGTCCACTGTATGCACAGATCCGTGACACTTATCGTGTATGAAGTGTTGCATGAAGTGCTGCGTACATGAGTGAAAACGCTTTGACTGTCTGGGCTCTGGTTTAGCAAGAAGTTCATCATCATCACTTAAGTGACCCTTTTTGTATGGATTTTGACAGTATGCTGCACTTATTGACTGTAATGCCCTCGCTTGTGGGAAAGAAGGACATCAGTCAATGATAGGCACTTTTCAGGGAGTTATTGAACGCCGGGAGGTAAATTTACATTTGGTCTACAAAGTATACTTTAACATGTTACTGCATAAAAAAAAAAAAAAAAAAAAAAAGTTTAAAGCATGCAACGGGTAAAACCATAAAATATGGTATTTATTGCGGGTCTTTCCTTTCACTTTGAAATGTGAAACTAAGACAAACTAAGCCTCAGAGACAAAACTGCCAAAATTAAAAATAAATAAATGACTGAATAAATAAATAAATGACTAAAAATGAAAATAAAAACGGGTATAAAAAAATATAATTGAAAAATACAAATAAATATAAATATAAAAAAATATATCCCTAAATAAAAGTAAAAATAAATATTAAATAAAATTAAAACAAATATAAAAATAAATGTTGAAATAAATACACAAATAAATATACAGTATAAATAGAATTAAATATCAATCAATAAATAAAAACGCTCTGCTCTCACATTGTTTTATTTCATGCTGCAGACGCTCTGTCAGGTCGAATTTTGGCAGTTTTGGTCCTCCATACATACAATGTACACATGTAGGAAGAAAAACTGACAACTGTGAAAAAAATGCTGTTATCAGAACACGATGACTTTTAGGCAAGCGTGTTCCATTAGCACAGATGCAGCTGGTCTTTGAATCGCTTTAAAAGTGAGCAGAGGAGAAAAAAAAAAAAGGTAATAACATCCACCGCCGAGGATTCCAAACGCAGCCGCTTTTGCGTGCCAAAGGATAATATGTGCTGCGGCACATGCGCATCTGGTGAATATCTGAAGAATCGCGCGGCGGGCGAAAAAATGGGCAGCGCATTAGGCCATTTGTACACAAAGGCAGAAACGTGCGCACACAGAGCCAGATGGGGCTGTGAGCTGGCTGTGGGCGCGGGGAAGGCATTGTGACGTCCGCCGTTATCCCCCTTCACTCGCTCACAACTTCAAGTGAGGCGCAGCGTGTCACCGCCATGGCCTAAATTTAGACAAGAAGGTTAATAGCGATGCCACGCGGGTACAACACACACGTGCAAAGTTCGTACCTGACCTGCTGCGCTGCCAGAAAACAAGGTCACCGGACACCCTGTGCTAAAAAGCACTCACACCCACACACACACTTTCCCAGTTGAAATTGAGTTTGCCACAGCAGGCGAGTGCAAAATCTGAAGCAGTTTAGTGGGTGGATGTGTATATGTGTACGTGTGTGTCACTCTGCAGGGAACAGGCCTGTACTGTCTCCGCTCCATCTGACCACTTCTGTTGTTCGCTCGCACACAGATAAACAAACACACACGCGTGCGTGCGCACACTCGCGCCACCTGGCCTCGCAGCTTTGGGCAACAGATGTGGCGGTGCCAGCGCGGTGCCAAGCAGCCGGGGCCGGATGTATGGCCCGGCTTGTCCTCGGCACAAACTCCTTTTTCCTCGTCCTCTTCCTCCGCCTTCCCCGATCCCGTCTCCTCCTCGCTGTCTGTTCGGGATGCTTCCACTCCATCCCTCCATCGCTCATCTGTTCGCAATCAGCCCTCCCTGCTTGTCCTCGCACATTTTCTACTCCTCCTTTCTCATGAACAATTGAGTGCCACTTTACAAAGAAGGGCTCATTTGTACATGTTTGGAATAATATTAAACAGAATGATCTCAATATTACATGTGAAGTGAAAGTAGATTTTAAAGGAGACATCCATCCTTAGTAGAAATAGACAGATATGTTTTTCTCAAGGCCGATACCGATGCCGATTATTAGTAGTCAGGGAGGCCGAGAACCAATATTTGAAGGCGATATTTGTTTTCAGTAAAAAGGGGGACAAATATTGGCATCAAAACTTTTTAAAATACAAATGTCAATCTTGACTTAGTTGCAATGTCTTAAAGCATTAATGCTTATTGAACATTTTTTCATACTTTTCAAAATGCAGTTGTTTTGTTTTGTTTTTTCATCCTACACAATATACTTAATGTTAAATTTCTTAAAAAAAAAAAAAAAGTTCAGGGAACTCCCAAAGTTATCTGTACATCTTAAAAAGTTAAATGGACGCATGACGAAGTAAATACCTAAATTTAAAAAAAAAAAAACTGAAATCTTTGTTTTAAAGTCAAACAAAAGCAAAAGATTTAGAAAGTTCCCAGGGTCAGCAGCATTTCTTATAAAGTTAACGGAAAATGTATTAAATAGTTTCCTGAGATTAAAATTGTTTTAGCTTTAGCTTTTTTCGGCCGTCAGATTTTGAAAAAAGCCCGATGCCGATTTTCGTCAAAATGTCCAATATCGGCGCCGATTATCGGCCAGGTCGGCCTATCTCTAATCCATAGATCAATTTTTTACTTGTCCTACTGAGAGTCACTACAAGGTCAAGTCAAGCTTATTTATGAGGTGAGCTGTTGTGATCTACAAACAGCTCAACAGTGAGATGCTTCTATTTTTGTTGTTGTTGATATTCTTTTTAAAATCACATCTGAAAAGATCTAAACTTGAAAATGACAAAAATAAAAAAATAAAAAGAGGACAATGATAGGAAGGATTAGGACAAGTGTCCATTACACGAATTACACATGGAAAACAATATGGAGTTGTTGACGTGTCCTAAGACTTTTGTTCATATAAGTAATAGTACAGGTCATAAACTGAGCCTGAGGCCGCGCGCCAAGAGATGAAATGGCAGCCTCGCTCGTGCCTATCACGTTACTTTCTATGAACATGAAAGACAAACTACACCCATTTGTTTATTATGAGACATATGCCGTGTGACATACCCACAGATGCCTAATCGTATTTAATCCATTATAATCATGGCCGTAAATCTACCAAATGACCACATTTTTTTTCCAGAAAATCAAACAAGATAATCCTTAAAACATCACAAATCCCATTGCATCTCCTACTCCAGTAGTCTAAATAAAAATAACAATAATGAGGGACTTAAAGTTTAGGCCCATCTGCGGACTCCGTGTCCATTTTTGAAACACAACACATAGCATAACTGGGACAACACGAGGCGACGGTGGGCATGTGCGGAGAGCGGGAGACATTAAAATGCTGCTAACTCATTAGCCGGCTATTTGCACATGTCAACAACGCTGTGGACCTTGTTAGCCAGGTGCAAACACTATGAATTGATAAATGCTTCATTACCAAGGGCTATACGATGTACCACTTCATTGTGACTATTAGCTGAATAGTTCAAAAGTGCCTGTAAAATGAAAATAAAAATGCCTTTTCGAAATTTGACACAACAGAGAAGTTGTTAATAAAGCTGGCAAAAATTTGAATCATTACAAAAAAAAAATCAGCAAGAATATAAAACGAGCTGCATGAAAAATCCATCTCAAATACTGCGGGTGTTTGCATTGAATGTGCTGCAATCACGCGCCGCTCAACTGTCGAATGTCAAACAAATACCACAGAAAACGACATACTACTTTGTCCAGCAGATTTCTGATGCATAATCATCAGTACATATTTGAGGAGTGAAAACATATCCGACAACCTGAAGGAAAGATGCATTTTTCGGTAGTAGGCAAGTGCTAGTTAACTAACTGTACGTTGACAACCACTGATGCCGAAATACAAACTACATCACTGGGCACCGTTTTAGCTCCACACAAAAATAAATAAATAATTACGTTTCTGTTTTTTTGAAATGGTGTAAAACAGTTCATCTCCAATAGTTCTCAGTATTTGCGCATTTTTAGCAATTACCTAAAAATGCATAATGAATATAGAAACAACATTTTGAATTCACTTAAGAAATATCAAGTACAGAGATATTCATCAAGCGGCACAAGGTATGCTCATTAGATTTTTTTGCGTATTTGTGTTTTAATAATGACAAATGCCCTAAATGTTAAAATTGTAGGCAACAAATAATGCATTTTTCAGACACGAAGGGATGTCAGGAACATACTTGCTACGGAGAAGTTGTTTAGCGGGTAGGGCAGGTCGGCGTCCTGAGGTTTCTCCTTGTAGCCGATGAACGAGCCGTCCGTCTTGAGCAGGAAGTAACGCGGCCGCCAGTTCTTTATGTATTCACCTGCAGACATGGAAGACAGCAGCGTATTAATATAAACCATAATCATAAATGTGCCTACAACTTTTGACTCCCTTGACGGAGCACTCATCTGTCCAAAAAAAAACCCGAAAAAAAAAACACTGTGGTGTCTCGTTGACTCGCACAACGCCTGCCTGCCAGATTCAGATCGGATTATCGTGTAAAATATGACAAAAACATGTTTACTCGCACTCGACTCAAAGTGACCATGCCAACAGCATCGTCTGGCTGATACATGGGCAGGTGTTGAGGTCGCCACCCTGTCCAGATTCACACACGCACATTTCGGAACCCAGACGGTGACACGTACAGTAAAAAAACACTAGGACGAAAAGATGGAGAATAAATAGCCCGTCCCGGACCGCAGCAACAAATAACATCTGCCGCGCAGTTGGTGTCAGAGCTTTACTCAACTGGCTGGCACAGATTGGCATCGAGGTGGCACCGCAGCTTTTTTCTCCCCCAACGACCCGCTGCCGGATTACACAAGAGTCAAACGTTTCCACAACAGAATGGCGGATAAGACCTAATGTAATGTGCGGACTTGGTTGTGTTCACACCTGTTGTGAGGTATTTCGAACGGGACCTCCTGATTCACTTTAAATGATAGCATTCACACCTGACCAAATGAATCCCACTAGTGTGTACAGGTTTGGTACACACCAAGGTTTACATGATAGCATTCATGTTAGAATAAATGTACATAAAATATCAGATATTTACTCTTATAGTACTGCAAAACATGACTCATGCTCCGGCAGCGGCAAAACGAGAAAAACAGGAACTGTGCCCGAATCACAAGATAGCGGCTGAAACACTGAACTTTTGACTATTGAAACCTTCAGCACCGAAGGAAGACACGTCTGTATTATTATCTGCACGATGGCTCATATCCGTGATGGTTGCTGCTGTGTGTACTCCCAACATTTAGACCAGCAACGACTGTGTAACCGGCGACCGCCCTAAAATAAATCAAAAGAGAGGGTTGGGCAGAATGTGCTTGAGAGCGGGAGGAGATTGTAACTGTGCACATCTCTGTCCGTTCTCCTCGCGAGCAAAAATAATCGGAGTCTCTTGTCTTCCTTCCTTGTCTGTTGTTTATGAAATGTTTTAGGTTGACTGAACCTGACAATTCACACTTAACATAACAAAGTGAAATTGAATTTTGTTTGGTGCTCACTTAGCTGAACCGCAACCGTTTTAACCGACCCAAACACGTCGTCGTGAACGCAGCCAAACACACAGTTGAACAAGTACGGTGCGCACAAATACATCCAGGGGGAGTGAAGCTCGCAGCTACTGACACTCTGTTAGGTCTTGATGGAAAAACAACAACAAGAATCTCAACACTTTCTCGAACCAGGAGCAGTGTAAACATTTCACTCGCGGCAATGTTCCCTCCTTCTCCAGCCTGTTTTTTAATTAACCATTCCTCCAGCATGCACCTGGTGAAAATAGACAAATGGCATTTGTGTGAGCATCGCACGACGCTGGCTAACAGCTCTGATCACCTTTTCCGGGCTAATTCGCCGCGAGAGGAGAACGGGCGGCGTGTGTGTGTATTTGATGGTGTCTGTTCTATTTGCGACATCCATTTAAAGCTGGAATGACAGCAGGCCACGTTCATTAGCACGTTGCCGAAAAACACCTGCTCCGCCGAAGGGACCGTGTGACTGCGGGCCCTGCCGGTACCTCCAAGTTCTGTCGGCAACGGGGGTGTGTGTGTGTGTATCAGTGCGTGTGTGTGTGTGTATCTGTGCGTGTGTGTGTGTGTAGCAGCTGATTTGAGCCACCACGCAGATAAGAATATGCAGCCGGGTGCCAACGTGTCGTTGTGATTACCAAATCACACGTTTCCCCCTCAATTAGTCTTTATTTTTCTCGTTTTTAACAACTCCGCCCACTCGGCCCCCCCATGCACATTTCCTCCTGTCCTTTACAGAAGCGAAGCATATTCTTTGGATCGCTCGCTACCGATAAACACAAGAATAAGGACGGGGAAGAAAGAAAACAGAAAAGGTGGGAAAGAGAAGGTGTGATTATTGCAAAGTGTGATCATTTAGAGCACACCATACTGTATTATGAAAGTGGAAATAAGGGTTTTTGATATACGCAATATTTGTTGTTATCCTTCTGTTAAAGAAAGAAAAAAACCCTACAAATGACTATCTTTAGTTGGGCCAATCCTGCATCTTACGTTGAGCAGCCGACCAGCTCATTTTCACCAGTATTCTCGCCACCCTGCTTTCTACGGCGTCAAAGTCGCAAGGAGTCTTGCCTACTGGAACCCAACGGTAATTCAACAAAAGATGCCTCTGCCAAATTTAATATTATGGTCTAAGGAACTGAGGGCTAAAAGAAAAAGGGGGTCTTCAAAGCAGCACATACCGTCCACTTGTTAATTCTTCATTCATTTATTTACTTGTTAAAAAATAGTGACCACCCCGGCCCCCGGCCCTTTACTAACTGCCTACGAGCTGTATATGCCTTATCTGTAAGCATACCGTATAGTTTATACAGTAGTCCGCTCGCGAGATAGGAGGAGCAAGATGGCCGCCCTGTCGCTTTATCGGCTTGCACCGACGTGTATGGGCTTTCGGCTATCCAGTCATATGCTCAGATCAGTGATCAGACTTTAACGTACACGGGCCACTTGGAGCTGCAGTTTGAGTGTTAACGTGTCAATGGACATATTTCCACTTTCCCAGCAATAACATTTGAATTGAAATGTGGTCAGCTGAGGATGAAGATGTCACCGCAAACCTCCAGGTGTGCGCATAAAATGAAATTACACGTTAAGGCTCCAATGCGGCCATTTGCAGGATCTCTGCGTGAAAGGGGCCTCAATTTCCCATCAAAATGGCCGAGGATGGAGAGAAAAGTTGAAGTGCTACAAACTATCATAAAACTGGCAGTGACGAGAGGCTGGCTGGTCCGAGTCCAGTCATTTCTCTGAGTCACTTCGGAGATGAAAGTGTCCAAGCGCCTGTAGCTGGCCACGTCCATCGCTCAGCTGTCCAGCATGACTGAAAACATTTAAGCGATGCTTCTGGCCCGGACCGACAGCCGCGCGTGTACATGTGTGTGGGTGCGTATAATGAGAGGAGGGGGGTGGGGGGCAGCCAGGGGTGGCACAGACGGCGAGGGGAGATGGACAGTTGTCCGCGCAAAGCTTCCAAAAGCGACGGCGGCGGACGCGAGCGGCGCGGAGCCGATCCAATGGTGTTCTGTCGAAGCAATCCCGTCTTGGCCCGGCCTGCGAAGAGTCCGGCGAAGCTCTTCCGCTCTGGACAGCTTGTCTGGGGAGCCACATGTCTCTCGTTTGGACCGCTGCGGAAAAAAGACAACAGCCGGTTTCCTTCCCACACCATCGCCTCGCTTCAGTTCCATTTAGTTTTAACCGCGCAAGCTCCCTTCTCCCGCAAGACCAATTAGTCCGTACTAAACTATACGGCGGCGGAGACAACAGGAGTCTTTTGTTTCTTCAAACAGCGGGATATCGCCGATACAGGAGAGTGGTGTGATCTGACGGATCCAAGAAACGAGAAAGGGAAAAGAGGCTTCTTTGTAAAGTCTTTCAAGACTTAATTGGCACGGGAGAAGACACTAAATGTGTTGTTAATACTTTAGGGTGATCCTTTGTCTTCCATGATACCATAACAGTATTTTACTCTTTACTAGGACTGTCACTGTCCGGTATTTTTAGAATCGATTATTTGATCGACTGTTCCACCGATAAATCGAATCATCAATTAAACTTTCATTTTGCATTAAAGTGTATTACAATTGTTTCCCCTCGTGTTTATAATAATTGTTTTCCTGATCTCCCATTGTTCAAAGTGAAAGTCAACCTTAAACATTCCTTGACAATAATGTTATATGTGACCTCACTAGTTTAAACATAACATTCAGAATAATATTACATTTGCGGAATATGAGTTATGAAGCAAAAATACAGCCATTCTTATCCATCTCAGGCGGCGGTCATTTTGCCACTTGCTGTCGACTGAAGATGACATCAAGCAACGACCAACACAATAAGAACACAATATCAACCAGAATACCATATTTGCACTAGTGGGGCTGCATAGAACATATTATTGTCCCCCCAAAATTTTTAGGTTGACTTCCCCTTTAATATCTGGACCTGCGGCTCTGCACAAGCAAGGGCATTACAAAAGCAATAAACAATTGCTTTAAAAAAAAAAAAGGTGTTAATGATAAACCATGATACGGGAGGAAAAAATCTATGTAAGAATCTTGATTTTTTTTTTTTCATTTTGTTATTGATTTCCAGAATTTTATTTTTTTGCTTAGGAGTAGAGCTTTGGTAAAGAAGATATCACAACATTTTATTGTGTACTGCATTTGACGGTTTGACAAGCTAGCATGCAGACCTCCACCAAGACAAGACTTGGTAGTAAAGTGAAATACTGGATGGATCTGCATTTTTCTAACTCCTTATACCAATAAACAAAGATTAGAAATGTAGAAAGTGTGGAATATACAATATGCATTGATTGATATAATATAAATATGATACAAATGACATATTTATTGTATTATCATTGAAGACAAATATAAACTTTTTTTTTTTTTTTTTTTTTTTGGGCTTTAAAAACCAACTGTGTTCCTGGAGAAGTTGTCCATTGCACCGGCTCTGAAAACTTGCCCCTCACGGTTGAAAAGAGTCTTAAAAAGTCAACCCGAGTTTCCCCAGGAATGCGAAGATGACGCAATTCTCGCTGGCATGTTCGCCTCCAGCAGCAGCTTGCCGTCTCCGCATTCTGAGACGAGAGATGAATCAGATGCAACTGTGTCCGTTCCAAGCTTTCTGATTGGACAATTAGGACAACACACTGACTAAATGTCACTCAATTAGCGGGGCTGATTAACCATTCATCTCGGCGCAGAGAGGGGGGGAAACGCAAAATGAACGAGAGCGGGAGAACAGACAGGTACAAACCACAAAGCTGAACTTCAGCCAGCAGAAGAGAAACAAGTCCGGCTAACTTTTCCCCCTCCATCTCATCTCGCACTCCTTCAGGACCAGGAAAAAACCTTGACGGGGGTGAATGAGCGCAAAACTATGTGAGCTCACCAGCCATTTGTTAATCAGCCCGAACAGGGATTTAATTTAATGCCTTGGCGGAGGCTGAGGCTGATATGCAGATGGCGCAGAGGCAGAGCTGGGTGACTGGCAAGGGCGGTTGGGAGGATGTGCCACGTTCCTGCACACACACACACAGCAGCACGCTGGCATGACGCAGGAACGTGTTGACACTTTTACAAATGATCATTGTCGGGGGAGAACTTGGACAATTTTACATTGGCTCTAAACGATTACGATTATTAAAATTGTCAAATTTGATAATCGATTAGTGGTCGTTCAATTTTGACACCGCCAACGACTATACCCAAAGATATCAAATGAACCTACAGCCGTCGCTTTCTGTAGGTGTAAAAAGCAGGACTGAACAGGATGTGACATCAAAAATCTTAAGCAAAAAATAGGCTCAGCTTGAAATCGGCCTACTTCCTGTTTTCAATCTTTTTTCCAAATTACAGTGTTACACAAAATAGTGCTGCCATCTAACGGCCAACAATGGAATTACAACCAAAACAAATGGGCAGCAGAATTAAATTATTTAGTAAATTTTAATTTGTCTAATAGTTTGGTATCATTTTCTAATGTTTTTTTTTTCTATTATTTATCTAATATGTTGGTATATTTCACCAAATACTATTGTATTTGTGTCGTACATTTTGAACTGTATAGTAGTTCTAAATTTCTGAATATTTTTTAATAATTTCATTTTGACTAATATTTGAAATTTTTGTTTTTAAGTAATAGTAGTATAATTTTTTGCCAATACTTTTCTAATTTATCTTAAAAGTGTGTACGTGTATTTTTAATGAAATACTTAATTATATTTAATCTGACTTTGTTGTACGTTTTGCCTAACATTCCCCTGGGTTTAGTGTAATAAATAATCCACTCCTGTGGCTGTGAAGTTGCCATTTTGCTGCACGTGTGTGCAAAAGAGGCTGTCGAGCGCAAACGCCTCCAGGCAGTCAGGTAAACATGCGGCACACAAAGTGAAAGATACCTGGCGAGGATTTAAAAGTGTGGCATTGCGCAACAAGTTTTGCTGTGGAACAACACTGGACGTGTGCTGCACGGACAGGGACAAACTATGCACCTTTTCCTTGCATGTGTGTGTGTTTGTGTGTGTATTTATACAAGGTGTGTGACCCCGATAACCCCCTCCTTCACCCCAGCAGTTCTAACTCCAGTCTGCTCAGACATCTTAAGGCAAATCCGGGCTCTTGGACGCAAATCCACTTACAGTGCTTTAGTGTCATTAGCACATGGGGCCAGGGCCACGGCCGCTGTGCAGGAAGCTCGTCGTGGTTTCAGCACAACAAAGAATTCTATTTGAGCGTTGTGGGACGCAGCTGGGTTACGGTCACATGACTAGAGCGAGCAGGGCCGTTCACCAACCGGAATATCCCCATCCCCTCGTGGGAGCACGGTCATCCCTCGGGGGCGCTAAAGAGATTTCACCCAGCCAGCTGCACCTCCTGGTACACTGGGCTGGAAGGACCCAACGCCCTGGTGCCCCTCTACCCTCCAACACCACATACACCCACCCACCCACAGCTGGTAGTCATTTAGCATGCTTGAAATATTAAACATCATTTTCATATTGTATCATCCCTGCTGAACTCATCTATTGCAGTACAGAAATAGTCCAGTAGATGGCAGTGACTCCCTGGAACATGGCATCTATCCTGTGACGCTCCACTAGTAATTCCACTCAGCACATTGGTTCGTGTGTGAGTGTGTGTGTGTGTCGAGCGCTTCCTAAAACACATTTAGGATTAACGCAGGGTTAGCATATTAGCATTTTAGCCGAGGGAGGGGCTAGCCCCCTTGTGTCCAAGTTGGATTTACTGCATCGTGGTCATCTAACTATAGGGATGAACTGGTTTACAGATTACCAATAAACAGTGAGAAGCCTTCAGACTATTAGGAATAGCCTACCCTTATCAAACATCTATAATTATCAAATGTAATAAAATGTTCCTAGTACAGTATATTTTAAAGTTTTTTTTTCTATTATTACATTTTTGGGGGGGGGGGGTGTAATAATTGGCCATTATATGTGCGTCTGTTCTTGAAGAAATAGTTTAAGAAAATATTTTTTGTCCAGTATTTTCATTATTTTTTTTGTATTTTTATATACTCTAATATTTTTATTTAATATTTTTTTATTTTGTTTAGTTAATATCTTTATATTTTGACTGAGGGTATTTTGTTGCAATTTTTTATTTATTTTTTTGTAATAGTTTTGTAATTTGTCATATATGTCTCACATATGTTGTAATATATATTGTTGTTGTAATATATTTGTATTTTGTTTAATATCTGTCTTTTTTGGTATATTTGGTCCAATCCCAGTTATTTACTGCCCAATACTTTTCATGTTCAAGCCTTAACATTATGAAAACATGGAGAGAAAAAAAGTAATAATATTAATAAATAAAAATGTGAGCACATGCTGTGAATATCATTGCTGAAGGAATAAAGACAAGCATCCACCAGCTTAATGACGCATGAAAACATGCGGTAAAATGTCAAATGTCGCGCTGCCTGTGTTCATAATGCGTGTGTGTGTCTAATGTGATTAGTGTTTGTCCACACACACACACATCAGTTCACTTTGTGCTATTTTCCACTTTAGAGCTTCAGCCTGCATTCCCCACACTGGTTTTACCTCCAGTGTGAGTATCCTTACATAGCATAATATCATCGTGCATGCTGACGAGCGTATGAATGGCAGCGTTTATGTTGCTCAAATAGCGGTGCTCACATTGATAACGCCACATGACCGCTCATGATGAAATTCTTCAAATCACTGGGAACACAGTATGCGCTTCCACGTCTATTCAGAGACGGCGTTATGGAACCTCAAAGACTAACCCAAGTGGGCGTTTTCTTTTTCTTGAGCTTTTTGTGCCACCAAAAGAAGCGTCTCGCTACAATATGGCGAAAGCGACATAACGTCAAAATCAAAACGGGCGCCACAAAGGCAGATATGTTGGGTGTTTAGGTGAAGACACTCACTTCCCTGGCACATGTAGTATGATGAATTATAAATGTTTAGAATAACAACCACACATAGGCAGGCCACAGCTTTGCTTTCGGAAAGTCCGCTTAGCTTAATGCTGACAAACAGTGCAAAATGCTATTGACATGTTTAAAGTTAGCATTGATAATCGCGGTTTTGAAAGCAATGTATATTTGAACACTAAATCAGTAATATTACAGCATCTTACAGTAGTAGTAAAAGAAGATGTACTATTTTTTTTTATCATTTGTGTCTGCATGACTTTAATATACTGCCTTCCAGTGGCCAAGAAGGAGCAGGACAAGTATATAAGTTATTGCGTGTTTTTTTTTATTATTTTTTTTTATAAATCTTATTAGAAAAAAACATAACACAAAAGTGTGTGTGTTTAGGAGGATGCTTCAATTAATTTCAGTGGAGAATAATAATATGAGTTACAAGTTTCTCATTAAAAATAAATAAATCTGAGCAACAATTGGCTTCGTTATTTGAGTCCAAAATGCTAGGGTTACCATCATTCATCAGCAAAGTGGCAATAATTCATAATGTTAAATACCAAAACTTTGCAAAAAGGCACGATAGCCTGAGCACGCCTGCCTCATAGTTCTGAGGTTCTGGCCTTCAAAATATGAATCTGGCATATGCTCCAGTTCACCGGATAGTGATCGGAATGAGGTGAAGCACAACAGAATATGGATGGACTCAACATTACCTTTTAAAAGTTTTAAGATGGCGGCAATTTGACATGGGACCGATTATTTCTATTCATATTGTTTAAGGGAAAACGTGTTGGACGATTACTCGGCTGAACGCCAGACAGGAAGGCGTCATCAGGACGGGACGAGGCATCATCGGGAGGCTAACACAGCCGTCCAACTGTTGCCTGCAACCGTGTGTGTGTGTGTGTGTGTTCATTCATCTTTAAAAACAGTCCGGGTGGGACCTTAACCAGCCTGGCCAATTGAGCAGCGGTGAACAGGTGCAAAGCTTTGTGCATGTGTGTGTGTTGCTATTATTCCAGAGTGGCTGGCTCTGTATTATTCATTCAGAAATGCCGGGCTGGGGGCCGCGGGCAGCAGCTGGCGTTACGCGTGCATGCGTGTGCGCAACTTAAGACCCACTGATCTTTTGTAAAGCCCCCCCTTAATGCAGCCCTTCTTTCGAAAAGCATTGTGCTGTTAGGCTCCATGTCTGCCTGTAAACCTATATACATGCACAACATACCTCTCTGTACACACGCACACACACACACACACACACACTTGAGCAGCAAAGCCAAGCGCAGCAGGCCAGAATAAACCATCAAGTACTATTAACACACACACACACACACACACACACGCACACCAGCCCAGCCAATTGATGTGTTGTATTATAGGAGCGACAGCAAGTGCTCTCCAGCTCACTAACTGCTGCTTTCCCCCCTTTTGTCAATGCACGCTGTCTGTCTGACTGTCTACCTGTCTGTCTGAATAGCGTATTATAATAATAGTAGAAAAGTAGTTTCCGTCAAGTGCGAGCTCCGCGTAACGCCAAGGACGTACAACCTGATTTTATGAATGAACGCGACGGCAAAATGTGGGCAAAACACCGGCGCCTAGGCTGTTATTTTTTTCTCACAGTCATCAGTCACGCTCCATTATGCATAACTAATAAGCCACGGAAACCCAAAATCATATTTGTGTTGCTTCGTCTGCTGCCAAAGCAAATGTAAAAATTTTTTAATAAAAACTCTTGCCGCCACTGCTGTAACATCAACTCCAATTGCATGGCCGCCTATGTGACGACGACCGGTAATTGCCTGGATTTACTGCATGCGTCAAGTGACAAATTCTGATCCTTTGCCCTCACGTGGCCTGACTGGGATATGGGTCACGGCCAGGAAAATGTATTCCGTTACAGTAACAAGTTAGCTGCTAAAACTGATTACTTTGGATTACTCCAATACCAAGTATGCTCATGAAGACAAAATAAATATCACCACAATATATATTCTATACAGCTATTTGCGGGTGATAGGGACCCGGGAAGCCTACAAATTGCAAAAATACGTGCGTCATTGACAGCCATTAAAATGAATGTAGGCATGTATGCATGTATAGATAGGTTGATTGATTGATTGAGGGTTTTTGAACTAATTGCCGCTGAAAGCAATCACACCTCACAGTTTAGACGGACAGACAGAGAGCTAACAAAGCTGTTGTTGCTGTAATGCGGAAGAAAGGGACAAATTACGCTTTTGAAAGCCACATTTCACCCACATGCACGCACGCACGCAGTAATAATGATATGAGGATGACGATGCGTAAAACCAACTGCAAAATGAACTTTTATCCCAGTCACAAGTTTAGCCGTGTATTTTGTGCATGTTGTTTACTTCCTCCATGAAGCTTTTTTTAAACTGCCCGCGTGTGGAGGACACGACTAGCCAGTTCCCCACTTCCAACATGACACATACAGCTCAAGTAAACGATGGTCTCTCCCCCTCCCTCGCTCTCCTTCCTCTCACCCTCTTTCCGCCTCTCTCTCTTAACTCTCCCTCCATCTATCCCTCCCTCTCATCGTAGAAATTGTAATCCCTCGAAATAATACCCATTTTTAATAAATGTACCTGTACGTTTTTTTCCTATACTGTAACGGAATAGTTACTTCTTCTTTTTTTTTTTGTATTCTGAATACGTAACCCCGGTACATATAAAGTATTCAGTTACTCCCCAAGCCTGGTCACGGCAGGGTAAATACGGTACAAAACAAATGCATGGAATACACCAGATCAGAAACAGGCCTCTGCCAAATGTGGGGAAAAATCTTAACAGATATCTGCAAATACGAATGCAGTATAAAAGCGAAGACTGAACATTCCCCATCAATGCCACATAAAACACAAAACATTCATGACAGCGATACACCTGCACCTGCTCAAAACAAAAGAAATAAACACATAAAAAAATGTCAATCGGAACTACAATCAAGAAAAAAAAGTGAATATGGTCTAAATATGCTGAATTAAGAGGTGTGACCATCAAAATGAACTGCCAAAATCAACCAGTGGAATTTAAGTAAAAATTTTAAACACTAAGTTGTAACACCAAATATGAATCAAAACGTGGAACATACTACACAAAAACTTTACGTAAAAATGGAAATCGCAAGGCGCAAACATTGGAGTGTCGAGACGTCCAGCATGCCAGCGTAATGAGCAGCAGCTCGATTCAAAACACAGACATTGCGTGGAAACACTCAAACCACGGAGCAATATCTCAATATGGCAGATGTTTGTCCTCTTTCCTCTACTCCCACACTCACACACGTACAGGTGCGCGTGTTCCGGCAGCCACACAACCACTTTCTTTTGTCTCCCGTAAAATGATTCATTTCATGAATGACAGATGGCAAACAATAGTACAGTATTGCTTGTTTTTAAGCAACATTTAGATTTTTTTTCAAGTCTGTTTTGTGATCCCATTGTCTGGCGGAAGTGACTATTCTCCATCAACCAATCAAGGGGGAGCAATGTTTTTACCGCCCACCCTTCTAGGTATCGCACCACACTGCAGTACTGTAGAAACTTAATGGCAGGGTGCCAAAAAGTTAGACAGAATAATTATTTGGCACTTTGTAACTTAGTAGACAAGTTAAAGTAAAAAAAAAAAAATAATAATTGTTGTCCATTTTACGCTACACCGACAAAGCAACAATTTTATCTCTTTATCCCCGTGCCGCTGTATCATATAAAGCGGGGTAAACACTCAGGGTTGAATGACTAAAGATTAGATTTAGTTTACCGTAATGTGAAAGGACTCGTTTGAAGTCGATTCATCGATGATGTCATTGATATTTTTTTCAGTACAATGCATATTTTGGCAGACCGGCGACAAATAAAAACTAAATGCTGAAATGTCAATGTGAAGTAGTCAAGTCGACTAAATAGTTCAACCCTTGTAATGAAGACTAATTTGATCATTTTTCCCACCTTCCAACCAAAATCAGTTAAGATTGTCGAGTGTCTCCAAAAGGTTATCCTGAATGATTTTCCTGTGCAAGTGTGATTTTTCTATCCCTGGAGCCCACAACTGTCAAACCTGTGCTAAATGTACCATTAAAAAAATAAATAAATCCTTGTATGGTCAACACTGAGCCACGAACTCTGTGATTTTGACGTGAAATGCAAATTTTAAAAAATTATGACAAGGAGAATAGTTTTCAATTTCTTCTTCTACTCCTTTCTCCTTCTTCGCATGCCTCGTCAGTCTGGTTTGAGGAGGTGGAGATGTGATTGTGTGTGTAGTCATCTCTTTAAGAGCAGCGAGCATAAGCTTTTTTAGATCACCCATGTTATTTTCATGACAATGGGTGCTGTCACATCAGCAAAAAAAAAACAGCTAAGATGTTGAAAATCAGCTTGTTGCTACCTGCCATTGATGCCTACCATTTTCACATCTGAGTTAGTATTAAAGACATAAAAGAGCTGAGACGACATATGTGTGTAAGGGAATTCCAAGATTCCAGGTTTGGGATATTAAGTTGAACACTTGACATTCTCTGCGCTCTCCCTCTTTGCGTTGACTGCATTTGTCATAGTTTTTTTTTTTTTATACATCACACATTAAAATATCTGCTTGTGTGATGACAAGAAACTGCGAGAACTCGAACACAGTTGTGGCCAAATTGTGCTTTGGTTGGTTCTAATTACAGTAAAAGACAAAATCTGATCGTTTTTATGTCTTCTGTTATGACAAATATCTGAAACTGACAACTGGAGCTGGATGCTCTGAGCAGATTGTTCACATTTTTACTTTGATTAATTAATAACAAATCAGAGCTCAGGCGCGGAAGGCTCAAACTAGCGGCTCCGCTAATCCCGTCAAGAGACAGATTACAGGTGGGAGGGCTATATATAGACGGTCCCTTTAACCTGGCTGCCGTGACATCAGCACTGCGGCTCAAGCGTGAAGACGGACATAACATTCGACAGCAGTGATAGCAAAAATCAAACACAATAGCGAACACAGCGGCGGGTTGACTTCTCAAACTTAAATTAGACCATCAAAATCATCACTAAGCCATAACAATGTGGCCTCAAAGTTCCTGCGACGTTTACAAGTGCTGTAAACCAGCATGCAGTAATCTGCTGGCCTAAATCAGACCGAGCGAATCGAGTGAGCGACTCCAACCTGCCTCCTCTAATCAGCCCAAAGCCTCGGCGAAGCGGCCAACAATACCTCGACATGTTAGACTACACACTGTCCTTTTTGCTCTAATCGCTGTGGCGGCTTAAGTGGTCAAAGCAGTGATACGGTTTTAGATTAAGCTTTCTTAATAGAGAACAGTGTGTTCAAGTCGCATTGGGACCCCACGCAGCACGCACAGTTTCATTCCAAATCGGGCCTTGACACTTTTCATTTTGGTTATCTTGTTTTTTTTTAAATGACTCGAGACAACACGGTAGAATCGTAAGAGTTTGACAGTGTTTATGACGCCGAAATGCAAAGAGTATGTACTGACATTTATTTCATGGAAAATCTGGACTCGTTTAGTTCAACACAAAGCCATCCGTTGAATGGCAACAGGTGGACACAAAGGTTAATTAATCGTACCTTCTGTCATCTAGTGGAACAGAATTCAAATGTTCCAACAGTGTTTATACTTGATGATCTATAAATCCCCCGATGGTTGGGAATCCATGCGGTACCCTAGTGGTTAGCCTGTCTGCCGCACAGTTCTAAGGCTCAGGGTTCAAAATTCATCTGTGGTGGTGTATCGCGCCATTCGCCCAAAGTCAGTTGGGATAGGCTGCAGCTCAACTGCGATCCTAATGAGCACTCGCGCTATTAAAACAAAATGGATGGATGAAAAATGGCCGTATCCACAAAAACCCAACTAGCCCAAACGCACGCATTAGCATACATGCATCCAGACTGACTGATCAAACGTTTCAGGTCAGCACTTTGATGATCGCGAGCTACAAACTAATCCCATTACTCAACCTCCTTCATTGAACATCCTCTGCAGCCATCAGCACTCCATTCATTGATCCTATTCATTCATTTATACAAGACTGCACATTAGTTCATTCACTCGCCTTGCCCATTAATCCATCCCGTTGTTTGTGTGGCCTTTGCAAAGAGTCTTCCTGCTAATGATTCTAACGACTGGCGGAGTGTGCCCAGCGGCTCTGCCCTGCAACCTTACAGCGCAAAGAAGACCACTCCCCGAGCAATCGCGCAATTGGAAATGAAAGGTGCAGATGGGGAAAAGTCAATTCTTAACCTGGAAAAAAAAACGTGCAACTCCAAATTGGGCTAATATTTAGGCTTGACTTACGTAAACGAGAGGTCCAAGTGCCCAATTTCAATCAAATTCCGATATCTGATTATTTTCACTGTCTTGTTACATAAACCCTGTATCAATACAGCAGGGGTCCCCAAGCACCGGGCTGTGGACCACCCTTTAAACCGGGCCACGGCGGGCTGCACAGGTGAAAGAATAAAATGAACTTACTGTACTTTGGGTTTATTTATTATCCTGGCTAAAAAAATATTTTATTTTGAAAAGTGAAAGTGGTCAAGATGTTCATTATCTCGATTGCGTAGTGATGATCGTAAATCCACAAGCTAGCCAAATGAGTAAATACAGACATATGGAAAGTTTCTTTTCAACAAGAGCCTACGGCCAAGAAGAAAGAGGAAGGTGCATTCACAGACAATAGCAGGAGACCGACTTGAAATACAGTTGATCCTCACGTGCAAGGCCAGCTCTGCACAATGTCTTGATTAGGAGTTATTCAAGGACTTCATATTTGTTTTGCACTGCCTTATGTTGGCGCATTTCAAGACGATGCTGCTAATATACTTAGATAAAAATGTGGCTTGACCGACAGTATATCTCCAAAATACGCCGTTTTTTTGTATTGCTCGTATCATTCGTGATAAGCGTTACCATAATGACCGTTCTTACCCTTTTGATGGTGTTTGTAGTGTTAGTACAGTTACTTAAAAATACACAGTAGATTTGCATTTGTTGTTGTAGCATTTCCTGGAATCATGGGTCAGAACTCAAGATACAAACCAAATCTTAGCTTTGGTGTATCGTTACAGTGCTGTTGTAGCCAACCTGCCTTTCAACTGTGTTTGTACTCACTGCAAGTCTCTTCTGCATTGTCAAATATCCGCAGCCTGTGTACCACATAAACTGTCTGTCTGTCTTTCCTGCGGTGTTTGTCTGTCGGCTCTGCAAACCCGTCTGTCTGTCCGTCTGACTGCCATTCTCCTCTGCAGTGTGGAGTGAGTCATTCTAAGGACAATAGAGACAGTTTGTAAAGCCACACTGGAGCGTACACTTCCTCCGGATGTGCAAGTGGATGCCATTCATAACAAAGCCCGCAGTGTCTGCCTGTCTGCTGCCTGCCCCGCACATCCACGCGGGTTGGAGAAACGGGGTCGACGCGGAAAAGGAGACTGAGAAGCGGGACAACGGGAGAGAGGGAGCGTTGTTGAGAGAAGGGCAGCGTCGTAGACGCTGGCGGCTGGTGATTGATGTCAGAGGCCTGGCACTGCCACCTGATCCGAACGGCCTGCCAGCCTCCGGCCAGAGCGAACCCGCTGAACTCGCCAAGGCAAAATGGCCGCCTCGCTGCATTGCACCCGCTGAACCTCCCCGCAGCGCAGTTTGATATTTACAGTGGTGACGGTACACTTCCCCAAGAGATGAAAATGCCGAGGGAGAGGGAGGAGGATGCGGCCAGGGTGCGCAATGACAGATTCAATGCCTCATGAAGCATTAAAGGGAAAGTCAAATCAAACATTGTCTATACGATATAATATATGTTCTGTGCACCCCCACTAGTCCAAACACGGTATTCTGATTGATAGTACTTTTGTGGAATATGGACTAAGCAGAAAAATTCACCCATTTTTATCCATCTCAGGAGGCGGCCATTTTGCCTATCGACTGAAAATGACATCACTGTTGCTTAGGGCTCAGCTAGCGATCACCTGTTTTCTGGGTTTGGTCATGTGACATTGAGAGAAAAAAAGCTCACTATCATACTATTTTCCAAAATCATTTAGCCCAGCCCAAATCAACAATTTAAGTTTATTGTCAGATCAGTTTCAAAGATTATCACGATCCAATCAAGCTCCACCCTGCACATGTGTGCTGAGGTGTACAACCTTGCCCAATGACAAGATACTGAAAAGAGAGATCATTTGTTTTGTTGGACCCTTTACAATAGCGACGACTGTAAAACTGTACCAAACTAAAACCAACCACAAAAGGTTGTTTTTTTACACTGCCAATAAAATTCAGCAGAAATCTGCATTTTCAGCTTCCACAGCAACAAGCATAAACAGTTATTTTGTCCAAAGAGCGGAAAAAGTTAGTAAGCAAAACTCTTTGTCAAGTCAAGCCTTTCAAAGGAGAGAATTTGCAAAAAGAAGAAGAAGATGGTGTTCATCTTGCTGCCCTCCCTCCAGGCCATCTGCTGCCTGCTGTGTGGGACGATGCCGGTGGATGCAAGCGCATCCTCGGTGACCGCGGCTCTCTCGCATGGGCCGACAGAAGGTAAAGTCGGCAGCCGGGGCGGAAATGAACCTCGGCTTCGGACTTCTCCATCGGGCCAAAGTAGCATTGCAAGTTGCGTTGGCGGAGAGCAGGGGCGACATATTTGCGGCGTCCTTTACGAGCAGGGCCTGTGGCTCGCTGCCGTCCTTCAGACTTTACAGCGTCCGTCCAATTTCTATACCTCATTAGGGTCACGGGTAGGCTGGCGTCCATCACTCAAAGTGCCTTTTTTAATCATCCGGCTTTTATCTCTTTGACGAGAACTGGATTCTGAGCGTTGGTTACTTTACCTTGAAAGTGCTGATTTATTCCATATGCACAGCTCTTTCTTTGAAGGAGATAAAGAAGTGATGCATCCCACTCTGCATTAATGAAGAGAGGAAGGATGTCATCTGCGCTGTGGTGAGAGGGGGGCTCTCAAAGGCTCGGGCGTCTGAGGACACCGTGTACTGTACTCTGCCCAAGTGACGTTCCTCACCACTTCTTTGTTTCCAGTGGGGGTTTTTTTATGTGATGGATGGGGGACTTTTTGCGCAATCTTACATTAAGAAAAGGTACTTGATCCTCAAAGTAATGTCATGTTTGCAATGCTAATGCCATTTTCAACAAATCCTTTTCGATTGGCGTCGTTGAAGGGGATATGTCTAATATGGTTGGCTGTGATTAGAGGAAGAAGCAGTGCCATTGATGCAATCAGGCAGCCGTTGATGCGACACATTTACATGAATTCTTTATAAAAACAAATCGATGTGTACTTTTAAACGAGGATAAGCCCCCATGCGTCAGCGCAAATCGTCACTGACATTTTTACATTGAATGGGAAACACTTGGTTTGAATCAATTAGCTTTCGCACCGGGAGCCATTAGTCACACTACACACCGTCAACTCAACTTAACTTTATTTATAGAGCACGACCGCAGCTGAAGCACAGAAGAAACTGACCTCAACACTAGTAACACCAAGTATACAAAAGCCTCCAAAACTAATACTTGATCAAAGTGGCGAAATATTCAATCAACTTTTGCAAAATAGAGGACAAAGAAAATGTCTTCTACTGTTGAAAAGAGGACAAGGGAGAAGACGCGGAAGGACTTTGAAAGAGTAAACCATACATTCATCACATCTTGGCGGGATGATTAATTTGCAATGCAGCCCGTCCGTCCCCACGTGGTTAAAAATGCTGCCGCTCACATCTTAACTGCAACATGTAAGAAGGGAGCACGCAACTCCTCTTCCGACCTCCTTCCACTGGCCGCCTGTGCACTTCCGATTTCATTTTAAGATTTTGCTATTTTTCTTTTCAACTTCAAAATGCTCTCACTTATCTCGCTGAGCTGCTCCGTCCCTACACTCCTGCCCAGTGCCTCGGGTCAGCTGACCAGCCGTTCCAGGAGGTACTGAAGCTGAAGCAAAAAGAAAGAGGGGAAAGGGCTTTTTCATCAAGAAAGGAGGGTGATTACAAAAATATATTTTTTTAAATGCTAATAAATACTAATAATGCATTCAATGAATTAATTTCTACAATGATTCATAGGATTCAATGCAAGTTACTGTGAAATTCATGAATGAAATACAAAGACATCGACTACACGTATCCGCAGAGCTCAGAGGTCTGTCTGCACCTTGACAAAATTCACCAAAATCGCATTACACCACCTGCACCACAACTTAGACCTGCTTTTAGCTGGTATAGAGTTTGGTCTACTTTCAGTCACCAAATTGTCAGGTGTGCTGGGGGCGTATAAAAGAAAGTGCCCTCGCTCCGCCGGAATGCCCAAGCATAGCGCCACAAACACCGTCTGCCAGATTCTCAAACACGCCAATCAAGGCTGGCACAGGTACGAAAATCAAGATGCACCGTATTTTTTCATAGAGCCCTATGTGATGATGGTATTTTTATGATCACTGCGTGGGCTAGTTACACACATTTTTTTGTTCCAATACTTTTTGGGGAAGTATATAAATTCAGATTGTTGCAGGTGCTCATTAAATGTAAACAACGACCTGCAGTGTAACTGTTATTTGGTGTTCGGCGCCATATACGGCAATCATAAAACAGCTTTGTGTTGACTTGGCAAAAAAGCAGCCGCCTCGCAACGACGACAACCAGCGGGCTTACTTGCCACCCAAGTGAAAAACGTCAAGTGTGCAACCTCGACCGACTGTCTGCTGGAGTGACAGCTGTGGGACACCCCACAGGGAAAATATATAGACCTGACTCGGACGTCTGTCACGGCCCTTTCCTGTCTTGTGTGCTGATGACTGGACCTTAGTTTGCATCTGGGGGGCATTGGCATCATTCACTTTGCTTGGTCGAGTTTTGGAGCTACAATCAGAAATCACACCACAAAATGATCAGCTGATCCAGCCAGAAAAATTATCTTGAGCTCATTTTTTATGAAGACCAAATTAAGACTTATTGGATTGCTGCAAACTAGTAAAGCAACCGACCATCGTTTCAGCATGTGAAAATTTATCGGTGCCCTCTGCATGAAATTTATGATGATGTCATTGTAAATCTCCGCGGGTCATAAAACCCCCTATAAAATGATGATTAAGATGTGTGACCTGCAACTTTAACACTATCTTTAGAAAAGAAGCAGAGCGCAAAATAAGACACAGCAGCGTAGGTCTATTTTAAGTCAACACGTCTGTCAATATTAATAAAGTCGCCGTTTGAGGAAAACAAATGCCGATCAGTGCTCTTTTGTTCAAAAATAATAATAATTGTGTTACCAATCTTGGAGTAGGAAAAAAATGAGTTACAAATAAGCTATGCATTTTTACTGAACCAAGTCGCCAGTGGCTAAATTAACCATAGCAACCTGGCTGCTGGCTCTAATCTAAAAAATACAGCAAAATGTTATTTTATAGATGGATCAAGTGTGGGCTTACTGGTCATGCCTACAGAGTGACATATAACGTCGATGCAAGTAACAGAAAGGCGACTGTTGTGTTATCGTCTCGGATGCTACATTTGTGTCGCCACAGAGCTAACCCAATACCTCCACACATCTAACAATAATCTTTGACTGCCAAAAACGTTAAATAACGTTTAGTAAAATCCTAGGGAGGAGTGCCAAAGACGTTAAAAGACGTTTGTTTCGAAACAGAGGTGAAACTAACAATTTTCTATTGTTGATTACTGAAAAACGGAATAAGGTAGAAACAAACTTTTTTTTTCTGATGAAAGATGAGAGTCCAATCTTTCATTTGGTAGTATGAGTGTTTCCATAGTCCAAACACATAATTTTCTGTGGACCTTGAAAGATCAGTCAAAATGCTTAAATCGGCTGGCACCCACGGCATCCCTTTTCTGAAAACGTCTGGCAGTCAAAGAGTTAAAGGTTATATCGTACGACATACAATCAACTGCATCCGTGCCTTCAAAGCCAACAATTGTCATTGCTAGAAATTGGAAAAGAACAGAGCCTTATGCACCGTGGAAACTAAAACGCATCTTTGAAGGTAAAACAGGTTTGCCGTGCAAGTCTGTGGGTGTCACTCCCGCTTTCAGGCCACATCATCTAATGACTAAGACTGCAGTCTTTGCTGTATCACGACCCGGACAGTGAGTCAGCACCCTGACCCTGTACTAGAAACACACACAAATGATGCAGTCAAACATTCATATTCCTGACACGGAAAAAAAAAAACCCTCAGCCCCACAACCTGGATCCCCGTCTCTCTCTCTCTTTCAGTCAAACACTGCGTCGTGACTGGAGGCGATGTGTTTCTTTTAATATGCACAGACGAGTGTCTGAGAATCACAGCGGCGGCCTGGCACATGCGGCAAAAAAGCGTGCGCCCCGTTTGTGTGCGGCGCCTATGTGAGGGTCCACCTCGTGCGTTAAGAGGCGCTTTGATGCCCAACAAGTTCGCCCGCTGTGTGACAGGGCTGGCCTACATTACCCACAAGCCTGCTGTCTTGTTACGCCGCCTGTCACTTCCTGTGCAACAGTTTGGCTCACACATTCCAAGGGGCTCCCGTCACATAGCGGGAGGATGACGCTCGCGGAAATCCCCGCATCAGACCCACTCAAGCGACCACTCACTGCTAACTCCCCAAAAGTGGTACCGTTTGGTATTCGACCAGAAATGTATTCTGGAAGAATATACATGAAAAGTCAAGTTAACACACAAAATTTAAGCTCAATAAGCGTCTAAAAAATTAGTCAAAAGTATTTGTTTCTTCTGGGGCTTTTTGGTTGTTTATATGTGGCCACTAGCACCATGTCGCAAAGATGAGAAGTGTGATAACTATGAAAAGAAACAGGAAATGAAATTCTCTGAATGCTCAGTACAACATGAGTGACAATAAATGAGACTATTGACTACAAAGCAGAAGGTAAGCAAAGTACACTTGATGTTAACTACACAACACATTCAGTTGAGCAACATTTTAACAAAAAAAAAACAACGCTCTTAGGTCACTGAAGTTGTAGTAGTAGCAGTGTGAGTAGTTAAACTTAATACTTTATCAAAAAAAAAAAATATTTTTTTTTTTACAAATTTGACTTAAAACTACAAATAGACCGAGGTTTTTTTTTTTCAGGGCTGATACTGATTCTAGTTGTCAAGGAGTCCAACAACCGATATTCTTCTTAAAATGTTAAATAAAAACTTAAACAAGTAAAAAGCTCCCTATAGTGCAATATTTAAATAAAGTTTTCCAAAATGTAAAAATAACTGAAATGATAAACTTTTACTTATGTTTGTTTTCATTTCAAATAAACACAAAAGGTGCAGAGAGTTCCCAGGGTCAGCAGTTGAACATTTGAATGAATATTTAAATTTTCTCTTACTGGCCGTCAGATTTAAAACAACAAAACAAAAAAAACAATGCCAATATCTGTCAAAATACCGAATATCAGTGCTGATAATCGGCCGGGCCGATAATCGGTCTATCCCTATTTAAAACATTTACTGTAATGTTAACTAATGCTCTATGTTGGCGACAGATTATCAGAACTCAGTTTAAAAAAAATGGTTTTGAACATCCCTAATTTTGACAAATTACTGACCAATCCAAAGTGTTGCAAGTGGCTTGCTCTCTATGACTCCACAAACAAGCTTTTTTTTTTTTATTTTGGTAATGAAAGGATTTTACGCGATGCCAACGATATGTATCTGATCCGAAGAAGTGGAGTCGCCGAGATGCACATGCAACAGTCAATGAATAGAACCAACAGCCTTTCAAATATCCACTTGACCTTAATTCTCACTCATTTCCTTACTTGGTATGATGATGATGATGATGATTCTTCTTTGACAATCACGCCATGTTGTTTGTGGTTCAATAACAAAATCACACAGTAGCGTCTCTAAACATTGTTTCCCAATTACGTACATGCTCCATGACAGTGGGGTGGTTTATTTGTGAGGGTCTGCTTGGTGGCGGCGGGCCTCAACAAAACTAACATGCATGTTTTTGCAATGTTGGAAGAAGCACACCTTCGGGGTCGGGTTGAGGAAACACGCAAGCATTGAAGGAAAACGTAAACTTCACACACGTGTTGCACTTTGGATGTTGTGAGAAAGGAGAAGTAGCATCTTTGCAACATGGCCTCCCTCCACTATACTCATTTCCCTTCTGTTTGTATCCAGTGAGGCTGTAAACAGGATGTGTTGTCACTGCCCCCCCCCCCCCCCCCCCTCTTTTTACACCCCTCTCAACCTTGTGTCATATGACTCTTTTGTGACATTGGGCGCTACAGAGCAGCTATGTGAATGAATCTCGACAGAACTAACTTGATGTCACAGTCTGTATATGATGGCTGCCCCTGACAGATGCACCAAGCAGTGTGACCGCAGGCTAACACAACACACACACACACACACACACACACACAGGCGTACATACACATTCCCATACACACCAGCAGATAAATAGTCAGCCAAGCCCATAGTAATAAAGAGACGCGTCAAAAACAGGCACACACAAGCTACTGCAAGCTGCAGACATCCATGTGCTCGCGCGCTCCAATCACAAACCGGCACGCACATGTGGCGGCACCGGCGAGGCCAGGCCGGAGAGGAGGAAGAGAGATGACGATGATAAAGAGCAGGAAGAAGAAAAAGGGATGATGGAGGACGCACTCACCCCGTTTCTGAAGCCATCCCTCTCTGACGATGGTGACATCGCTCATGGTTCCTTCACGCCGAGTGTGTTGCCGCTACACGCCTGCTCCACAGAGAGCGCCGGGCAGGAGGAGGAGGAGGTGGAGGAGGAGGAGGAGGAGGGCGGCTCTCCCAGCCTCGCGTCACTCTCCCTCCCTTCCTTCCTTCCTTCCTTCACCGTTCACGCAGTTGCGCTCGCCGCGACACACCGAAGACTCAGCGTGCGTGTGTGTGTCGTGGTGCTTCCTGTTGTGGCTTATCTTCTCCCCTCCCCTCCCCGCTTCTTCTTCTTGTCCTTCGCCACTGCCGCCGCCTCCTCCTCTCCTGTTCCCTCTCCAGACCTTCTTCCTCACCGGTAGTGACTCAGCCTGGAAGGAAATGAAATGGTGGGAATGGGGGAGGGAGTTCAAAAAATAAAATGAAATGATTCCTTTTTTCATATCCTCTGCTATTCAATCACTTTAAGACTTTATAGTGGAGAAAATTAGTGGTCATCACAAGCCACAAAAGTGGCAAAAGAAGAGAAACGTGATGCAGAACGCAAAACTGTGCATCACCTGTGTCGTGACAGCTATGAGACAACAATAATTAAAACGCAAAAAGCAGCAAGAAGTCAGTCGGCTTTGTGAAGTCCAAAAAATGCGAGGAGATTCCCGATTTCGATGTTAGTCACTCATCAGCTACGAAAGTCAATAATAATAATTAAGGCAATTTTTCGATGCGAGACGACAACAAATTTCACTTGCAATTTAAATATGCAACATGCTGGGCAATCGTTGTCAAAGAAATGAAAGTTGTACTGCTCATCAAGACAAAATAGCTCATCAATGATAAGTCATCAATAACAATTACAGCAGAAGAGTACCAGAGAGACAAAGTCAAGATTCTGGAAGACCAATTTCACTTCCAAATATGCCAAGCTTGCTACTGGTTGTCAGAGAAAATAACAAAACACACAATATAGCAATAACAACTAGGTCATGTTCAACAGTAATAATTAAAGCAAAAGAGTCACGGAAAGTCAGATTTGTGGAGTCCTGATGCTACAAGACAAATTTCACTTCCAAATATGCTAAGCTTGTCACTTGTCAGAGAAAATTGCCTCTCTCCTGACGGCTTGTACAAAATAGCTAAAACAACAGTAAGTCAACCAATAATAATTAAAGCAAAAGAGTCCCAGAGCGCCAGCTTTGTGAAGTTAGATTCTACAGTAGACGACCAATTTCACTTCCAAATATGATAAATTGGTCAGTCATTGTCAAAGAAGATGACAAAAGTGGTACGATCACCACTGTCCTGGATAAAATAGCTAAAATGATAAGTGAACAATAATAATTAAAGTAGAAGAGTAGGGCTGGGCGGTATGGACAAATCTCAATATTCATGCCAGATATCACAATTACGATGGATTCAGTGAGAATTTAATTGAATTAGATAAATAAACCACCTTTCATATTAATTCATGGTAGACTTGCCTTTATTGAAGTGTAAGATTAACCTATAAAACCAAAACATAAATCAATCATTTAAACAAGGCAGACATACAAAAAAAAAAACATGACAAACAGCACATAACTGGGAAAACTCCTAATTTGGGGCGGTTGTAAATCAAGGCACCACCTAATTTCCTGTGAGGACATACTCGTCCTACTGCTGTGCAACTCGCACAATTGACCGTGGTAACGTCGTCGGCGCCAGCCAGAACGTGACCTTGCTTGCCAGACAAATACGTCTGCTTCCTTCATTCATCTTCATCTAGCGTGCTATGTTATTCCCGCATGTCGAATGGTGCGTTGTAGGCTTCGGTGTCTGCACGTGTGGGAGGTGCAGGAGCATTTCGGGACTGTGGAGTAGAGCATGCTATGGGCTATAAATAGCAGTAAAATAAAAAATAAAAAAAATAGAAAAACATAGTTACACACTCTCTCTCTGCCCAAAATCTCTGCACCGGCTCTCCCCCGCATTGCTGGCGTGCTCACCTCAAATGCACCCTGCTACACTACACTGTATTACACAACAACAGCGCCATGCCGCCGCCGCCGCCGCCGCCGCCGCCGCCGCCACCTCAATTGGGGATTAGCGCTACGCCGGCTGAGCTAACACTTTGGGCTACCTAGCGGCGGGTGGAGTGAATCAGTATTCGGATCAGCTCGCGTCTGCGCCGCCACCACCGAGGGTGGGAGGGACTGCGGCGTCACGGTTTAATCCGGGAACACACCCTGGCTAGCACACACACACACACACACACACACACACACATACTTAACTGTACACCCAGACGAATGAACACACTAAACCACACGCAATAAAAATGTCTCCTTTCATTTGCTCGGCTGGCTAGAACAGGAGCACCGAGTCCAAACTGTGCTTTAGAGAGAGGCTAAAACAAGAGACGATGACTGAGATGAAGAGCGAGGAGACCCACCCTGTCACCAGGCTGGCGGTTGCCATGGTGATATCCGCTGCCGGGATGCGCCAGCCATGCCAAGGGAAGCACATGCCAGGCAACGTTTACAAAGGAAATTGCATTCTCTGACACCTTGAAGGGGACATATGATAGAAAGTCTTTTGAATTGCTTGTCCACTACTTTTGGGGGTTGGGAAAAGGGCCGACACCGGCACCAAACGTTTTTTCCTTTGAACTAAAAAAATTATTCCAAAAAATGCTGAGAAACATTCAATATGGGGGCAGCTGATCAACTGCATAACGCAAGGTACAGTAAACGCCCAATTAAAGATAGAGTCGTTTGCGGCATACTGTATACTAAACATTTAAATGTCCCATGCTACAAATTGCTTTTTTCTCTCAAATAATTGTTGACATTGTTTTATCATGTTTGCAAGACAATTCTGTTTGGAAATGTCCAGGATGTCCTTTTTCAAGCTATTCCAGTTGGTCCCAAACGCCTGACAGATGAGACAGCTGGATTTTTCATGAATATTCGTTATAAATTAGCTGGATTCTGATTTTGCCGTCTACCATCGATTATATTTCTTCATAGCGAGTGCTCGCCACCTGCTAATGCTATATGCTATATAATTTCCGCATCTATCATCAATTATATTCCTTGATAGCGTGTGGAATGTGAGTGAGTGTGTATAATGTGTGGCTAATGCTATTGCTCGGGTGGTTAACGATAAATTAAAACTAAGAGCTGAAACAGGTACTTACCAGAACTATTTTGCTCACCATTGCTCAAGGACGTCTTGTCTATTCGTGATACCGATTGGCTGTTACAACGCAGTATCACGCGAATTGGAGTTGAGTGGGTGCGTGGTCACTTGCTGCGTCACGATGCCTAATTGTGATCTGCTTGTCTTTCCTGCCTTTTGCATTTCCATCGGCTACTGCATACAATCGACATTGCGCACAGATGTCAAACTTAAACCGTGGCCTGGAATTCAGGTAAGAATTTTTTTCTTTTCAGATACCTTAAATCAACTTTTAACAAGGTGAAATGAAGTTGTAAACATCTTAAACTGGAAATATGACTAGGCAGAATCAAATTGTAGAATTACAGGTACATAAAATTGCAGATTATTCGCAACTCACTAGCGGATATTGGAGGCCGAATAGTGTGAGTGACCAAATACACATGATCGGCAAGTGACGTCATTTGTCTTGTGCGAGATGACGTTGCAGATATCTGTAATTCAGTTTGGTCAAGGGCCATGAACTGTCGTTTCTATTTTAATCTAAATTAGATTTCACATATCTTGAATATAAATTCCTACTTTTTAACAACATTGCTATGTTTACATAGCTACACTGTTAATTCTGTCTAATTTTAAAATGTTAGTAAGGCTTGCCATATTTTATTTTTGGGGGGGAAATGCCGGTACAATTATAAAGTTGAGTTAGGACTCCATTTTAGAAGTCTTCCTGCTTGGGAACGATGATGATCTACAAATCCTCATCATCGTCAACATCATCATTTACGTCACTTACTGGCAAGCTGACGCACGTTGCCCTCCTTTCACTGTCACCATAATAAACAGAGTATTTATGTCATGCCGCTGATATTAGCGTGACACGGCAAAATATTTGGACCGTAACGGAACGGTACTAGACGGGCACAAAATGAACACAGCCATGTTGTTATGCTAACCACATCGTAGCTATCGAGCTGGCTAGCTAGTTTACCTGAAGCAGCAGGTGCAGTCTCTGTCGTACTTCTTTTTCTTTTCTTGGCTTGTCTCTCGTCTTAAAGAACTCCTCCTCGTTTATTATTTAGTCTGTTTAACAGTCCCAAGTCCCGAATGTGAGGGTGTTCATCCTCGCGGATTCCCTCACAGCGTTACCGCATCAACGTCTTGTTTTGACTTTCGGGGGAAGCTCCTGACGTCACACGGAGACACCCCCCACCCCTCCCGCCTTTTCCCTCTGCCTCCCTCTTTCCCCCCTCGCTCAGGCACACAAATGACACCACGAATGACAGTCCAGTGTCCTACCTTCGACTATTCGGCGTTTTTATGGAGGCGTCCGCGACGGTCTTGTCGTTTTTACAAGAGAGCTCACCACTGGCACTGACCACTCGAGCGCATCATCTTCATCTCATTCCAACATCCCGCGCGGCCTCGTTGAGCCGGGAAGCCAGATCTCGCGAGATCTCGTGGTTACATTTAGTCAAACGGCTTAGCGGCTAAACAGGCACCATGTTGGCGTTTCTGTATAAAGCACACACAAAAACCTTACAAAGACGTGAATAATTAGAAAAACAATCTTGTATTGGATGTCATTAGATTATGTAGATGTTCCTAAAGTTGTGGCTGGTGCAAGTTTGAAGAATAATAGCAAAGTACTAGTATTTTGATATATTATCATATACTATTCATTTATAAGAATACAGAATTCGAGTGGATGATTTCTAAATATTTTTGTGAATATTTATGTATTCATTATTCACTTATAAAAAATAATTAGTTTCTGTTGTATGAAAAAAACACATAAAATATTTCTGTCACTGTGCTCTCGATTTTGAGTCCTAATTTTAACATTGATAATGTTCATGTAATATTATAATTTACTTTTGATTTAATTACAAAATTGTTATTTTCATGTATTTAAAGGCAATTACATTTTAAACTAACTGGGTTTGATATTAAGAATGTATTCATCCATGTTTGATAAATACAGGCTACAAAGAACATAATACATGAAAAATAAATAACAAACGAGAATAATAACAGAAGAGTCTGTTTCGATGCTGTACTGGTAGTGTGTCACATGGCCGCTGAATGGTGACCTAATTCTGTGTGAAAAATTTCCCCATTACAATAAGGACAGCAATGTGATTGTTGGCAGAAAAGTGTTCCATTTAATTCCAAGCGACACAGATAAGATCGCAACATTTGATGACGCATTTAGTTGTGTCACTATTGATGATACAACAAAGTGTGATTGATAATGTGACACAATGCTTTGTGTTTTTGATAGTTGCGCCGGGCAGCTGCGGAACATATGACTATGTACAGTACAAAAAATTATGTGGGCCGGACATTCTTTGAACACTGCGACCAATTTGCTCAACCAAATTGTTCTTCTTTTGAGAATATTGAGAGGGGACTCCGCCGCTGTAGGTGGCGCTATACACCATAGCTGATGTGATTCACCACTATTTTAAAAGAAGAAGAGCAGGAAGTGACTGCGCCGTGCGATGACGTCGTATGAGTTTGCTTTTGTAGTTCTTGATAAATCGTAGCGTTCTTTTTTTGTTTTCAATCTAAAATAGCATTAATATTTGCTCATTTAATTAATTCCAAGGCGGCACGGTGGCTGACTGGTTAGCACGTCCGCCTCACAGTGCAAAGGATGTGAGATCAAGTCTGGGCTTCGGCCTTCCTGGGTGGAGTTTGCATGTTCTCCCCGTACTTGCGTGGGTTTTCTCCGGGTACTCCGGTTTCCTCCCACATTCCAAAGACGTGCATGTCAGGTTAATTGAACTCTCCAAGTTGTCCATAGGTCCGGTCAGAACGTGTGACGTGTACCCGGTCTTGCCAGCGTTTATTCGCAAAACCTATTTCCATAACCAAAATTTGCATTTTCCTTTTTTCGATACACTTCAAAATCCACCTCCTCAAAGCGTAATAACTTTATTGCGAATTCTGGGCCCCTTTTTCGAATTTCTAGCGTTTACATTCAGTTTTATTTTTGCCTTTTTTTTTTTTAAATTTAAATAAAAAAAATTTTAATTTTTAGATATGCTTTGCATGAATAGGTCATCAATCACTGTATGCAAAACGGTGTCGGCCACCCGTGATAAATGATCAGTCTTATTGCAAATCAGTGCATGAAAGATAGTAGATTATGAGATGAGAAAACAAATCAACGGCTAATAAAATGGCATTGTCTAGTCAATTAAGATCAACAACGACCCCCAACTGCCACCGTACTTGAATTATCTGTAAAATAATGTTATGTTGTAGATCGCTAATTAATTGCTAACGCTATGCTGCCACGCACACAACTGACACAGAAGGTGAGTTCAGGCCAACGCAGTCAAACTAAACTTCCACCTCGTCTACAATAACAGCCCCTCCCCTTCGTTCCCAAACCTCCTGTTTTTACCCCCCCTGCCATATCCACACACACACGTGACATATTTGTTCCTCCATCCCTACCTCAACTCCAGCCCCAGCTCCCAAAGCTCAAGGAAGCAGAAGCTGCCCCCTTCAGCCCGTCACCCGAGGTGGCTTTGAAGAGACAGAGGGGTCAGCCCGGCCCAGGAGACCTGCAGAGAGGTAAGGACAGCTGCGGTCAGACGGACCCCCGCCCGGGAGGTGAAAGGGGGGGTTTGTACACAGACACGCATGTATATATCTCCACGCATGCACTCAAGAGACGGGACAAGAGCAGCTGCAGTCGGGGTGTTGAAGGTGTGCAGTGCAGCAGCAGTGCTCGGCAGCCAGCATGGTCCAACATGCATACGTGGACCTCTTCTGGGTCACCTCCTGTGCACCGGCGTGGCTAATGGAAGCTGCACACAACCAGATGACCGCAGACGCAGCACACCTAAAGCAGTCACGCCAATGATGAGCAACTTGGAGAAGTGCACGACAAAAGGAAACGGTTCCAAATTAGAAGAAAGGAATGACTTCTTTCAAACTTTTTTGTTTTTTTAACAAATGTAGTGGACCACCGTTATTCGTGATGGAGGCAGCACGAATATCGAAATGCACATAGATTTGTCACAGATGATAAACGTAACAATATATTTAAATAAATAAATTAATAATAATAAATGAATAATAATAATAATAAATCAAACTCCCAAAATCAAAATCAAAAAGTCTGCCCCATCCATAGAAATAAAAAAAAATTCTGACTAAGAAATTTATATTATTATTATTATATTATATTATATTATATTATTGTTCCAAATCAGTAGGGAATGATTTCTTTTAAACATTTTTTTTCAAATGCAGTGGACCACCGTTATTCATGATAGGGACAGGGCGGATAGAGAAAAATCCACAAAGATTTGACACACATGATAAATGCATTGAAAACAATATATTTAAAATAAATAAATAAAAATGTTAATAAATGAAACCGCCCAAAATTTTATTCTGACAAAGAAATCCACAAATAGGTGACTCTAGGGGCACTGAACCAAAATCCAAAAAATATGTATATAATAAATACACTTTTTTTATCTTGAAAAAAACAAAACTTGCCAATAGGTGTGAATCCACGGGTAGCCTACTGAACCAAATACAGTTCGTTGCGATGTCTCAACTTCTTTCTCAGATACGGCACTAATGGTAGTGCTACACAGATGATAAAGAATATATGACTTTCAGCAACAATTGATTAAGGGGTTTAAGTACACAAATGCTATTTAGCCTTAGCATTATGCTAGTAGATTGAAACAGCAAAGCTACAATAATGCTTCATCCTTCATTTACAGTATGATAATGATGACTTTTTTACATATATATCTTTTTTCTCCTTCTGTTCTGTAGTGTAGTACGTGACCTGGTTTGCTAGCTTATGTGCTAGTGTGTTTCTTTGTTAGATTTGCAGCGCATATGCTCTCAAATGTGCAATTTATGTATGTGTGTGTTTGTGTGTGTATACGACGAACCTTCTGCTTATGTGCAGACATGCAGACAGGTTTTGCACCCCCCCCCCTTTGCCACCCTATGCCCCAAAACACACCAAAAACAGACCCCCCCCCCCCCCACACACACACACACACACTCCCACCCCCGCCCGACTCCACTGCATGACCCTCAGGTTGTAGCAGTCTGCTTTCTCAGGTTGTTCAGCTGTTGTAAGTAACTCTAAAAAAATGTTTTAAAAAAACATGAGGGGCTTGGGGCCAGAGGAGCCAATTCACATTTTTACTTTTATGTTGCAATAAATGCAATTTTATAGTTTTTATTGCTAAACGTGTTGGGTGTTTTTTTTTCCCTTGTGTAAAATCTGTAATCATGGGACACATGTCCAAAAAAGAAGCACGTAGGCAAGAAAAGCGCCTTCTTAAAACAAAGACACGACTCAGTGACATTAGCATGCAACGCCGCATTCGCACTTAAGAACACCTCAAACAAATTGCCAGGATATTTCATCATAGATTTTTTTTTTAATTATTACCTCTCACAAGGGGATTTATGTTGCATGAAGTGATGTGATACGTTTAGGTGAAGCCATAGCCAAAGTCAACAAGATGTGTGAATAAAAAGCAACACAAATATTTAAATTATTAAATAATAATGGGCTTTTTTTTGCTACACATGTTTATTAATAATGTTTATGTATTATTTGCCATAATGATTATAATATATTGTATATATACTTAATGATTAAAATATTCATGATATTGAATATTTACAATTTTTACTAGTATGTCCTATTAATTTTATTTAGTGATTTGATTACTTTGATATTCTGAAACAAACTGTTGTCGTGTATAAAAAAGGTTAGCTATATTTTGTTTCACATTTTGAAGCAAGGCGAATCAAAATACTGATTAATGTAGGCTTTGTATAATTATGTGTTATTAATATTAGGGTTATTATTTTATTATTCTTCAAGGCAAACCCAGAGCTGAGTATATATATATAATCGTATATATTTATAAAATAACATTAATTTAACTTTTTACATTTATTACTGTTTTTTTTTCCTTTTTTTTCTTATTTTACTTACTTTACTGTCAATTATTTATGCTTTTAAAGCATGGCAACTAAAGTTGATGTACAGTACTGTAAAATATGAAACGTAAATGTCAAATTTGTGATTATTTTAACAATATATCCGCGTTCAATATTAACTCATTCACTGCCATTGACGGCTATAGACGTCAAAAATTCATTTGAACAATTTTTATTAGTTTAACATTTTTTTTCCACTTTTGTTAAGAGTATGAAAATCTAGAGATAAAAAAGTGTACATTTAGAACCGATATAAAATGTGATAAAAAATAAATAAATTAAAAAAATAAAAATTAATCATGAGTTAACTATTGAAGGCATGCAATTAATTACAATTAAGAATTTTAATCGCCTGACGATTTAAAAAAGAAAGAAAAGATTATTAAAAAAATTAGGAGCGTCAGGCGATTACAATTTTTAATCGTAATGAATTGCATGACTTCACTAGTTAATTCACGATTAATCAAAAATATTATACCTGTTTTAAATGTACAATAAAAAAAAATCTAGGTTTTCATACTCTTGTTAACAAAAGTGGGGGGAAAATGTTTAACTAATAGAAATAATGCAAATAATTTTTGGACGTCTATAGCCGTCAATGGCAGTGAATGAGTTAATTATTTGTGTATTTACTACTTACTATTACTTAGTTATTTGGTTTAGTTGTACACAAACCAATGCTTTGAGTTTTAGTGTTTGGTTGAAAATATAATCAGGTTCAAATAAGAAGCATATGGTACCACCCTTTCACTTCAGTCATAACTGCACAAACCACTCCAGGCCACTAGGGGGTGCTCTGTTTTCTGTATGGCTTCTACAGCAAGCGGCAGCTGTTTGCTTACCTCCGCGTCACACATGTGGAAGAAAAACAAGCAGTGTGTTTTGGTTATTCCATCGAACATCTGGAAGAAAATCGGTCGGCCCTCGCTTTTCCCCGAGGTTGACTTCTGGAAAACATCAGATTTGATGTGCCGCCACAGCCAAGAAGAAGAAGAAGAAGCCCAAGAAGTCTCCAGAGGGAGTGCGTAGGAAGTGAGGCTGAAGGCGGCGCATCTGTCAACATCTGGATGCGCAGACTGTGTTTGGCTTTCCAACAACTGGCAAAGCCACACACGGAAGGAACACAGCTTTTTTGATGGCCCCCGAGGGCCCGCTCTTTCCAATCCTGTCACTTTCTTCCTACTTGCGCTCCTCCGCTTCCTTCCTTCAGACACAACAATCCTCCTTCATGTCCACACACATGCACACTCTCGCGCACACACTCTCTTAGCCAACAGACACATTAACGCCTAATGTGCAAATATGCTTGTGTCTCCCCTGGGAATTGTCATCTTGCTTTCAGGACAAACATCTGTCCAGAGGAGGATGAGGAGGAGGAGGAAGAGGAAGAGGACAGACACGTCTCTTTTCATTTGCAATCCCCCAGCGTGCCATTGTGGCACTGTTTGTGATGGTGAAGTGGTCACAAAGAAGCTAGGACATTCATTTTGGTGTAAACAACATGGCTAAAATGGAAAGTTTCCATTTTAATAGCTCTATTTTCACAGGAACTGTTAAAAACATGATGCACTATGTCCCAAAGACGTATTTATACAAAAAAATTAAAAATAAAATTATGCTAGAGCATACAGAAACCTTTAATGCAGCCTTCGAACTGCAGAAAACGGGTGAAGCAATTGTAGTTATTACAAAAACGGCCAGCAGGTGGCAGCAGAGTATAAGAGATCAACAAGGGCCATGTTGTAAAAAAGCAGATTTTGCCACAGTTTTAAACTTAGCTATAATCTAATTGCTGCACAACAGAAACAGAAAGAAATGTACTTTTTTTCCTAGTGAAAGAAAAGACACTTTCTTTTGGAAGGTTCCATGTTTTTTAGCACAATAACACAATATTTTGTGGGACTTGCAAAATTAGTCAAAATCCAGTAATGCAGCCGGGAGCGAAGGGGGTTGCTTAAGTGAAAATGGCTGTGAGTCAAAAAGTTAAAATGGTGGTTAATTATTCGCTTACTTTCGCTATTTGTAGGCCAGGCCGGTACCACCGTAAATCTCCCAACATTATTATGGGTCCAAAAAGGCACATTTTAGTGACGTTTCCGTGACTTGTTGACAGAAAAGCTTATTTGGGGATCATGTGACCCAAGCGCAAGGTCATTCCGATAAAAAATAAACGTCGTCTGTCAGCTTTAGCAGACCAGATCATGTTTTTTTTTAAATTATTTTTGAACAAAACAAGACTTCAACGCTCACTCACTCCAGTGTCCAGTTGTTGTTGTTGTTGTTTACTGGGTCAGGCCGGCTGAAAGGTGACACACGGGGGACGGACGCAACGTTTTAGCCCGGCGTCAGCTCACCATATGGGGCAGGAGGCCAGCAGAAGTCCCAACACATGGATCTCGCAAACACACGCGCAGATGCCACCTCTGTGCTTTAGCGTGGTGCACGCGCGTGTGCACACACCCAAAAAGCAGCGCCAAATCTGCCCCAACATCCTAGTGACATAATGATGGAGCTAATTACTGTTTGATGGCAACTCTACATGTTGAGCTATTTTGCTCTCTCAAAATAAAATAAGATGTCATTTATCCACCCCACAATGGGAGACAGAAAAAAATGCACTCCTGTTGACCAAAACAATGTGACGCTAATTCTGGCCGCTACAAATGCTAATGAAGGGAAATGAGTGATTTTAAGCTTTCTCTTGAAAATAAAAAAAGTTTAAAGGGGATGACAATGATTTAATAAGGAGAAATGATTGTTAATATATTTACAGTGAAATGCTGATGCAGCACTTCTTATACCAAAACAATACAACAATAATGATAAAAAAAAGAAAATAATTAAGTGTAAAAAGCTGAAAATGGTAATTTTAATAATTAAAATATTATTTTAAAAATTACATTAAAAATCATTAATTGATCAATTATTAAAAGTAAGATTTGATTTATTAATAATGAATAGCAGTATTTTTTAAAAAAAATTTTTTACAAAAAGTCCAATACGTATATCATTTTCATAAATAAAAAAATTGAAAATTGAAAAAGTTAAATTAAAGCAAGGAAAATAATTTTAATAATGATGTTAATAATTCAAAATTATTTTTAAATTATTTACATATTTCATTCATAATTAGAAATGTAAATGTTGGAAATAAGATTTAAGAATAAAAATAAATAAAATTGCACAATAAATAACATCAAATATCCATCCATCCATCCATCCATCCATTTTCTTGACCGCTTTTCCTCACAAGGGTCGCGGGGGTGCTGGAGCCTATCCCAGCTGGCTTCGGGCAGTAGGCAGGGTACACCCTGAACTGGTTGCCAGCCAATCACAGGGCACACAGAGACAAACAACCATACTCACAATCACACTTATGGACAATTTGGAGTGTTCAATTAACCTGCCATGCATGTCTTTGGAATGTGGGAGGAAACCGGAGTACCCGGTGAAAACCCACGCAAGCACGGGGAGAACATGCAAACTCCACCCAGGAAGGCCGAAGCCCGGACTCGATCTCACGTCCTCAGCACTGGGAGGCGGACGTGCTAACCAGTCAGACACCGTGCTGCCTACATCAAATATTAAAAACAAAATATATATAAAAATGTAACACATAAAAAAAAGTAACTTACTGAATGCCTTAGCAAAGCCCTTCATTTTAGTTATAGTAAAAACTCGTTATGCACCCAAACAGAATTACATCCTGTCTCATTGCCTAAAAAAGAAAAACTTGTAAAAAAAACAAAAAAACAAAATCAACATGAATGCAAGCTGCAATTTAGCGGAACTGAATATTAATAATGCCGATAATAATAAGTGTGCAGCTCTCTCCATTTGGCCGCGGGCTTACACGGCTAACATCTGGACTGCTTGGCAGGCAAATTGAGGCGCTGAAAAGCCTCTTCTATGATGCTCCAGATGCGCGCACACACACGCGCACACAAAATGAGAAGCATTCATACATGCAGATGTGCAAACACAAATACAGATGTGCGCAGGGTCACCACATACACACACTCATACCCACATCGATATCTCACCCCCAGATGGAGATGGCGCGAGTGGCAGCTGAGGTGTGGCGGGCACGCGCTGTTGGCACAGGTAGCATGTTGTCAACAGCTGGCGCAGGTTAGACATTCCTGGGAATTGGAGCCACAAGGCAAATGTTCCCGCTGGCTGCGGGGGAGGGGGGGGGGGGGTTTGTCACAGTGGTGGTGGCAGCAGGATGACTGGCACAACAACATCACCGCCACAGCATCATTGTGGGGGTGATGTTGTTGTGCCAGTCATCTCGCCACAATGGGCAGAGGTGGCAAAAAAAATTTGAAGGTCCCATGCCATCAAAATCCAATTTTTTTTCTAATGTCAAATTGAGTCTGCGACTTGGTTTAAGTTTCACATGGATGCTTTTATGGCTGGGAAATAAAAAAATTTAAACATGTAAAAAAAAAATAATAATTAAGACATACATTTCTTTGAAACAATATAATTATTATTATAAATTTAAAAATAAAAAAGGTGCAAATATAAAAATTGAAACGACTCAAAATTAGTATTAATAATCTATTATTTTTGTTTACAATTATGCCGATTTTGTATTTGTGGGGTGTAATAATTGAATTTCCATTAATTGCACAGCCCTAAATTGCAGTCAGTAATTCAATATCAAATTATTTCATTGAGTTTAACAGAAGGGCACCAATAAATTAGTCCCATCCAGTCTACATTCATATCTGTAGTCTGTCAATATGATCCATCCCCTCCTAATAGATGCCTCTCCCTTCTGCGGTTGAGTATCTATTTGTGAAAATTTGCTTCTCCTTTAAATTTGTGATGCCCTTAAAAAAGGAAATGTCACATGATGGCTTTCTGAATGTGTGTGTTTTGGACTCCCCTCAGTGTGTGTGTGTGTGTGTGTGTGTGTATTAGCCGTCTCACCGCCTGGGGGCTAATTTCCTCCACCGCCACAGTTGTTGGCTGGCTCCTCTGACATCTGGAGTGGAGAGGGACGGACGAGCAGACAGACAGAGGATGGACTTGTACATCACATCTCTCTGATCTCCCCCCCAATCAACACAATGCGAGCGCATCACAGTGCTGGGCATCTGCCGGGTGGGCTCTCAAACACACACAAACAAAATTTGTGACCGATCTGACCGGCGATGTCTTTGCTGTTCAGTCGAATTATATCGTTCAGTTGTCAACAACAACTTCATTTTTATTTGTGCATGACGGTTAAGAATGTGAGTGAAAACATTGCCTGTATGGTTAATAAACAGCTCACAAGACAATGTGAACCAAGAAGGGCTGATGATCTGTTAATTTACTTGATTTGAGACATCTGAGGTGGCTTGTTGAAGGTGTGAAAAAGAATGGGAGAGAGGAAAAGAGCAAGACATGGCAAGAGAGAGGAGGAGAGCAAAAAAGAACAAAAGAAACAGGAAGAAAAGCAAGGAGGAAGACGGGCAAAGAGGCAAAAAAACAGCAAGGCAAGGCAGAAGAGACAGAAAGAGAAAGGAAAAGAGCAAGAGAGATTAAGAGAGAAAGGGAAAATGTAAGAATATAAAAGGAGGAAGGAAGAAATGAAACAAGGCAAAAACAGAGAAAGTGAGAGGAAAGAAAGCAATTGACAGGAAAAGAGGAAGAAACAGGACGATAAAAAACATATGTTAAAAAGTTGAAAGGAGAGGACAGGACAGGGAAAGAGAAGAAGATATAGGAAAGGACCCCACGAGAGGTTGAGACAAGAAGAGAGGACAAAGGATCACTCAAGAAAACAGGCAAAAACAGAAGGAAAGTGGAAGAAGAAGAGATGAGAACAGAGAAGAAAGAGAGCAAAAGAGAAAGTCAGAGAGGGAGATACAAAGGACAGATGAACAGAGGACAAGACAGTAGGAGAAAAAAAAGACAGATACAGATACAGGAAGAAAGACAAAAAGAGAGGATGAGACTGGAAGAGAGAAAAAAAAGTGGAAAAGACAAAAAGGAGATAAAGAGAGACAAAAAAGATGATGAGATAGAAAGAAAAATAAAATGAGACGAAGAGACAGGAAGAGACAAAAGTGTCGGAGAGGAGAAGAGACAAAAAAAGGAAAAGATAGCAAGAGATGAAAAAGAGAGAAAGTGGAACAGACAGCAAGTGAGTCGAAAACAGAGGATGAGACATGAAAAGAAAGCAGGAGACAGACAGAAAGGAAAGTGACATTTCCACCACTTGATCCTTTCTCAAACACAAAGTATTGATTTTCAATGGCACTCCACACACACACACTTACACACTCACACACACTCAGTTGCATTGTTTCAAAAATAACCAGTGGACGCGTCCAGCAGCACGGACAGCTGGACAGATGTACACACTCGTCCCACACACACACACACACAGCTTGGAGGTGCCATTAACCAATTTAGCTTCCAGATGTCCATCATCGCCACACAGCCAAAGTTGCAAAGCTCCATGTGGGCTTCACACAAACACACATACAGGTGTGAACATCCCACACACACACACACACACACACACACACATGCTGCCAAGTTTCACTGCGTGGATGCTGAGGCAGAAACAGATACACACATATGGAGTGTGTGATGTACAGAAAGCAGACGTGTGTGTGAGAGAGACGTTTGATTGACAAGCACACATCCTGATAAAAACTTACTGGCTTCTTTTTTTTCCCCATCTTTTTGATCATTGCTAAAAACGAGTGTGCACCATCTGGAAGGCAAGCCAGTTAAGCTCACAGTTGTTCTTCCTGATGTCTGACACACACACAGACTCCAACACAAACACATATACACTGAGCGGATATAAAAAGTCTACACACCCTTGTTGAAATGAGACCAATGTAATTATTTTGCCCCCATTGTGATTACTTCTAACCTGCATCCAACTCCAGAATAGAAAGTTAAAATTTTACCAAGCGGGGAAGTAAAAACAAACAACTAAGATGAATGGGTTGCACAATTGTGCACACCCTCTTACTAATGACTGAGTTGGTGCTGTGTACAGAATGAACCAATCAAATTCAAACTCATGTTAGATTGGGAGCCTGCCATTGTTTAACCAGAGGTGCCAAATACAGGTCCAGAAAGGAAAAATCCTGCCACAGTTTGGCTTTAACCTCAGGCGCGAATTAGCTAGCTCCCTAGTTTGCACCCATGGTGCTTGTTTACCTGCTAGGGAGCTAGCTAGCTAGGACTAGAGGCTAAAGCCAAACTGTGGCAGGGTTTTTACTTTCTGGACATGGATTTGCCACCTCTGTGTTTAACCCTAAACTAAATTAAGACATTTCCTGACATTTTTCTACTTTCTAGCAGTGCTGTTTTAAACTGAACACTGCCAGATCTCCAGATATAAATGGGTGCGCGCACTTTTGCAACCACAATATCTCAGTTGACGATTTCTACTTCCCCTCTTAAACTTTTTTTTTTTTTTTAATTAAAGGTCAAATAAATTGTACGGATCACATTAAAGATGACAATTGTTTTAGTCTTATTTTTTAGATCACTAAATCCTGCCATTTGAGCAGGGGTGTGTAGACTTTTTATACGCACACTGACTAGCATACGCACACACGGCCAGTGTGGAAATGTCCAGATGCTGCACCTCTAGAGGCTGTGTGAACACGAGCATCTGTTCCCCAGCCAGTCAGATGGGCCGTCATTGATAGTTCATGAATATTTTACGCCCCAAAAGAAAATGGCCGCCTTCCAGACCGACTACAAACGCTGCGGCACAAGTGCATCCTCCCACTGATTGCTGGGGAAACGATCATTTTACCCAAGATGGCGTCAGATAAAAATGATGACGTTTGCCGGCTCAAACATAACTACTTGTTTCCATACCTAAATGATGGGAAAAGGGATGATACCATTTGTTGTTTTCATAGCGATAGCAAAAGAAGCTGTTGAGGGCACTTTTCGGCGGCCTTGTAATTGGCTAGTAAAGAGGCGGAGCTAAACGTAATGAAGACTCTTGATTGGTGGACACTGAATGGTTGGTTCCTGAATGAGAAGAATGAAAATAAAAGACGAGTCAAACGTTGTCCAGGTTGATCTGATTTGGTTTCATGCTGACTTTTAAACTTGTGCCTGTGGACAAACTCCACTTTCCTTGCAGTCTCAATTTCTTTTCCCCTCTCAGCCAAAAGGGTACTACTAGTGGTAGAAGAAAACATTGTAGAAACTAATGGTAGAAAAAAAATTACCTGGAAGATACTGTCATTCTACTAGTGTGCTGAATTGAAAAGTTGGATTTTTTTTTAGGTCAAATAAACGCTCAAACGGCTTTCCTTTATCATGAAGCCATATGGGGAGATCAACGTGGGATCTATAGCGACCTCCAGAGGTGGACAAGTGTATTGTAGGCTAAAGCAGGCTCAGAATTGCCATTTTGTGAGCCAGTCAAGTTAAGTGGTGTCTTATTTGAAGGTTGTTGTTATTTTTTCAAAGTCCAGGGGCTAAAATAGCCGCAAACACAAATATGCGGTGTAGAATACTTTGGAAAGTTCCCAGTTGTTCCATGTGCGCTCGCCTCCCTGCATGTGTGTGTGCTTGAGTGCACATCCACACACACAAGGGCCTCATTGTCCCACCACGCTGCTAAAGTGGAGCCCCGGAAAACTGACAGGCAATAACAGGGTCGTCATTCATTTGCATTTGAACAAGTGCCGCAGCTATGACACCGCATCATGTCAATTCATTAGCCGCCTATTAGTGACGCCAATTAGTTTACTAGGACGCCTTTCGCCCACGCAGGACGTGGGACGGTCCGTCTCCCTGCAGGACAGATCTTATAACCAAGGTGCCTGCCCCAGTGACCCACAAAAACAGACTTTTTAATATTAATTAATTTTTTCAAACTTTTTTTTTTTTATGTTCATCGTTTTTACTGGCCTAATGTTCAAGACCATCAGCAGATTTTTAAACTTAAAAATATATTTTTTTCTCCACCGAAATACTTAGAAGAACTTAAACGATGGTTGTTGACATCTCAAAAGAAATTATACTGTTTCCGGTGGTGGGCCATGCCTCCATCTTGGAGCATAAAGTATTGGGTTTTCCACACCAACTCAACCTGTAACCAAGCCTAGTTGTAATCAATTTAATTCCCTGAGAAAGATAGAAATGATATGTCACTCTTTATAAGGCAGGGAACCATGTTTGGGTATTTCATATACACAATGGCCTCACTCTGTAACATGGTGATTTCTATGTGATTTCTTTCAGCTATTTTTGCACTTCATTCATCCATTTTTTTTTAAATTAAGCTTGCCCTCATTAATTAATTAAATGGAATTTTTAATAGACTTTAATAACACTACAACTATACTAATCTTAATTAATATTTCGTTCTATTTCGTTAATTACTAATAAGAATTATTAATTTAGCTAAACTTTATTTTTATGGAATTTGATCAATTGTAAAATATAAAATACTACCAGTACTGCTAAAACTGATCACACTTTATTTTAAATTTGTTTGGTTAAATATTAAATATAAATCCATATTAATTTGTTTTTATTTTCTGTGTTGTCTACATACCTGCTATTGATATCAGGTGCACCTGCTGCGCCATCACTCCTGCAGGACTACACTACCCATGATGCACTGTGCAAGATACCTCTCCCTGTTACACCTCCCCAGTTTTATAGCATTTATTATTTAAAATTATATGTAGAATTTTAGAGAATGTATTTGGAATTACTATTATTGTTATATATTTTTGTTATGACTGAATTAAAACAAATATTGTATAAACGGCAACTGAGCCGTTAAGGCCGGGGCCCGGTTATTGGCGATTGTGACGTCAGCAGATGAAAGTATTTCAGCGTGAACGTTGGCTCGAGGGTATTCCAATTCGAATATACTATTACTTAAATTACACATCAATATAAATTCATAATCGTTAATAATATTTATAATTATTACAAAAATCATTGTTCCTCAGGGTTTTACATGGTTTACCTGCTTTTGTTTTGTCGAGGTGTTTCCACGGCGGTGCACCTGCTCGCTCCAGCCGGACTACACTACCCATGATGCACCGCGCAGCCCAACTCTCTCTCTCTCCCTCTCTCGCGTCTGCACTCTGCGCTAGCTGGCCGTCCTCCTCTCTCACAGTCGCCCAACCAGTCGGTTCGGCCGAACCGCTTCTCCCTTGCCTGTCCTGCCAGCCTGGTTGGTGTCAACCTCCGCCGACCGACGAAGAGCAAAGGCGAAGAACAAGAAGGCATATCCCTCCCACCCGACCTCCGCTCCATCTCGACCCTCCACCATTGGCTCCCAGCCTTGCCAGTCAAGTCCCAGCCCGAGTTGTGAGCTGTTGTGTGGGGAGAAAACAGCAGGCAGGCAGGCAGGGACGGAGGCAGCAACAGCTCGGAAACATCTGGCCGCCGCACAGTCCCTCTTCCCTTCCCCTGCCTCGGCAAGCCTGTTATGGAAAGCAACACAAAGTCATCGTAAAAGGGGGGAAGCGGGGCAAAGGCGAGGAGGATTCAGCGGGGGACGTCGGAGCGTGCTGCCTGTAAGTGGCGCTTGTAATACGGCGAGTGAGTGGAGAGGGGTTGAGGAGGGAGCGAGTCAAAAGTAGCTTCCTTATCCCTAGCATGACTGTGTTGTGTGTTAGCTCGCCTTTTTTAGCAGCTGTTGTCATAGCAGCGAGGCCTAAAGGAAGGAAGGAAAGTCCTATGGAGGACGTAGCTTTAGTCCAGACACGAGCTTTCTTTTCGACGCTCGCCGCCACTTTTAGCCGCTCGTAGCTAGCTTCTATGCGGGCTCGGCGTGCCTCCCTCGACGGGGGTGTCTTCTTCGGAGGTTCGCCATCGTCTTTAAAGTATATACAAAAATAACTTGTTCAAAAAAATGTATGTATCACCATAACACAGGTGTAGGTCTTGTCCCACTACACTGACTTTAAAGATGGCCACCTGCAATGTTAATTAAAGTGAACCGGTTGAAAAAAAGTTTCATTAAAAAAATGGGGTCGTTTTTTTTTTTTTAATTAATCCATTCTCAAACTTTTAAAGAAAATCAAAGGAACCCCTTATATTTATAACAGCACTTAAACATACAGTACAACTATCACACATACCCATAAATCCCATAGGAATTACATATTTTAAAAATCCATTCATATTTTCTCAGTTAGCCTACTTGGCTTTTAAAAAAATCTTTATCCTTTGCCGGTTGCTATAAATGCTGCACACCAAGTGATTCACTGATGCAGGGATGACAGATTTACATTCAGAATGGAGCTTTTACAAGTTATGGAGGAGTAATTGGTTGAGTGTTTGTTTTGTTGGCGTGCCGGCCGGCCCCCATATGTGAAAAAGACGAGATCCTATTTTCTTTTGTCACGTACATGAAATTTGGCCCACACTGTTAGTGGCACCCACTGGAGCAGCTTGGTGTAACAGGGCCTTGCTCAAGGACACCAAAAAAAAAAAAAGGTTGGCAAGGAAGGAGGGCCTTTAGGAACACAGAAGGTAGAAAAGAATGCCAGAATAAAAATAAATATAACGTGTATATGTAGTGAAATGAAACATTTAAAAAATGTATACAACAGTCCCTACTTTACTTTTGGCCCACCCCGTTGCTATTACACAGGTGGGAGAAGATACAGATGAGACGACTGCCACCACTACTTCATTACACTTAACAGTGTTGATGAAAGTCAACCATTTGAATCGAAAAAGTTGATCTCAAGACAAAATGGAGATGTTTTAGGTCCTCCCAGGGACAGACAAACTACATCCGGGACTAGTCACCAGTCAGTCCTGTGAAACAAATAAGCATTTACGCAATAATGTAGAGTCCTCAGTGAACTTAACATGTTTTTTTTTTTTTTGCAACGTATGAGAAAGCATGTGGAGAACATTAAAATGCCACACATGAAGGTCGTAGCCCGGATTTGAACCCATAACCTCAGATGTGTGTGGCAGCCGTGCTAAGAACTCGTTTTTTTTGCTGCCAGGTCATACTAAATGTATGAATAAAATATACAGTCAAACGAATGTTTATTCGGGCCCGATTGATGTTTTGGGCTGATTCAGGTATTTAGTGAAATTAAACTTAAATAACCGATTAATCGTCCAAACAATTTAAAAAATATATATTTAAGAAAATAGATTATTTTTTATATATGAATTACAGGCACAATATTTGACTGATTTACAACACTTTGTGTTTTTAGTATTTTACAACAGAGACAAATAACGGACAATGTTTGTGAGGGGGGCCGGGGGGGTTAATATCATTATGTTCTTCTGTAATGTGTAAAAAATTAAATACATTTAGCTGATTTTAACATAGCCAATATCAACCAGACGATTACCAGAAAACTTCTGCCTGGCAATGAAACAGATTCATTGTGCATATTTGTAAACAATGTTCATTGTGATTTCTCTCCAGTTTCTGACACTTTTGGATCACTAAATATGTCCCGGTTCAACATCAGTGATATAACAACGTAACAAGAAGGTTAATCTTCTTCGAAATTTACATGAGCACTTTGACTAATGCCGTGTCGCTAATCCCAAAAGTTGTACTCCTTAAAGAGTGTTTGTTGGCTATTGTTCAGGCATATATCGTAGCTTGTCCGGGCGGGAGGGACAAATGAACGAATGAGTGAATACAAGACGAGCGGCAGCGTCGCTGGAGCGTGAAAAAGTGGAAAACAATATCAGATGCGTGCGTGCGTCTGTCAGTCACAAATGCGGCTTTTGTCTGCAAGCGAGGCCAAAAGCGACTAAAACGACTTGTTTGACATCAGTTGCGAACTTTTCCGGCTTTCATGTATTTATTTATTTTGCCCCTACAACTAACTACGGCTGCTGCTGCTGTTAGTCGCTCATGTCGTTTCCCAGCCAGAGAAAGAAAGAGGGGGAGACTTGGGGGGGGGGGGGGGTATAGAGGAGGGGGCGACAAAGTTGTTGGTTGAAATGAAAGAGGAGTCTGGTGGCAGGAGTGTAGAGGAGGCAGCATATGGCTGTAGAAAGAGCACAGCTGGAGGTAGCATCTCCATCTGAGGATGATGTCAGAGCAGCTGACAGGCTGCCATACACCCACCACCCCCTCCCTCGCCTACCCCCCCCCACCCCCCACCCCCCTCCCTCCCTGGCCCTTTATTGTGAGGCAGCCTGGGAGAGTTAGTACTCCGCGGGTGCGTGCGAGTGTGTGTGTGTGGCAGTTAGTAGCTGGGAAGAGGAGGAGGTGGGAGGCGGTATCTCGTTCCCCGTCCAACATCTCCGCCACTTTGCATCTGTCCCTCGCAGTTTCAACAGCGAGCTTCTCTCTTCTTCTTTTTTCTCTTCCTCCTGCGCGTTCGCCGGCTCGCCCGCTCACCCACTCACAGGCGAGGCGAGAGAAGGAAGGAAGAAAGGACGAGCGGGAGAGAGAGAGAGAGAGAGAGAGAGAGAGAAGAAGCCACAGAGCTCCAGCTCCTCGGCCACAGTGGACTTAATCGAGTTGATGCGTACCGCTGCAGGTATCGTCTCATATGACATGCGTGTGTGCGTGTTTGTGTTGCGTTTGTGTGCCAAGAGAGTTAGTTGGCCAACCGGGCTTTAGGAATGCTCGAGTACTGACTAGATGCAGGCGTTTTCATTTCTTCTTTACGTTGGTCGGGCGCTCATTTAAAAGTTGAGACGATTTAAATGTCTGGCAGTTAGTTTTGCTCGAGTGTGGACTAGAAGTGGGATTATTTCACTTCTTCATTCACTTCAAAGTTTGGACAAAAGCATTCTAAATGTTCTCGTTTGGCAGTTGGTGTTACTGTTGCTCGAGTGTGGACGAGAAGCAAGATGATAAAAAACAACGGAAAACTTTAAAAGGGCCTCCAAAATTTAAAATGTTCTCATTTTGGCAGTTAAGTGTCGTTTGCTCAAGTGTGGACGAGAAATTAAGACTGAGTGGACGCATTCTAATTCACTTGGCTGTCAAAGCCACTGTCAGCCCCGAGCGTGGAGTAGAAGATGGATGATTTCATTTCACGAGTCGAATCTGCATTTGAAATGTTCTCGTCCGGCGCTCGTTGTTAGCGTCGCTCGCTGCACTGCAGCCCGAGCGTGGACTTGCAGCAGGATTATTTGATTTCATTTAGAGTTTGGAGCCAGTCGGCACATTCTAAATGTTCTTGTTTGGCTGTTGCTCGAGTGTGGACTCGAAAGTCATTCATTCGGTCATTATTTGGCAGTTCCTCCCACCACTAAAGTTACTGCTGCTCAAGTGAATATTGCATGTTCTTTATCGTTCACGTTTCGAGTGTTCTTGCCGTTTGAAAAGTCATTTAAGAGTCTTTTTCTTTTTTCGCTTCAGATAGATTGTGGACTAGAAACACTGGGATTATTTTATGTTCTCGTTTTGCCGCAGCTGAAGTCATTTGAATTGATGAAGTTGGAGTGAGCCAAAGGGAGTAAAATAATGGCTTGAGCCCGAGTGTGGACTAGAAGCGAGTCCTATGCAATTCCTTCTTTACGTTAAAGAGCAGATTGTAGACGTTGGCGGTTTGTTATTTGAAAGTCGTCTAGCGTGTCTCCAATCGGAAACGGAAGTTTTATTCCATGTCAACGACGCGACTTTGAAATGACTGGAAAGCGGCCGCTCGGTGCGCGCGCTCGTCCCGGCGCAGAGGAGCCTAATTTAGAAGTTGCAGATTTGCGCTGCCTGAATTGGCTAGACAGCTGTAATCGCACTCGCTGCTAGTCTTAATCTCTTTATCTGGCTAGCAGCTGCCATATGGCCCCCGTCAGCTGGATCAGATGTGGCTAAGCCCCCCCTTCCTCCCTCCCTCACTGCCTGCCTCACCCCCCTCCCGCCATCCCTCCCTGTCCATCCCGGACCCCCCTTGAGCTGGGCCGGTTCGGGCCGGGGCCGGTCCATGGCCGGGTCTTTATTTTTAGGCATCTTAAGGATTAGGCTTGCTGCTGTGACGAGCGGGGCACTTACAGTGATTGTGTTGTAAATCTTCTTTTTCTGGGCAGAGGAGGAGGAGGAGGATGTGCAAAGGTTTTTCTCGTAAGACCGCGTCTCGGAGCGTGTGTAGAGGAGGGGCTAGTTCACCCTTGTCCCCGTAAGCCCCCCCTCATTACACACTCCCTCCCCTGCCCCTCATTAAAAGTCGAACACACACCGCACACACTCGTCCATTCTTGCCCAGGCTTCATTCAAATGAGGCCATTTAAGCGTCCGGGCTAACGAGCAGCACCAGAAAAGCGGGCGAGCGGCATGTATTTTCTCAGGCGGGACAAAGCGACGTGGTTAACAGGTGGGTCTTTGTAAGACGGAGTGGTGGTGGTGGGGGGGGGGGGGGATGGTTTAGTTCTGTCAAGCCGTGTGCGGAGGTGGCGGTTAGGTAGGTGTGTTTGTTGCGCGGCTGGGAAGCCGGTTACCTAAAAGGGCCGTGGCGGGCCAGGCCAAAGTGGGTTAATAAAAATAACCAGCGTAGGAGCAGCGGCGGGCCAGAGTGCAAAAAGACGAGGCAGCCAAAGATGCAGCAAGCGCATATATTCCAGCACAGGAGGAAGGAATGTGTGTGTTACTCTGGATGTATTTTAGTCACAAAAAACCCCACAAATGTCCAAAAATGTGTCTTGTCACCTATTTGGCGCTCATTTAGCATCTCAATGATTTAGATTATTGGAAGAAAGTCCCTTTTAAATGTTGCTCTTTTCTATTTTAAAAATCTTTTGGATTGTTTCTTATGAATGTTCACATTCGGTGAGATGGTGAATTTGGGGTTTTCATTCAAAATGCGGGAAAAAATTCAATTGTGAAATATTGAATGTCGTGAATCTATAAAATGTGATCATCACTCTTTGAATTCAACCGCTAACAGTGTGTGGCTCTGGATGACAATTAAATTTTTATCAATGATTACATTTTTCCACAATATTCTAATTAACTAATCAAGCACTGACTAGATGACGAGAATCTTTTTTTTTTTTTTTTACTTTGTAAATCTATGAAATAAATGACATTTTGCCCAATAATCTTATTTAGTGAGTCGAACCTTTGTGATGCTCACTGAGCGTCACAATAGACGATGAAAGCACAATTGGACTTTTTTCACTTTGTGAATTCAACAGCTGAAATTAATTCAATTTTCCTTTCCACCATATCCTCATTTATTGAGACCAACTCCTTGTATGTTGCCACCCGAGTGTTGAATAGAAAAGAGTGTCATTTCATTTTATTTTCAGTCAACTGCTGAAAAAAATGACATTTTCCACTATGCTCTAAATGAATGAAAATAACTTATTGTATGGTGCTAACCGAGTGCTGAATAGACAAGAACATACTAAAAGCAATAAAAAAAAATTCACATGTTCTAAATTAATGAGAAGCATTTTGTGCTGTGTTGAATAGATAACAAGAGCACACTGGATTTTTGGACAATTTGAAACTAAAATACAATAAAGGTAACCAATTCATTCCTTTATATGCTCCTAAAATATTTCACATTGCAAGACTTGTGTGTTCAGCGCCTGATGAAATTGTCCTACACAGCGACGCCATTAAAAGAAAATGAAAATGTCTTTTTCTGACCGTCGTTGCAGGTTATGAGGACAGCAGGATGGAGTTCCCCGACCACAGCCGACATTTGCTCCAGTGTCTGAGCGAGCAGCGGCACCAGGGCTTCCTGTGCGACTCCACGGTGCTGGTAGGCGAGGCGCAGTTCCGCGCGCACCGCGCCGTGCTGGCGTCGTGCAGCATGTACTTCCACCTCTTCTACAAGGACCAGCTGGACAAGCGCGACGTGGTGCACCTCAACAGCGACATCGTGACGGCGCCGGCCTTCTCGCTGCTGCTGGAGTTCATGTACGAGGGCAAGCTGCGCTTCCAGGACCTGCCGGTGGAGGACGTGCTGGCCGCCGCGTCCTACCTGCACATGTACGACATCGTCAAGGTGTGCAAAAAGCGTCTCAAGCGCAAGGCCACGGCCACCGAGGCGGACAGCACGCGGCGGGAGGACGACGGCGCCGGCTCCAGCTGCTCCGACAAGGTCGACAGCCTCTCGGACGGTTCGGTGGGCCGGCCGGCAGCCGCCGACCTGAGCGACGACGAGGACGACGGCAAGACCGAGGCGGGGGCACTTTGGCTGAGGATGCCCTCCGCCGAGAGGCCGGGTACGCCCGCCGTGGTGGCGCCTGCCAGCCCGTGCCACGGCGAGGCCGACATCAAGCCCGCGTCTCCCGCCGGGAGCCCGTCCAGCTCCACCGGATCCCTTTCCCAGAGGTCGCACCGTTCCGTCAGCTCGCGAGGCCACCGCAGCAGCGACGCCGCAGATTGCGTCCTGGACTTGTCCGTCAAACCCACGGCCGGCGCTAACCACCACGCCAACTACTTCAGCGGCGGCTCCCCGCCGGACAGCCACCAGAGCCCGCTGGCCGTGAGGGTGAAGGTGGAGAGGGGTGCGGCGTCGGACGAGGACGAGGACCTGACGGGCGGGGACTATGAGATGGAGCACAGCGGAAAGGCGCCGAGCCACCGCGGCGTGGGCGGCCCCCTGTCGGCGCAGCGTCGCCTGGGCCTTGAGGCGCACCTGTCGGCCCTCCGCGAGGCCTCGCTGGCGTCGGAGTTGGAACGGGACGACAAGCCGCCCGGCGACGAGGTCCCGGCCGAGGCCTCGGCGGGCGGCGCGGACGCCGCCCTGCTGCCATTCGTGTCCAACATGCTGGCGGCGCCCCACACGCAAATCTTCATGTGCCCGCTGTGCAACAAGGTGTTCCCGTCGCCGCACATCCTGCAGCTGCACCTGAGCTCACACTTCCGTGAGCAGGAGGGCGTGCGCGCCAAGCCGGCGGGCGGCGACGTCAACGTGCCCACGTGCACCATCTGCAGCAAGACCTTCTCCTGCATGTACACGCTCAAGCGCCACGAGCGCACGCACTCGGGCGAGAAGCCCTACACGTGCGCCACCTGCGGCAAGAGCTTCCAGTACTCGCACAACCTGAGTCGGCACGCCGTGGTGCACACGCGCGAGAAGCCGCACGCCTGCAAGTGGTGCGAGCGCCGCTTCACGCAGTCGGGAGACCTCTACCGGCACATCCGCAAGTTCCACTGCGAGCTGGTCAACTCGCTGTCGGTCAAAAGCGAGCCGCTGGCGCTGCCCAACGTCAGGGACTGGGCCATCGAGGACAGCTCGCAGGAACTCTGGAAGTAGACGCGCTCGCCGCCGTGTCGGCTTCTTAAGGCGTCGCTTCCCAACCCTCGTTCATCCCCGGCGCAGCTTTGGAAAAATCTCAAGTTCTCAACATGGCACAAAAAGGACAGTCGGGAGCAAGCCATGCTGAAAACAAAACGAGAGTAATTGTTAATGTCCATCCTAAAAATGTTGATGTTATTAATCAGGTCAAACTGTATAGACAGTGAACCCCCGTTTATCGTGGTGAACGCATTCTAGACCCGCCCACAGTTAAAAAGTGTTATATTAAAAAAAAAAAGAAGGCTGAAACCTGCTTTCAGTATATTTCAATTTGTTAATAGACATTGTAAATGTATATGAACAAAAAAAATATAGATTAATTTAATACAGTAATAATATTTAACAGAAACATCTGCAATGTAGTGGAAATGCAATTCAGCAGTAGATTACTCCAGAAAATCTCAAAGCAAATTATCAGAAGATATACAAAAATAATCTCAATTTACGCACATCTTTATCAGTGTGAAATTTGTGCCTGTTGAGTCGAGCAAAAAATCGATTTGCAGCTGGCAGGTTTACGGTATTTTACCTTCTGCCCTCTAGTGGAAGCGCATTTAATTCTTCTGACGTCCACTATACGCCGCTGGCAGAGATTGATACATTTCCAATTAATACATACATGTGAACCTCTGGAAAATTGTATACTACAAATTATGATCCCAAAAAGTTATTTAAAAACTTAAAAATTATTAAAAATTGAGTAAAAAAAAAAAGTGTGCACCGTCTTTGTCACGCAATAACAAAATGTTATCGTTTGTTAGCTCGCGCCTTTTAGTAGCCATTCAGCAGAGCAAAAAAGTTTCTCATGCGGCAAAGATGCTCTATAACAACTAAATAAACTTTGTTCCTTAGACTTTACAACAGTAGAGTGCATCGCGCCAATATACTTCCTTGACACCAATTTGTACTTTATTAGCCAGGGCTTTGGCGCCATCTCGTGGCATCTTAAACAAAAACTTGAAATTACCGGGGGGAATTGCTGAACTTGTAAATAGCAAACCACAAATAGGCGGGGGTTCACTGTATGGAATCTAATAGAACTGCAATCTCACCTGTTCAAGTACTTAATTGTACTTGGCGCCATCTACTGGAAGAGCATTTAACTGTCCTGCCTGGTGAATAATTGGTCATTTCCGGCTGACTTCCAGCGGCACGGCGGTTGGGAACGAGCGTTTTAAGGGGACGTGGGCGTCCAAGTGAGTCTTGCACTTTACTAGCACATGAACATGTTACTACTGACTTTTTTTTTTTGGAGGGGGGGGGGGGGTCATAATATTCTCAACATCGCTGAAGGTCTGGCCTTTCAACTTTTCATTTCCGTCTCATCTCACCACTCGACGGGCGATACGCTAAACGGGTCTCACCATACACACTTGGAAGACGGGTGTGCGTGTTTGCGTGCGTGTGCGCGTGCGTGTTGACGAGACGTTCCACCGGCACGGCGGCGCCGTTAGCGTGTTGCTGGTGTTGTGTTCAGGGAGCGACTGACAAAATGAAACCATGGCACTCATGCAATGCACAGCCTCCTTTTTTTGATTATTATTATAATTATTTTCAATCAGTTTGAAGTATTTTCTAACATTGGACAAATGATTACTGATGAATATTTTTTTCTTTATTCTAGCTTGCAGTCTTTTTTGTTGAGAAAAGTATTTAATTTAAGGTTGTAAATTCTTCTACTATAGTTTAAAATCATTTATTATTAATTATGATGAATTTTTTTTTCTTTTTTTTACCTGCTGTTGTTGCATGACGTCCACACTTGTATATTTGAAGATTGTTTAGTTTTTTTAAGACAATGTGAATTTGCTGTGTTACTGTACACATTGTAATTGCTCAAATTTGACTTTTTTGTTGTTGTGAATACACGACTACTACTACTCCAGGGTGAAGCCAAGCTGACTGACTGGTGGGGGGGGTGGTGGGTGGTGGGGGTTGTGTCTTAAAAAGTTGGCAATTTGGGGGTGGGAAATGTTGAAGCTTTTGAAGCTGACGTCTGTGTGTGTGTGTATGTGTGTGTGCACTGATCTCTGCTGTGTGTGCGTGCGTGTGTGCGTGTGTGAAAGTAGCACCTTTTTAAGCTATTAAAAAAAAAAAATCCATGAAAATGCGTGCTGGAAAGATGCCTTTTTTTTTCCTAATTTGCGATTGAATAATTTTTTTTTTTTTTTATTAAAATTTTAAAAAAATGTCATGGGATTTTTCTAAGTCATCACTGGCGGTTTCCATCAGGGATGATTTCTTAAATTGATTTGTGTGGGGTTTTTTTTTGTCAACTTTTTTTGTATTTGGGGGATGAAGCTCGGTTTGGAATTTCAAAAGAATCGTCAAGCGTTTATACAATCCAAATTAAAAGGAATTGCTGAACGCACCATAGCCCTCAAGTGTGCGTGTGTGTGTGTGTATGCGCGTGCGTGTGTGTCCCCAACCCGCCCATCCATCCAACTTGCTGCAGTTTGCATCATCACTGCTGTTATTTTGATTTTGTTTTTCTGGTTGTACTTGACCGCCTTAAACTGCTGTAGTCTATCTAGGCTGATTGTTCTTACAATTTTCTTTTTTTTGAATTATTATTATTTTAATTTAATTGTATTTGTAATAATTTATTTGCGAGTGTCAGGCTGTGAACTAAGCACACTCCAACCTTTTTGCTGTGTTTACTTGAAAACAAGAAGTGGTGCGGGTGGTCTTCTTTTTATGTTCAATTAAAAAAAATGTCTTAGACAGTTTATTGGGGGTTTCAAATGACTGAAAAAAAGGACAATCACCATCTGGGTGGGGGGTTTAAAACAAAGCAGATTTTTTTGTTCAGATCTATTTTCTCCCTTATTGAGATTAAAAAAAAAGTTATTTTAAATTTTGTTTTCCAATTGATTTAAAATTGAGATTTAGTCATGTTTAGCTTTGACAATCATTGTTTTTCTCAAGGGGGGGGATTCGATTGGAATTGTTTAATTTTTTGTCATTTCCGGTGTGCTGTTGATGTTTTTTCAATTGTGTGCAAACTGCAATAAATTATAAGATTCTTCACTTTGGACTGCTCGCTCTCTTTTTCTGCTCTCGTGTCTGTGCAGAACATTGTTGACATGTGGAAAAGCTACAAACATTCTGAAAGGAAGTAAGTTATTTTTTTAAAAAAAGAAGAAAAGTACCGATTCAACCCCTGTACTTACAGGGGAAGTCAAAAAATCTCTGCACCACCGCTAGCCCAACATGATATTCTGCTCATCTTGCGAATGTCACATGACCAAACCCAGAAAAAAAGGTTACTTGATGCTGCATTTGGAGAAGTTTGGAAATTGGACTTTTCCGTCCTTCGACCAGGAAAAGTGCACAGGAACTAGGAGGTCCAGAAAAAAAGGGACCTAGGCTTCAATCTTACGTCACTTGACAAAGGGGACCAACATGCAGACACAGAAAGTAAAAATGGGTGGATTTTGCTGCTTAATTCATATTTCACATATTCACAAATAGAACCTATTAGCTGGCAATGAATGACTTAAAAATAAAATATGAATTAATTAGTTATTTTCTTTCACATTTTTTTAATGACGTTACCTGTCTGCCCACATCATCATGATTCTCGACTCAACAGCGCCTCTGCTGATTGTCACCAAGTAGTGCGGCTCCCTATTGGCCCCCGTTTTACTTCCTCTACTAATCAACAATGTGCAAAAGTCAGATTTGTAAAAAGTTGTCTCCAGAAGGCTGGAGGTTTTTGCATTAGCTATGTGTAGGCTGCGTTTGAGGCATTAGACCCACACAAAAATTGTGCGGCAGCTTGTTGCGCACCCCCTCTCAACACACGCACGCACGCACGCACACAAAACACACAAACACACACACACAGCTTGCAAAGCTCCTCAAGTAGTTTTGCAGCAAAGAAATGAGCTTTAGCTGCTCTTACAGATGCATCGAGAGCTGGCCAGCGTTCACTAGGCCACAGATGGCCTCCTCGGTAAGCCCACCTCACCCGACCCCCCCAGAGACACACGCACACACACACACACACACACACACATACTCACGCCATAAGCTCGCTGCTAATCTCGATGTCTGATGAGCGCCTAATTTTGTCGCCAGGAACCTGAAAAGAAGCACAAAGTTCCCAGTTAAACAGTCAGATGAGCAGAAGGGACGCTTGAGGGTTCTCAAGTGCTCCCACCTTTTCAGGTCAAGAGGTCAATCAAATGGTCATCTGCTATTGGACAAGACGCATCAAGAAAATTCACCTTCTTGAACATAATAACAGTTTGCTGCACAATTTTACAGAAGATATGAAGAGAATGACAACATGTTGAAAAATGAATAAATAAAAGTCAAGTCAAATGTCACAAAATAATAATAATAATAAAGCCATAAAAATGTGATATTTAATTCATTTTCTTTTTTTGTGTGTGGTGAAAAAAATGGAACATTATTTAGCTTGTTTTTCAAAGTACATATCAAAGTTCCACACAAAAAACACAACATTCGATTTCTAAATATTTATTTTAATCAATTAACATTCAATATTAAAACTCCATAAAAACAATGCCACAAAACTTGATAGTTGATCATTTCTCTCTTTTTAAAAATGAAATATCAAAGGCCCATTTAAAAAGTCCACAAATTCTGTAAGAGAAAAAATTAAATAAAAATTAAATAAAACTAAGTTCCCAAAAACCACCAAACATGCTATATCTGCTCATGACCCAATTTTTGGTCCCAAATGATCTATTACAGAAAAAATAATGACTAAAACCCATATTATTATTATTATACTAAAACTCCACAAAAAAATGGGAAAATCAAGTTACTAATTCTAATTCCCAATTTTTTTTCAATCAAATTACAAATGAAAGTTCCACAAAATAAACATCACACAAAATGTCATGTTTGATCAATATTGTCAGTAAATTGAATAATGTTTATATGTCAATCAATTTAAACTAAATATAAAAATGGTTAAAAATAATAATAATAATAATACCGCAAACATTGACAATTGAGCTTTTTAAAGAAAATCAAAACGTGCAAAAAAAATTGGGGGGGGGGGGATATTTAATTATTTAATAACAACAACAACAAAAAGTTATTTAAGAAAAAAAGACAACTGAATGACTGCCGAAAAATTAATGAATAAAAAAATACTTTTAAAATTGAAAATGTAAATTCCACAAAATATACTAGTGTAATGCCACCAAATGTGATATTTTATTACACTTTTTGATGTTCCGATTTGTATGTACCTTCTAACTCCTTATTATTGATACTTATGTTGTGCTGCCCAAAAGCTAGACTCCAAAGTTTTTTGTTTTTTTTATGTTTACATCAGCAGCCAGTTTTGCTCCGAACCAGGTGCTTTCCAAAAGGTCGTGGTGGAGAAAATATCGCCGCCCTTTTGGTGCGGTGTCATTAATTGCAGCAATGGAGGCGAACATCTGCTTGCAAGCGTCCGCTCGTTCGTTCACTCGCTTTGGGGCCGTGCGAGTTTGCCGTTGAATGTAGGTCATTAATTTGTTGCTGTCCTTTGTTTACTTAAGGGAAGAGGAGGTAGGGCGGGTTGGGGTTTGGGGGGGGGGGGGGGGACAAAGGGGCAGCTGCAGAAGCATTTGGTTGCGCCCAAGGCGCCGGCCCCGCTCAACATGTTGGGAGGCTCGACACCGAGCCGCGGCTTCTCCGTCCCGTCTGGGGGCCGCGGTCGGGTTGGGCGGGGGACGAGGGACGAGGACAGAGAGCCGCCTCTGCCAAGCTGCCACTATACCAAGGGGGGCAAAGGAAAGGGGGGGGGGCAGCAAAGGGGGGCGTTGACATAAAGGCCACTGCGCCTCCTCCTGATGTTTCATTCTTCTCAATAAGGCTGATGATGAACAACATGTCAGCCAGGAGGCAAATTTGCTTACCAACGCCAACCATCATTGCCCACACTATTAGGCAATCATCAACAAACAAACACTTAAAGTTCAGTTAAATTAAATTATTTGAAAACTGCAATTGTAGTTAAATGACAAATGTACAAAAAGAAAACTTGAACTACAATCTGTCTAAAGTGGAATTTAATCATTTCAGAGAAATTATAATCCATTTCCTGATATGATAGTCAGTTGGTATCGAACCATCGAATGTACTAAAATGTGGTACAAGCGGGGTTTGAACTCAGGTTCTCTGTGGTGGGAGGTAATTGCTCCAAGCACTGACATAACTTGACTTGTTCAAACTTATGGCTAATGACGTATTTATTTTTGAAAAGTGTCATCTGATGCTGAAAGCTGATATGCATTTAATCATTTCAGTGAAACTATAATCCATGTCCTGATATGACAGTCAGTTGGTATACATGTGTATTACTTAGCATAACGGCCATGGATATATTTGCAATGTACAGTCGGAGGTGAGATTCAAACCTGCAACCTCCTGGTTACTTATCAATGCACTTTACCAATTGCGCCACCGAGCGGTATCGGACACCTCTCAATGATGATCAGTTGAATGTATGGAAGTGGGCGTGGAAAGCGGCACTTAGAAAAAGTTCAATGTCAGTGCCATCGAAAAGGAATGGGGAAACGTTGATATTTAACGTTAAATATTGCGAATACTGCAAGTAAAGTGGAATCAGACGACATATACCACGGTAGGCGTGAATTTTTGAAGCAAGTTAAAATTTGAATGGTGTAAATCGGAAGAAATATGCGGGAGTAGTCTGATGGCAAAAAAGTGTGGAGAATAAAAAATCACATATGTGGGAATGCATTTACGTTACTATTCAAGTAAGGAAAGTGAGTACACAAAAAAAAAGCTGCCAGGCTAAGAAAACAGTGAGAAAAACGTTGATAAAATCCACAATTTTATCCATCTATTTTTTTTATGTTTCTACCACTGTAAATGGCTCATTTCATTCCAACGCCATCTGCTGGTTATGGCTAATACAAAACGAAGGCAGAATTCATTCAAGCTCACAAATGAAAAAATAAACAAAAAAGTTTTGTATTTCTAGTGTGGCGCAGCTTTGGCGAAATGTACAGTAAGAAAAGCTGCACAAAAAGAGAAGAAAAGGAGCTTTTAGCTAGCCACTCCTGCTAAGAGCGCCCCCCTCTCATTAGGGGGGGGCCAGGGGGTAAACCCTCTGGATGCTTTTCATGCGCGTGCGAGACTTGTTGATTGTCTGTAAAAAAAAATATATAAAATACAAAATAAAATAAAAAGACAGGACGCACTACTCCCGGGCCTGGGCGAGCGAGAGACGAAAAATGGAGTGAGAGCAGGGCCTGCGATGTGTGTGTGTTTACATGCGTGCGTGCGTGCGTGTGTGTGATCCAGACTTGTCTGCATATTTAAAAGGAGCCCCTTTGTCAAAGCACTCAACACAGCAGGACAGAAGGCAAGCAACAAGCGGCCCTCTGCATGCGCACAATACAGTGGCACTCCACTGGCCAGGGGAGGGGGGACACGATGTGTGGGAAGAAGGTGGTGACACTGGGGGATATTTGTGTGGTGTGCGTGGAGGGGATGAGTTGGGGGTGTACGGTGTCCCAGGCATCTATCCATCCATCCATCCAGCTAGCCAGCCGCCCCACTTCAGCCCACTCCCTTTTTTTGCGGGGGGCAAACAAAAGGCGACACAACTTGAATATTTGTGTCTGCATGTGTGGAGAAAAGAAAGAGACCCCCCCCCCCCCCCGCGCCTCTTTTCGGCCCCCCTTTTGCATGCATTTGCACAAACACACGCAAGACATCATGTGCACTGTAGGCTGAACACAATCCACTGGAATATTTTCGCAAAACTATATTTCCCAGAGGAAAACGTACATTGGGTTCAGTCTGGGCAGCGCTGGGATATCGTGCTTTGTATCAAAACTAAAATTAACTAAACTAAAAAAAAACATTTTAATTCACAAAATAAAATAAATTCAAGCGATTTTACTGTATGGCAATACAGAAGGTTGATCAGTGGTAAAAAAAAATTAAAGTACTAAAGCTAATACTAATACTAAAACTAAAGCCAATCTGTGGCAGGGTTTTAATTTTCTGGACCTGGATTTGCCACCTCTGATTCTGATCAATAATGCATTTGTAGAATATGAATGAAGCAAAATCCAGCCGTTTTGATCCATCTCAGGTTGCGGCCATTTTACATCATGCCACCCTCTGCTGTCGACTGAAAATGACATCAGAGTGCCCAAGTGCTGTGATGTCATTTTCAGTCGACAGCAGAGGGCACAATATAATGTCAAAATGGTCGCCCCCACAATATTGTGTTTAAACTAGTGGGGATGTGTAGAACATTTTTGACTTGACTTCCCCTTTGAGTACAACTTCCACTTTTTCCACATTTGTCTTCCACAATGCTCGGGTGAGAGCAGACGCAAGTCCATGCTGGAGACGCAACAATAACAAATGGAGCGCACTTTTTTCCTCCTCCTCATGATGATGTGGAGCTTGCCCCTCTGCCACCTTGTGCCAGCTGTGCGTGCCAGATAAGAGGTGCCAGCAGGGCGTGTTTGGGGTGGTGGTGGTCAAACGCTTGGCAGCGGGGGGGGGGGACGACACATGTGCACCGCTCACAACTTTATCATCAGCACGTCGACGCCCGAGATGGACGACGGTCGAGATGGACGACGGCGAGTGTTGTGTGTTGTGCTGATGCCCAAAAAAAGTGTCAAGGTCAAGTTTGTGTTTTTTACTGTCTATTAGGGTTGGGTAGAAAGCCATTTTTTGGTATTATATGACACCATTTTAGCAGTGCATAAGTGTTTACAAGGAAAATAAGTGTATTGCTGTCGCAGCAGATACAAGTTCAGTATCACCAGGGTTTGGTATTGCTAACAACCTCACGATACAATGTGTACCACGACGCGATGCGTATCGTGACGCACATGTATGCCAATACATGGCCTCCCACGCGGTACGCATCCTGATATTTGATATTACTTGACATACGTTTTTATGAAAACAGATATGTATATTTTGACTATGCTGGATGTCCAAAAATGTTTTTGTGGTCTAATGTTAGCAGCGCTTCTGGTTTACCGCCGTGCCAGGCCGGAATTAGTAATGGTAGTTATTACAAAAAACAGCCAGCAGGTGGCAGCAGAGTATAAGAGATCAGCCAGGGCCATGTTGTAAAAAAGCTGTTTTTTTGTTAAATAATGATGAAACTTAGCAATATTGCTGCAAAACGGAAACAGATATGAATATGTTTTCTTCTTGATAAAAGAAGAGACTCTAATTTTTGTTTTGGTAGGTTCCATGTTTTTATAGCAATAGAACACAATATTCTGTGGGCTTTTAAAAATCTGTCAAAATGCAGTAAAACAGCCGGTAGCGAAGGGGGGTGCTTCAATGAAAATGGCTGCCAGTCAATGAGTTAAATTATCTTAAAACTTAGTTTTCATCTTAAACACTTCACTTTTTTTTATTTTTACAGTATCATAAGTACAGTTAGAGAGCTACTAACTGACTTATAAGAAAAAAAGTCAAAGAAGACAATCTCTGAATCAGAAGGAAGTGTTTTGTTTTCTTGAATGTGGAAGTCAAAATGGTCACTTTATAACTTATGTTAAAATGTGTAATTTATTATGTTAAAGTGTGAAATTTAGCATGTTATATTGCCGGGAGCTGGGATTCAAACCCGGAGCCTCTCAACTGTGAGGCAGACATGTCAACCACTACTACAAACACACCACTCTAACCCAGATATTGGAGTCGTCAAAAGGCAATATATGCAACATATTGACAACAATATGTCCGCTGCCGTGCCATCTATTTGTCTATTTATGACATGCCGGACTCAAAGGATAGGACGCCGTGTGACGACGTGTGTGTGTGTGTGTGTATGTGTGTGTGTGCTCTCACCGTGCGATGCCAGCCTCACAGTTCTGTCCAGGCACGACCCATCTGTCACATTCCTGCTTCCATCTCAACGACCATCCGCTCACCTGCACCTCTTCTTGGCTCCACACCTAAATCAAAACATTTGGTTAGTCATCTTGTGTGATAAAACATTTGATTCATAATCAGAAATGGAACAACATAAAAAATAATCAATGTGGTGTCCCCGCTGCAGGCTATATGTGGAGCCCCCGGGCCCGCCCAATCCAATCTGGGCTATGGAGGGACAGGGGTCCTGCCTAGGGAACTGGCACTGTCCTCTGTGTGTGCGTGTGTGTTTGTGCGTGTGTGTTTGTGTGTGCGTGCGTGGCATCAGGGGTGTAGCCCGCGGTGCACTGGCATGGCCGCACGTTGGATTATTGAAGGCAGCTTGGGACCATCTGTACGGCGTTCGAGAAGAAGTAGGAGAGCAAGAGTGGGTAGGAAAGGGATACGGGAAGGACATCATGTAGAAGATCCTTCTTTGTTTTGGGGCCTCCATGTCATTGTCTGAAGTCTTTTATTTATTTATTTATTTATTTTTTAACTCAGAAACATCTCACGTGCCTTTTCTTGTTTCAGTCTTCTGTCAATGGCACCAACTCATAAAAAAAAAAGTATTGTCTGATTTTACTTTAGTTTTTAATTCTATGTTTCATTGTTTTGTTTTTTTATATAACATGTGTTCATTCTAATTTATAATACAGTATTTTCTTTTCTTTTTTTAAACTTATTTTAGTTGTAATGTATTTTTTATATTGTATTTGATTAGTTTCAACTTTTGACAATTTTGTTTACATTTTTATTTACATTTGTAATCAAATTTGTAATTTAATATTAAATCAACATTTATTTATTTAAATAGGTTTTTAATCTGGATGTTTTTTTTAAATAAAACACACATAATTCTCAATTTCAATAAAATATTTAACATTTTATTTTTTTTATGCAATTTGTAATATTTTCTTTTTAAATGTTATTTTCATTTGAATGTAACTTTTTTTTTAATGTTTTTAATTGCATTTTAAATAACATTTTATATACAATTTCACTCAACATTATATAGACTTTTATTTTGATGTGTGATTAAATTTGCCCTTAATTTCTAATTAAATTTCATGAACAACTTTTTATTTTTTCCTTAGAACAGATATTGTAATATATATATATATTTTTTTATATATATATATATCATTCGAATATTTCTACTTCTGGAATCTGTGGCGCATTCCACATTGTGAATTAAACCTGTGATTGTCTTGACTTTTTTGTTGTTCACTGTCTGATGATAAACTTCAGCTGTTCAGCGGGAAGGTGCGACTATAAAGCTCCCGTTTGTTTCTTTTATGAACAAGGTGTACCTTTAAAAGTTGAAGACAACTGTGTGTGTCTAGCTATTGGTCGTATATGAAGTCAAGAAGAAGAAGAAGGCAAACAGGCTGGCAAGCAGCTGTGGTCGTAGCACACGCACGCACGCACACACACACACACACACACACAAGACAAGCTGTTGTTGCTTAACGACCGGGCTGCACCGAAGCACATCTGCACTCTGCATCATCATTAGCTCTCTCCGTCTCTGTCTCGCTCTCCCCGCCCGGCTGACAAAGTGAACAATACAGAAAATCGTCCCCATCAGCTGCGGCCATATGGACGCCATCTATAGCCGTTTACGTCCGGCCCGGTCGCTGCGGCTGCTGAGCGAGCGACGCTGAGGAGAAGAGCCATTGTCACGACCAATGTGGAGCCCGCCGAGAGACATTACTCTATACGACTATTACAAGCCACCATATTTACTTATTTGGTGGCGGGAGGCTTTTTTTTTTTTTATTAACTGCAGACGTGTCTATTATGCTGGTGGCTGCTGTTTTGGTTAGTAACAGAGCTCAAATCGGCTCAGTAATAACAACCATGAAGTGAAATACAGTGATACCTTGACTTACAAGTTAACGGGCCATCTTTTGAGATTTTTTAATTTATTTGTGGTGTGAGCCGAATGCACTCACATGTGGGCAAGGAGAGCCACTGCCGGCACCGTCAGCTGTTGAATGAACAGAACAAGCAGTCAAACACGCTATTACAAAATGAGAACACTCGCAAGGGAGCTGCTGTAAGCCACAACTCACGCGCAAACACTCGCATGCAGACTGACCGGCCAATCTGACTCCAGCTCCTGATGTCACCCCTGAGGCTACGCCCCTTAAAGGCACACATACAATCACTTTCTTTCCATTTTTTAAAAATGTTTTTATATAATACATTTCTATTGTTCTTTATTTAAAACAAAAATATATTTTGTGAATGAAAAACGTTTAATTGAATGTATTTAATTAAATGATTATTCATGATAAATAATGATTGACCTTAAAGTGTAACTTACGCAGGACAAAAATAGTAAAACTGCGCACTTTTGGCATTTGGTTGTGGGCAGCCTATAGCACCTGGGCAATAATCATGCCATCACGTCTATTCAGCATCTTGTTATGACACAATGTTAAGGTGGTGGGTGATCTCGGCAAAGGAGAGGTGCTCACTCACACATGTAGACAGATTTGTGAATATTTCAGAGAAATGGGCCTTGTGTACAAAGCAATTAGAAAAAAGTTTCGGATCTCTATATATTAGTATGATTAAAATTTTAAAGGTGAAAATAAATACATTGTAAATATGGACAATAGTTGTAATACAGCTTTTGTTTGGGAGGGGGGTTGCGTTTGAATAGAAAAGTCAAAAAAGACCATAATTATTAACATAAATTAGGAATAAGCGGTTTGGAAACTGAATGGATTGTGATTTTTTATTTTGTTTGTTTTCATTAAAGAGAGACACTTTCTTCAAAAGGACCATTTCTAAATTCCCAGCATTCTCAAACGCGACATTTGCCACTAAACCGCAGCTGTCCCAGGTTCCTCCCAGGCCACATTCCCAACCAGAGATATGTTGTACCTAATGAAGTGTCCAGTGAGGGCATGTTGCTTGCTCGCAGTGTGTGCGTGCGTGTGCACGTGTGTTAAATTGCTTCATCAGTTAGCCCTCCCTAGCGTCGCCCACTTTGACAGTTGAAAATATTTCCAGGTATGCTTCCTTGCAATTGCCGCCATCTAAATCCTCAATCCAAACAGACTGCGTGTGTGCGTGTGTGTGTGTGTAGCCCAGATGGCAGGACAAGGTGCGCCCCACCACTCTTCTTCTTCTGCAATATTCCCCCCGCAGAAAAAAAATCTTGGCGTTCCTGTTTCTGCGGCCTTCTCTCAATCTCAGTCTTCCCTCCTGGACTTTGAACCCAGCTGGCTGGCGGGGGTGTTTTTTGCGGGATCAGCGTGGAAATCCTTCGCTGCTGTTGTAATTATCTTTCCCCTCCTACCCTTCTCTTTTGTATCCACGTCGGGCTGCCGCCTTTCCTCATCTCTGTGCCGACTCGACTATGTGGCTGTCTCTTTGCGACGGATCACAGGCGGGAAGCTCCCGGGAGATTTGCGGAAAACACGAGACGCTTTGTAGCGTGCCGGTGTCACCTTGAGATGAGTGTGTTTTGATAACATAACATTTGCCTTGCTTGGTTGTATTCAAACGTTAAGTACAGATGTCGTCGCGCCTTCTGGCGCTTTGTTTCTCAGCCTTCTCTTCCACCTTTTACAGTCAAACCTACAAAGTTATACAGTTTGACCGTTTTTATGACTCGACAATGCAGGATATGCTGTTTTGCTAGTGAAGAGAAATCGGATCATTTGATGTCAAATGTAATGGAATAGTGTATGCTAGGCTGTTTGGAATAGTTAAAGTGGAAGTCAACCGTAAACATTTCTTGACAATAATATTTTATATGTGACCTCACTAGTCTAAACATGAAATTCTGATTAACCCCTGGGCGTTATGTGACCATTTTTTGGCTTTTTGTTGGTTCTGACCAAGCCATTTCAAAATCAAATAATGCCCAGGGGTTAATATGACATTTGTGCAATATGAGTTATGAAGCAAATTCCAGCCGTTTTTATTCATCTGAGGGGGCGGCCATTTTGCCACTTGCTGTCGATGGAAGATGACCTCACAGTGGCTCAGGCAATGACCAATCACGGCTCACTTGTTTTCTGAAGCTGAGCTGTGATTGGTTGTTACCTGAGACCTGGCAACATTGATGTCATCTTCAGTCGACAGCAAGTGGCAAAATGGCCGCCCCATGGGATGGATAAAAACGGCTGGATTTTGCTGCTTAACTCATATTCCACTAACACAAAATTAACCAGAATGCCATATTTAGACAAATGGGGCTGCATCAAACATATTATTGTCATAAAGTTTTTGGGGGTTGACTTTCTCTTTAAGACAATCATGGTATACCTACCGTTTGTTGCTCAGAATTATTTTGGGAAAAATACAAAGAAAGCATTTCTACTAGAACATTCTTGTGTAAACATGCCCTAAATCTGTCAAGTATGAACAAGGCCTTAAAATACACACAAACTTAAAGTCTCAAAATGTCTCATTAACAATTAACTAATAAAGATTTTCACCATGTGACCAACTGACTCCAAACCTCTGGCCATACAGGTGTGTGTTCTGAGTGTAAATACACACACACACACACACACACACACACTTGTGTGTGCGTCGGGTTGCAAAAGCGTGACCTCGGCGCTTCCCCCAAACAGAGCAAGCGCCTCCTAGGCAAATATTTAAAGTCAAAACAGGCTAGGCCCATAAAAAGCTGAGAAGTGGCGATGGTGATGGTGGTGGTGTGGATACCTCTGTCAAGGAAGGGGTGACGGCAGCTGCCGAGACGAGTCTGGACACCGCTGACGCCAACACCTGTCCACGCTAGCAAATGTCCGGCCCCCCTTCCTCCAATCTTCACTCCATGTCCTCTTTTGCAGCAGGTCGCAAAATGGAGTCCCTGGAGATTGGTCAGCCCTAACATGGTGGTCCACAAAATAATTTGCTATAAATTATTACCGTATTTTTCAGACTATGAGTCTCAATTTGTTCCTAGTTTGGCTGGTTATATGACTTATATGCAGGTGTGACTTGTTTATATTACAATTAGAGCTTGGACTGGCAACAGAAGTTTCTAATGCAAACAGAACTCGTTGGCTGCTGTCAACACGGTTAGGGGATGCAAATTTTGGGTGCGAGTCCTGTCCTTGGTCTCAGTTTTAGTAAAATGTCCCAAAAATGCGATTAAAAAAAATACGGTAATGTGCATACCAATATAATAATGGGGACTGGCGCACCAACCAAACAAATATCCTTAACCAACTAGTGAATGTATTTTTTCTGGAAATTGCATACAAACACATATTAACTGACGTTGAACTTTTCTAGCCAATCTTTTCTCAAATAGTGAACAGGTGAGTCAAGGTGACTGTGGGAAAATGTTTACGGGTCGGAAGCACATACCTCTGGTCAAGAGTTGTCAACGTAATCAATTTGTGTTTGCCTTCAACTGAACAGGTCATGAATATTTAGTCCTATGGCAATTAGGGGTGAACATGTGTTTTGTTTTTCAAACTGTAAACAAAAAAGAGAGAGATGCCCTAATCAGTATGAGCCAAAAGATGCACTTGGACACACCTAAGCCAGCCTTTTTATCGCCCACCACACCCTCTCCGCTGGCTCACCCCCATCTGTTGCATCCCAGGGGAGTGTGTGTGTGCATGCATCTGTGTGCGTGTGTATGCAAGGGGGTCAGGATAGGGTGCTGGGGGGGGGGGGGGTGCAGGCAGGCAGGGAGGCGTTGGCCCCGGCTGCCCATTGATCAACAGCTGCCAGGCTTCTCATGCTGAGCTGGACGGCTGCGAAGGCGACAGCAGCTGGGCCCTAAGGGCTGGGGTGGCCTGTGGGGGGCGAGGGGGTCCGAGCACAGGTTCCGAGGTCGGAGTGTGCAGGGTGGGACCGAGAGAGTGTTAAGTGAGGGCAGGGGGGGGGGGGGGAGCTCAGCAAAAGGCCGAGAAGAGAAGCTTGCTAGAAGCTGGTCAGTAAGCGTATTGGAGCGCGGCCAGATGCAGCAAGGGATGGCTCGGCTGCCAGGAAGCAATAAGGTTACATCAACTCGTACTGATGAAGCAGCAAGAAGCGCTGGTGGTTGCAGGAACCACGCACTGAAATAGCAACAACAGTGCATGGTATCCTACTTAATGCTAAAGAATAGAACTACTGCACATCAATCAGGAAATAATCATACTGCTTGTTATTTCCAGTTACTAGTTATGCTTGTGGCAACATTAGCCTAGCTACCAAGCTTATTTATATAGCATTATCTCCTTTTTGACTACTAGTCTTATGGTAGCATTAGCCTAGTAGCTACTTGTTCCATGACATCATGGGTCCTTTTCAGACAACTTTTAGTATGGTATTAGCACTTGGTAGTGTCTTTATCCTCACAGCTATTTGTTTACTGACCAGCATTAGCATTAGCATTAGCTCATACGGTGGTTTTCAAACATTTCAAATAAAGTACCAAATCAAAAAATACTTAGCTTTCCACATATTATTATTATTACCAGAACATCACGCAATTTCTATCTTTACACTAGAAAATAAATATCTGTACTTCTAGCTACATTGCACATTTCACAGTTTGAATGTTTAATTCAGTGATTATGACTTTCGTGGACCACAAGTTCAGAATCACTGATGTAGTTAATAAGGTTTGATTCCGAACATAACATTTGGAGGGTGTTTTGACTTTTGCATTCTAATTAGATATTGCTTGCTTCCTTTTTACTACTTTGTTTAAAAAAAAAAAGAAAAGAAAAAGGGAAATAAATGGGAATTCCTCACCTTTGAGTCAGGCGACGTTGTGAGAAGAGGATATTTATGTGAGGGGTCAAGAAGGGAAGAGGAGTCGACAGCTGTTGAGGGTGTCGCTGCTCACACATCTGCTGTGTTTGCCTTGTGTGGAGCACAAGGACGACGAGAGGAGCGGGGGGGGGGTTCCCAGTTGGTGGGGGTCTGTGGAGAGGAGAAGAATGGAGGCAGGTGAAGGAGGCAAAAGACACAGAAAGTTAGAGTAGAGGGTTAAAAAAATACAAATATATTTATGGCCGCGCATTCCACACAGGAGTCAGTCAGGGGGTCATCTGGGGTCAGCTGGGGAGCACCGCCAATGGATGCCAGAAGGAAAGGACTTCACCACAACTACGGTACATGGTGCTGGCACACCAATACAAACAGTACATGAAGTACAAGTCATCAATAAGTGAGTATACACTATACTAACTGTAATCTTTCTATACATGAAAGACTAATAAATGCCAATATTTAATTAAAAGAAAAAACAACTATGACTCTTTAACCATTTGTAAAGCATTCAAATCAAAATTTGACATTATTTATCATGCAATCTGAACATTTATGGGTAATCTTTAGATTTTTGTCTTGTGGTGATATTAATCTGGAAGGGCACTCATGGAAAATTTCCAACTTCAACTGACCATTTTTGCTATATGATTATCATTATTTATCACATAAATATATATGAATATCATATTTAACTATCATTTTTCTTATTAGTTACCACAAGTACATTGGAATAATTTTGTGACATGTAGCCTATTACTATGAATGAGTAATATAAATATTGTATTACTTAATTTTACAATATAATATTAAGCTATTGTTTGTCTTTTAATGTAAATGCATAAAGACATTTTGCATCATTGTCAGATTTATCATAAAACATACAGTAAAAAAGATATAATTTTGGGGGGTAGTTTTTAGAAAGAAGTGCATGACAATACTTCTTTATTTTGTTGCCATTTTCAAGAGTGTAAATTGTATGATGTAATTATAAAAACAATTAAATTCTACCATAATCTCTACTTGTTCTAGTTTAATCATTTATTTCTTCAGGATAGCACACCTTCAATCAGAAATTTTTCTGATTATTATTATGAAAATATTAAGACACAGTCTTTATTTTGATAATTCTTTTTAGTGTAGCGTACACTAAACTTTTTGATGTGGTGTTTTCAGATGTGTTATTTTATACAAACAAATATATTGATTCAAGTTCAATATTCATATGCTGTATTGTCTATTTAGTCACCGACTACCTTGTGCGGGGTGAGGTGTTCATTTCCCTATAGCCAGTGAAAGAGGAATAAAACGGGGGTTAATTAATGGATCAAATATGGTGGCACACACTAATGAGAAGATCACCTGCTAACTGTTGTAAATATGCAGTATGTTTGACAAGTCGTGTTTTATTTTTTGAGGACTTGAACATGGCTGAGTACCAATTCCCCTCATCAATGGAGGCCTTTGTATGTGGGTCAGAAGATCACACACCCACATACACCACAAAGTAAAGATTGTTCCATTCAAGAGGATATTTTAAGGGGCAGCTTTCTCTCAATTCACAACTCAGCGCGAGCGCCTGAGCGCCACACTGGGCCCAAGGAGGGGAAAAACTCATTTGCTTGCCCACGTAGCCAGCCTCCTCTTTGCGGGCACAATGCAGAGGCAGCCCAGTGGACAAAGAGGCCTCACTGTGGATTCAAATGAGGGCCGAAGAGGGACGAGTGAGAGCGCTGGGGGGATTGAATGACAGGGGGAGGGGTGACAGATGATGAGAAAACATGGAAAATTGGGCGAGGTGAGCAGTTGGCCTGCAACAAAAGTCACAAGAAAGGCTCCAGTGTGCAGGCCTTTGTGTTGCGTTCAAGTGCAGTATGTAAAAATCAACTGTCCGCCTCACATCTGTGCATGTTTGTGTGGCATTCAGGTGTAGTCAAATGTGGACAGGAAGGCCGGTGAGTGGATGCAAATGAGCTGCAGGTGAAGGTGTGGTTCAAAACGTGAGCTCACAAAAGCACCACTTGAAAGGCAACTTGAGCCTGTAAGCGTAATTACAGTCATGTACTGTATTTTTGAATGGTTTAGGAAAACACAACAAATTAATGTCTACTTACCTTAATTCAACATTTGCGGATTAGCTGGATGGCGGAAAATCAACATAGAAAAAAAATAATAATCATGTTTTAGCAAGCACATCTGTATTTTTATTGACATTGTGACAGTTAATTCAAAAAGGCCTATTCAATTATGCTATTAGGCTAACGTTCTAAACAGTGCATCCACAATTTATATTACCACTTTATTCCAAATTAGATTCAACTTTTCTAGCGTTAAATTTACTCTTTTTTTCTTAAATAAAGGCTGCAAATCCTGCAATTTAACAAAATGTAGAGTTTCCAGGTACAATATACATATGTGAACTCGGTTTTACTGTATATATTACAATGTACAATTGAAAATTTAGATAAAATACAAAAACAAAAAAACTGAAACTATCAGCGATAATCCCCACTGAATTGTCAGTGGTGGTCATTGATCTTTCCCATCATTTGCAGTTGAAGGGCGCCATCGCGTGTTCAAAATAAAACATTGCATTTAAAAGAGTTGAACTCATCTCGTCAGTGAATGTCCAAATAATAATAATAATAGGAACAACATCTAAAATGGCTAACAAATAACGTCTTAAATGGCATTTTACATACCATAGCAAAAGTAGTTTTCAGGTGACTTGCAATCCTACAAAAAAAATGTTTCATTTATATAGTGTAGGAAATATTTATAACTTTAAATGACAAATATGCATTGATTTTCCCACCACAATTTCTATCTTAATAACACGTCTTCGAATCCTACTGATATTTTCTGGATTCTGAGCGCGCTGGTAATCTAGCGAGCTACCTAGCTACTAGTAATTCGTTAATTCTAGCACCAATGTAGGCTTAGTTTTCTTTTGGGTCAAATTTTTACTGTAACAATTAAGTCGACTGTCTAAACGAATGTGTAAAAAAGATACTCAAGACAATTGAGATCTTAAAACAAGTGCCGGTAGGTCATTATTGTAGTTGTCTGGTGTAAGCATCAGCTAGCAAGCTAGCATAACTTTATTTCCAAATTATGATTGTAATGTAGCAAAGCTATATACTTACAAAAAAAAAAATATATATATATACACTAAATAGCTTTCTGTTGACATTTAATCATTTACACGGCAATGTTTTATGATACATACCATAAAATAATAGAAGCCACCGTTTATCCATTTTTTCTAGTGGCACAGACGGGAAGAAGCTGCCACTCACTTGATTAACAAAATGGCGGAACTTCACTTTAGTCTGATTTATGCCCCAACAGTTTTTCAAGTCAATATCCCAAGAAGTAAAGACTGAGACAAATACAGTAGCCTTACTTGTGTATTTTTTTTTGGGGGGGGGGGGGGGGGATATTTGGATTAGCCACATATTTGGTCATTTTCTCCAAAACATCCTAATAACGTTACAAATCATCTTTCTCATTTGTATTTATGCAACTCCAAATTGTTGTCTTTACATGATTAAAAAGTATTTTTATTTAATCCTTTTAAATTTGTGTCATTATTAGGCGGCACGCGGGTGACTTGTTAGCACATCTGCCTCACAGTGCAGAGGTTGTGGGTTTGAATCTGCGCTCCTGCTTTTTTTTGGTGGAGTTCTCCCATGTGTGTGAGTTTTCTCTGGGTAGGCTGCTCCGACTCCTTCCTGGTTGTTCGTCTAACAATTGGCTGGTGACCAGGTCAGGGTCTACTGGCAGAAGACAGCTGGGATGAACTCTAGCATGCCCGCAACCCATGTTGAATACACACACACACATATATAAATGAGTAACACAACATTAGTTTTCCACATTTAATTTTTCACTGTGAGGATGGATGCTTTAAACTCATGGTAGTGAGTATCAAGCTGCATTTGCTCTGGATCCACAGAACTGATTTAAATTACAAAAAAAAGTGCAACAGTTGCCACTATTAGAACCCAAGAGCGGGCAAAAGAGTTACAGCAGATTTCCTGTGGAGATTAAAGGGAAACTCACCAGTTGAAAATAAAACCTTTTAAAAAGGCATGCGAAGAAATGAGTGGCGACAAGTTTAAAATATTTGGTTGAGCCTTTTTTCCCCTCCTGCAAATAAAAAGTTAAACATGAAAAGATCCCTTTTACCTTTATGTCAGAAAAGTGCCACGTCCACCTGACTGACAGAATAAAACACAAAGCATCTTTAAAACGGGACGACAAGACACAGGCACAGCGCGATTCAAACAGTGTGGGTGGGTTCATATGTTAATGGCGCTGGTGTATGCTGAGTTTATCAAGGGTCTGGTACAAACAGGTAATGAGGTTAAAAATCCCGGCACGGTAGTGGTTCTGACAGTACAGTGTGTAAAAAGCCTTCGCAATCCGACAATCGCGTCAGAAATCAAGAGAGTCCAGTCAGGTAGTCAGGCTGTGTGTATGTCCTGTACGTGTGTGTGTGTGTGCGTGCGTGCATGTTGGAAGAGGCCGACAAGATGTTGGTGGTGTCTAGAAGAGCTGGATCATGGACTCCCGAGGTTTGCCCACACCGATCCATTTCACTGCGAGAAAACACAAAAGGACATTTTATACCCAGTGTCAAAACTCACAAAATGGCTTCCTGTCTTTGTTTATCTACATGAATTATTTTTAACAATATGCAGGTATTCAACCAAGGGTGTTTCTATTTCATTCTCAGTGGAACTCCATACATAAAAATATAATAAATTGCCTAGTTGTAGATGACAATTATGTATACTGTGTAAATGTTAACTGTCAGATAAATGGAAGGAGATTGAGGCCCAATCCCAATCCCTTTACCCCTCATCTCGTCCCTCCCTTACTACATTCACGCTCGTTTTTTGATAACCAGTTAGGCCTACTAAGCTGATAAAACTTTTGGTGATCACAATAGCCGGGTTTTTCATCCAGCCATTTTTGTTAGAATTTTCGAGAAATGTGAAAAAATAAAACTGAATGGAAACACAATTCGAAAAAGGGCCCTAAATAAGCAAAAAAAAAAAAAAATCGCTTAGAGGGGGTGGATTTTGAAGCATATCGAAAAAAGGAAAATGCGAGTTTTGTCGATGGAAACAGCTTTTGCGAATACGGCGCAAGTTTTGACCGGATATTTCATCGCTACGATTTATCAAGAACTACAAAACCACTCATACGACGTCATCGCACGGCGCAGTTGCTTCCTGCTTTTCTTCTTCTTCTTTTAAATTACTAGTGGATCACATCTCTGTGGTGTATAGCGCCACCTACAGCGGCGGAGTCCCCTCTCAATATTCACAAAAGAAAAACATGGAAACGGTCATAAGTCGCATGACCGTTTTGCGCATTTTCAGTCAATTCGCTTAAAAAATTCAAAACAATTGGATGGAAACCCGACTATTGTCATCTATTGGTTGGTCACCATTTATACAGAAAATGTTGTAAAAGGAGATACTCCATTCTAGTTAAAAATTGAAATAAAGAATAAAATAGAAACAGAAGTTGGTTCTCTTATGTAACCATTGAAATTGTAGTTGGCAAAATGTCACTTTTGCTTGCCGTGTATTCGTACCAGGCACTCCCACGTGCTCCTCGACGAAGCGCACGTATTTCTGGGCGTTCTCTGGGAGCTCGTCGAAGCTCCTGGCGGCCGTCGTGTTGCTGTTCCAGCCTGGCAGCGTCTCGTATTGAACCTCCACATGCATCAGCACCTCCTGATTGGCTGCACACAGTCACATCACTTGAATATCGCTGACCTTAACTCTGGTTATAATTTTTTTTTTTTTTATTAAAAAGTTTCTTCACTTACCTGGGAAGTGCGGTATCGTTTGGCTGTCGACTTTGTAGGCCACGCCCACTTTGATCTCCGGGAGGACGTCAAGTATGTCCAGTTTGGTCAGTGCTAAACTGCGAACGTGCGGAGATTCAGCCCGTGTTGCTTAAGTAACATTTGCGCCAGAGGTGGTGAACTCACGCCGTGAAGCCGTTGATCATGTGCGCGTATTTGATGAGCACCAGGTCGAGCCAACCGCAGCGCCGCTTCCTGCCTGTGGTCACCCCGACTTCTTTGCCACGCGTCTGCAGCAGCTCGCCGATTTCCTGAATGCCACAGCATGAGCACACATTGGTTGAGCGAGTTGAAAAAGAATCGCCAGGAAGAGGAAGCATATTTGTCAACGTAAACTCCAGTTAAAATGAGCCTATTTGTCATGTATAGTATTAGAAATAAAATACATCGATCCTAAAAACAATGTCAAATGTATAACAACACATTTCTGAGGTTATTTTAAAAATGCTGCAATGTTTTGAACTTGCTTGCAAATGGAAGTAGTGTCACAAAGCCTCCTCTAGATGGCACTGTTTGAAAAGAAAATTCATTCGCTACACCTGCATGTAATGCATCAAAAGTTGAACTACTTTTGTAATGATTGTAGTATTAAAAATAATTACAAACACCTTTTTTGTAAAGGCAGACATTTACTGACTATATTTAGATGCAGTACTTGTCGATATGTGTACCTAATATTTTGCCCCATGAGTCCAATTCTACAGTACAGTATTACACTTATACAATTCTCCAACACACAAAAAAAACCTACAATCTGCATACAATATCAAGATAAATTAGTTTGTTGACATACATTGTTCTGCTCGGAGGGGAAGGCGCCGATGCCGACCCGGGTGGTGTAGGCCTTGACCACGCCATAAACATTGCCAACATTCTGCGGCGGCATGCCGAGGCCCGTGCAGACCCCGCCCACCGTGCAGTTGGATGACGTCACAAACGGATACGTCCCTGAAAAAAACACACACAAAGTTGTTCATATCAGCTTTGTGACCAAGGTTTCTCTTAGTTTTGCCATTGGGTGTACACAGGTGGCAAAAGTAGTAAAAATAAATAAGCAAAAAAAAAAAAAAAGGCACAAAAATAAAAATTAACATACAGCAAAGCTACCTGATAAAAAAAAAAAGTTGAGTACTTTCCATCCAGCACAGTATGCGCCCCAGATTGACATAACACATGTTTATTTTAGCGTGTCCTGATATATTTGGCATGCCAGCTGGGTCGTGTCGAGTGGCCCCGACCGGACACCAAACTCGGAACGTAGCGTGTCGATACACCGAAGGCACCTCTAAAACCCACAATGACCAGTAATGTAGAAGGCTTAGTGGTCTGAGGAAAAAACACTTTCGGATCTCTCTCTCTCTTCATGCAAGTGCATACAGTGGAACCTAGGGCAATTAATCGAAATTCAATTACAATTTCAACCATTACACTCCATAATCACAAATTCAGCTTAAGCGTAAAAAATAAAAAAAAATAAAAAGATTATTAATACTAATTTTGAGTTTAAGGAGTTATTTAAATTTATACATTTGTACCTTTTTAAATGTTATAACTAATTTAATTTTTTTTTTCCTCCAAAAGGAACTTGCATAATTATAGTGTTTTAAAAAATGTTATTTGTCTTAATATTGTTTTTGTTTAAACATTTTTCTTGTTTTGTACCAAAAAATAAATGATCGTCCTAATCATGATTTCAATAATTACAATTAAAAAAAAAATCGTGATTATTATTTTCTTCCTAATCGAACAGCCCTAGTGGAACCTATGGTCAAAATAATAGAATATATTTGCAAAAGTTAACCCTCCAGCCATCATATATTTTCACATTCTTAACTGTCATAAAAGTGTAAAAAAAATGTCAAGTGTACACTTAAACTGTTACAAAACCAAAATGAAAAGAGATTCTTCATTTGTGACGTACAATTTAGCAAAACAAAAGAGTCAAGTCTTAACTGTGAAGGTGGTTTATTTAACATTGTAGACTAGAGCAAAGGTGGTAGTCGTTGCTAAGAGGTGTTTGCGCCCACCTTTTTCTTCCGCGTTGCAACGGAAGGGTAAAAGGTTAACAACTGTAAAATGGTCAAACAATAAAACTCAGTCTTAACTTTGAAGATGAAGTAACACAAAGGTGTCATCTCATGCATCTCATTTCTTTATTTTACAAAAAAAAAAGTATTACCTAAGATTACATGACATGACCTGATTGGGAATTAAGTGGTTCTATTGTTTTCATTTTTTTGTTGCAGCAAATGTGACGGAAACATTCGTGCCTTGACACCAGCATGCAGCACAGTCGAGTGTTTTGTCAGCAAAAGGACGCGGCGGGTTCATCGCCCGTGGCGACCATTGTAACTCAGCAGGCGTGTTTGTGGCAAAGAAGCATGTTGGTGATCCTGTCAATCATTCCAACTCATTTTGGCAAACAAGTGAGAAAGGAAGTGAAGGTCTGATGCTGTTGCTGCTGTGTGACATTTGCCACAGTTTCCTATCAACTGTCATGAGACAGCATTGCAACACATTGGAATCAATGTAGTTGACAAAACACAAAACAAAAAGACAACACTTATTTTAAACTAGGGGTGTCAGGCAATTACTTTTTTTTAATCGTAATTAATTGCATGACTTCAATAGTTAACTCCCGATTAATCGCACATTTTATATCTGTTCTAAATGTACAACAAAATGTACGGTGCAGAGAGGGCACCCGTGCCCATCCCACCTCCAGCCGCGTGGAAGGGCGGAACACTCGGGAGGGAAGGAGAGGAGGGAGCACCGGGGGAGGGGCGGTACCCCAGAACCCCAGGCCCGGCAGGGACACGTCCCAGTCGTCACGTCAGCGTGCTTAGTGATACCTAGCACTGTTACTGAGTTCGCCAGCTCGCCGACTGGCAAACTCTACCCCTACACTGTGAATGTGACCCCACCCAGTGTGTGTGTGTGTTGCAATAAAATTGGGAGCAGGTGAGATAGAGCAAAGGGAATTTTGTTATTATAGTTCATCAAATTGAGTAAAAAAAAAAAAAAAGATGTACTGTAAAAAAGTCAAGTGTGAATTTGATTTGTGTTGAGGTCATTTTTCTGCCACTGGGTGGCATAATTGCATTTGTAATACGTTGGTGAAAGCTCAGTGCGTTTTTCTTTTCATATTAAGGGCTACCTATTCTTTAACATGAAGCAACTTGTGAAATTCTGCATATTTAACTCTTTGACTGCCAGACGTTTTCAGAAAAGGGATGCCGTGGGTGCCAGTCGATTTAAGCATTTTGACTGATCTTTCAAGGTCCACAGAAAATTATGTGTTTGGACTATGGAAACACACATACTACCAAATGAAAGATTGGACTCTCATCTTTCATCAGAAAAAAAAAGTTTGTTTCTACCTTATTCCGTTTTTCAGTAATCAACAATAGAAAATGGTTAGTTTCACCTCTGTTTTGAAACAAACGTCTTTTAACGTCTTTGGCACTCCTCCATAGGATTTTACTAAACGTTATTTAACGTTTTTGGCAGTCAAGAAGAGTTAAGGGCTATCTATTCTTTAACATGAAGCAACTTGTGAAATTCTGCATATTTAAAATTGTAAAATGGAACTTGATCCCAGTCTCCACAAATATATGCATTATTATAAAATGTATTACTGCTAAATTTTGACATAGACGTGTCTGCTTTGTTGCGACTGGAATTCCCCTAGTACTGGCTTTCCAAGTAAGGGGCGGTCATTAATCGCGTGTTTAAAAAAAATGGTGGCGTTAAAGCAACTTTAAATTAACGCACTAATTTTGACACCCTTATTTTAATCCGACGAGGCAGTCGATCGAGCTGAAGCAATGGATTCCGACATTTTCCGTTGGAATCTATTGCCTCGACGACGGAAGTGTTTAACAGAAAAATTCAGGGGGGGATTACTGTATATGTTTAGACGTGCACAATCGCGGCAGTCATGCATGTGCTTTGCCGTTCCACTACTGACCAAAGTCGATGTCCAGCAGCGCCGCGTTAGCTCCCTCAACCAGAATGTTCTTGGGAGGCCCGTGGAGAGCTTCATACATGTAGTACACGCCGTCCCTCACCATTGGCTTGATCTGCTCCACGTAGGCCTGGGGGGGGGGGGGGAATCAGGTTTCAAGGCGTTATGAATTTTGGGGGGAAATTATTTGTATTACTTTCCAGCCTTTACCTTTAATTTGACCAGCTCGCCCTCCATGTCTATTTGCAGACTGGGGTACATGGCCAGGTACTGCTGGGCCAAGACTTTATACCTGCACCATTCAACAAGATGGACCTTCTCATCCACAATAATAGTCTTTAGAAGAAAAAAAAACTTTTAATAAACAAAGGCTAGCTTTTTTTTCTCTCTTTTTTTTTTTTTTAAGATTCTGTTGCTTCAATCTAATCGAGTCTCCCAAAAAATTAAGCACCACACCCCAAATCGACAACTCCTCTTTCGCTCATGTGACGCTTGTGTTTCGTGGTAGACGATCATTAATGATAAAGTTTCGAGTTTAGAGAAGAGTGCGCACAAATACAAGCCCTCCCCAATCCCCGCTAACATCTCCAAATGCCTTAAGCCTATAGGAGATGACAGGTGCCATCAGTATTTGAGTACATACTTGTCATTGGACATCATGTAATGAAATAAGGTAGGATTAAAGATTGTTATCATTGGCACATCAGAAGGCTTTGATGCAGCCTCTAAACTGAAGAGAATGGTTAAAGCAATGGTAGTTATTACAAAAACGGCCAGCAGGTGGCAGCAGAGTATAAGAGATCAACTTGGGCCATGTTGCAACAAAGCTCATTTACGCACAGTTATAAACAGATTTCTGAATAATGATGAAACAGCTATATTCTAATGATAATTGCTGCAAAATGGACACGGATAGACATAAACTTTTGTATACTCTAATCTTTATTTTGGTAGGCTCCATGTTTTTATAGCAATAACACACAACACAGTATTCTGTGGGCCTTTGCAAAATCAGTCAAAATCTAGTAAAACAGCCGGGAGCAAAAGGGGGTTGCTTCAGTGAAAATGGCTGGGAGTAAATGAGTTAATGTATACCTAACTTATGCAAGCATCAAGTTTTCATTGTAAAAGAAGACTGCGCTAATGTTGGAAACGTTACATCACAGCTTTACGGTACTTAAGAGGGACACACTGAAGGGAAAATAACCATGGTTTGATATGCCCTCAAGTCACCTACGAATCCAGATGCCCAACAATTTGTAAATAAAGGGCGGAATCAGCCTGGGAGCTCTTCCTTGTTTATACTACAGCCTTCCCTGCTTCGCAAAACATGTTTTGGAAAGTGATTGAGAAAGGGCTTGGCTTGCCGGTTTCTCTCGCTAACGAATAAAAGACGGAGCGCCACACGGTCCGGACAGAGTCAGCTGTGGAACACGTGCGATTGCCCGGCCGTTTTACAGCTCGTTCTACCCGGACCGTGGGATCTCCGGTCTAGTGTCAAGGTAAGCGCTGATGATGATCATATTATGCTGCTTAAGGTTGTAGTGTATTGATTGCTGTTTGCGGGGAATAAAAGGTACAATTATTCTAGCACAGTAAATCAGTCCCTGTGTATTCATTGTTACCGCCGATCACTCACGATCCCTGAAGGTGAAGTAGTGTTTTCCACAAAACACACACCCAGAAGAAAAAAAAGGCTCGCTAACCTCTCGGAGAAATGCGTGAAGTCGGCCAGCAGGTCGCATATCCTGAGGCCGCTGCGTGCCGCCTTGGTGGAATACACCGGACCGATGCCCTTCTTTGTCGTCCCCAGGCTGGGCGGGCGATGCAAAAACAAAGACAACATTAACATTCAATTAGTCGTTTTGACAATCTGGTGTCAACCTTATTAAACAGAAGCTTGAATATTTACATTTTAGCACATGTCCATCACAAACATTTTATTGGCCACTAAATGCCCCTGAACACATCGGCTGATTTTAGCCGACACAGCATTTTCCCTTTTCAGCTTGACACTATTAAAAGAGTGTTAGCACGCGGGCAGTTGGCTGAATGTGCACGCCAACTATCCTTGCACGTTATTGGGTTTCATCATTAACCCTGGCAAAGAGTGCAATAGTGCGGCGATCTAAAACACGACGAGACCAATCGCTCCTCCAAAAGTGTTACCTTTTGGAATGCTACTCACGTTTTATGAAAAAGCATGGCCTCAGAAATCAATGAGTGAGCATAATCATCACACAAGTGTATTTCAATTATTATTTTAGGTGTTTGTTTTTTTTTTAAATGATGTCTACACAAAAGGATACGAGAGTGAGTGATGACTTAGAGGAAAAGCATGAAATTTCAATATTGTGGAAACATGAACAGAAATAGTCACATTAAAAGCACAAAATAACTGCAAACTGCTCATTCTAAATCCTGCAATAAAAATAAAACATGTACTTAATAATGTTAAAAAATAAAAATAGAATTTAATTATATCTAGTTTCAGCATTCACCCTGCCTTTTGCCCAAAGTCAGCTGGGATACGTGCAATATAGAAAATGGATACGGAACATAAAGTTTGACCAGTAAGGGTACAAAATGCATACGGTTGCTTAACTTCCCTATTAAATTAATGGTTCTTAAATAAAAGTGCAAAGTTGTCAATAAAACAATATTTAACAATACAGTGGAGCTCTGCATACGCTTTGGCATTCACAAATGTAATGATTCACAAATATTTATTTTGAAACTATCCCCTAAGTTATTTGCTTTTATTAATTTTTTTTATGTAAATTCCAAGAGACTAATTATTTAATTTAATATATTACAAAAATATTCACGGTCGGGCTCAGTGAAGCTCAGGCCACAACTGCATATATTAGATTGAATGGTTTCTTGTTAGGTGCATGCACCATCAATAATTTTAATAATAATAAAAATTATTAAATAAAATACACATCACACAATTCTTAACTTCTTCAGTAAGTGAGAGATTAATAAATAAATAAATGTAATAAAATAAAAAACAAAATATTTAAATGATATACCATATAAGAAATAAAATGTTATGTCAAAATGTAATATTTTTCTATTTAGAAAAGTGCAACAGCTTGTCTTCTTTTTATGGAAATATGTGTGTAGACGACAAGTACAGTCACAGCTTGACCAAGAAAAGCAAAAATAATTGTTTAAAATAAGTAAGCGGCTATCCAGAGGCTAAGCAGCACTGTATTTGTTTACAGCAGTTCCATTTCCTGTCCTTTAATAAGAATGTTCCATGTGAGAACTCTGTAAAGACATACCAAATAATATCGCTATTTTTGATCAATGTTGTTGGCCACGTGTTAATCATTGTGGTTGTAATTTGCGTTGTAAATGAATCCCTGTGAGCATTTTAATTGCTCCATGTTCGTGTTCTTTAGAAGTTGAAAAGTTCTGGCAACGCGCGACTTGTCTTGTGTGACTTTGAGACATCGGAGCGCCGCCTGAAAGATGCCTGAAGATGTTGGAAAGAGACCAGCTCATTGCTTGCAGCCATCTACCCGAGCCTTTAAAAGCATTCTCTCGCTCTCTAAAACACACACGCACGCACGTGCACACACTTTGGCAGAGTGTCCTGGGCTTTAAGGAGATGAAGACGCGCCAGCTTTCAACAGGCATTACTGGATCCTGTCTTCATGCTAATAACCGGAATGCTCCGCAGGCTCCCGCTTGACATTCTTCCCATACGCCGTTAACAGTTTTACAAGTAAAAATGCATCCCTATGGTGTTATGCTATCAACAAAACATCAATTCTAAATGCTTTCAGTCTACAAAAGTCCTTTTCAATATGGGGGTGGGCCGCCCTGGGGGGATGATGTGATACCAAGTGTGGCGCATGCAACGTGTTTTTTTTCCTGCCGTACTAGAATAGTTTAATTGCACATACACGACAGTAGGTGGCAATGGAGTGCACAAGGAGTATTAACTTCTCTGCAGAGGTGTACTTCCAACACTTTTCATAGACAAATGATAGTATTTATATTCAAGGCAGAGCAAAATATTTTCTTGTTCCCAAACAAAAAATAATTGACTGGTCTATAGTAAAAAAAATTCAATAAAATAGAATTGACCTTACCGACTTTTAGATGGGAGTGTATGAATACATTTCATAAAATAATTCAAAAACCTTTCTACGGGATAGTCCACTGATCTGTATATATTACTGGATAGCCGATAGCCCATACAAGCCGTTGAAGCCACAGGGCGGCCATTTTACCCCTCCCATCTCGCGAGCAGATTACTGTATAAACTGTACGTATACGTACAGATTAGACATACGGGGTGGTCACTATTTTTTAACAAGTGAACGGTACGTGCTGCTTTGAACACCCCCTTTTTCTTTAGTCGCTCAGTTCCTTAGACCCTGAGGTTATAAATCCAGGTCCAGAAAGTAAAAACCCTGCCACAGTTTCGCTATAGCCCCAGGTGCTAGCTAGCTATCTCCCTAGCTAGCTCCCATAGGTGCTTGTTTACCTTTCAGGGCGCTAGCTAGCACCTGTGGTAACTGTGGCAGGGTTTTTACATTCTAGGCCTGAATCTGCCACCTCTGCTTAGACCCCAATATTAGATTTGGCAGAGGCATCTTTTGTTGGATTACAGTTATAATTTGTTAAGTTTCCTCCTGTAAACATCATTTAAGCATATAATTTACACATTATTTAAGGCAAGTTGTAAAATGTCTGAAGTCCTCTTGTTTATGTTCAACAAATTTAAAACATGATAAATCCTGCTATTTCTACTAAGTACTGTCTCAAATGTTCTCCAATTTCGATACTGTAAATGTATAGCATCGTATGCCGAGAAACGTTTCTTGGGAGGAGTAATATGGTGGCCTCGCAGCTTCAAAAGTCTTGGCTTATCGGCTATAAAGTAATATAAACAGATGAGCGGGATAGTCCTACATGTTTTACTTTTTTTTTCTCCTTCTGAAAGCTATTTAACGCACACTACCACCACCTACTGGTAGGATGTCTTCTCTACACCCAGCTGATTCACTTTTAACATAAAACAAGTTTAAAACAAAAACAAAAAAAAGCAAATGTGTAATTCTTAGAAGCTTATCACAGGCTAAAAATATTTTTTTTGTCATCACGTGTGTTTATGTGTCGTAGCCATGGAGATTCCTTACTTCTTGCCAGCTTGCTCTTGCCTCAGCTGCTCCTGAACGCCATCCACGGCTTGGTGGAAGTCAAATACTGCGGAGAAGGCACAAACACTCGCTCACACACAACTCGGTGAAGGCCACACGCACATCTGCAGGCGGGACTTACCGATGTGCGCCCTGTCTGAGATGATCAACCTTTTCTCCCAGCCTTTCAGACCTGCGCCCCCCAAATACAGTTTGACACTCAGCAGACTGAAGCAGCGTCACACGCGTCAACTCACGCTGAGCAAAGTCAACTCACTTTTGCCTTTGCGCTCGTTCTTTGCGGCCTCTTCGAACAGGCCTGGCAGGTGGATCACTACACCGTTACCTGGTATCGAAAGAATAACACTCAGTGAGAAGTGGATACGTACTGTGGTGTACTCCATTACACAAAAACAAGGAAATGTCTAAAAAATGAGGGCCATTTCAGTTCAGAACCTTAACCCCTTCGGACTATAGATGATTGCAGTGGACATGACATATTTGCGTGTCTAACCCAATAAAAACGCATAATTTGAATAATGTCAGTACTTCTGGTTCATGATGGGATCCTAGCTAACCAATAGCGGCAAATCCAATCCAGGTCCAGAAAGTAAAAACCCTGCCACAGTTTGGCTTTAGCCCCTGATGCTAGCTGGCTCCCTAAAAGGTAAACAAGTACAATACCATGAAAGCTAGCTAGGGAGTTAGCCAGCTAGCTAGCTAGCACCTGGAGCTAAGGCCAAACTGTGGCAGGGTTTTTACTTTCTGGACCTGGATTTGCCACATCTGTAGCTAACAATCAGAAGTTGATTTGCATAATGTTCATGTTAAAAATGTTACATAACACGTTACAGCCATACTATCCTGGTGGCCGCTATAACAAATAAAAGCATGAGATAACCCCATGAAATGTTTTCATGTTGCTCTTATGTGGGAAAAGAGTCAAAATCAGTAATAATTTAAAAAAAAATAAAATAAAATTGCACAGCAGGAAAAAAAAATCCAGGTCTAAAACGGTTAAAATGTGTCTTCAAATATCGAGATCACAAATCAGCACATTAACTAAAACCCAAAAATGTGTAAATAAATATTTTTAATACTTTGTCCTACACGCCCCAAAACGTATTTATACTTTTTTTTTATGCTACAGCATACAGAAGGCTTTGATGCCGCTTCTGACATGAAGAGGTGGCTTAAAGCAATGGTATTTTTTACAAAAAAACGGCCAGGCAGCAGAGTATAAGAGATCAGCCAGGGCCATTTGCAACAAGCTCTTTTTGCCAGTAATTTTACCGGGAATGTGAATATTGATGAAACTTAGCTATATTCTACAGCTAATTGCTGCTATACTTACTTACTTACTAGACTCCGATCTTTCTTTTGGTAGGTTCCATGTTTTCATAGCAATAGAAAATGTCTGCGAGTGAATGATTTAAGGGCACGTGCGTGTGAGGATAACATTGGACCTCATTAGTTAATGAAGCTACTGCAGCTGCATTGACGTTTGGCTCCAAGTCAAATCCATTATGCTGGAGGCGAGTTAAAACAAAGGGCAGAGGCACTAAAAGCAGCGCAATAGGTGGCACTAAAGGGGGTAGTGGAAGTGGGACCAAGGGGAGTGCTACAGGTAGCACTAAAGGCGTGACGAGAAGCTGGTACCAACGCGGTGGCGTACAGGCACAAAAGGGGAGGCAAGGGGTTACACTTAAGATGGGGGGCACTAAAGCGTAGTGTTTTCCTCCATTTTAGGGGTGTGTCGATGAGCGACGCAACTGAATGCAACTAAGCTAAACAAGTGGAGTAAAAGTAGTAGTAAAACGGCAGCGGCGTGCAGGTGACGCGGGGTGGGCATAACGCACCGATGAAGGCGGTGACGTCGGGGTTAATGATGCCGCTGGGCAGGAGGTGAAAGTCGTACTCCACTGAGTCAACCACCACTGTGTGCCCCGCGTTGTTGCCACCCTGCAGAGAGAAGACAAACACACAGACACACTTGAAGAGAAAGTTCTGGAACTTTGTGTGACTGTGCTGGAATGCAGACTGATTGGTTTTAGCGGCTAGCAACAAGTAGCATTTACAAATAGCTACAATTCCACTGCCCGATGTCCAAACTTGGCCAGATTTCTAGAGCAGGTGAGCCGCTGCGTGGAATGACACTCAAATATTCTGCCACTTGACGGGACACGTTCACTATTGAACGCACTTGTTCATGAGCTGCCCCGTGACCAGGATGTGTTCCCTTTTTCGAAAAGGAGCCCGAGGCGATAAATGGAGCGCAACATGTGCTCTGACCACATGGAGTTCTGGTTATTCCTGGACACGGACAGCGCCGCCCCAAAGGTGGAGCAGGGGAGTCAGGGACAAACACATTTTTATTGGTTGAGTTTTGTCAATCATGGTAGATACGGAGGTGCTAAATAACCAAATGAAGAATCTGCTAGGTTTGTGCCCTATTTGTCTCTAACAGAAGCGGACTGCCATGACGAAAAGTAAATTTAAATTTGTCGTTTTGGATCCTGAACTGAAAGCTTTAAGGAATTAAACAACCATTGCTGACTGATTAAGAAAACTGGTAAACCTTGCTAAGAGAGACCCTGGTGGGCTACTGCGAGGGGTACGAATCTTTGACTGTCTCACGATTCGATTCCGATTTTTGAGTCTGCGATTCAATTCAGAACCATTTTTTTGATTCACAATGATTTCTACTTCAATTCTAGATATGCAAAAAAATCGTCATGATCTACTCCAGCCTGACTCGCTAATGCTAATTAGCGTGCTACTCGTGTCACTTTTACGACTCAAAATAACGGCTATTCATACAAAATACTTCAGGAATGTATACAGGGAAGCATCTTAACATTACTACGCTGCAAAAAGAACAACTTTTATTGGAACAACTTGATCATGACTTTTTCCTTCTACTCTCTAATGTAGCTCCAACTTAACAGTGTGTCAGAACGAGCGGAACCACACTGCCCCTAAGTGGGCAAATCGTGTACAACATGAACAGCACTCCCAATAAAGGCACACACAAACAAAGGCAAGACAATATAAAATAATTTAAATAAATTTGATTTTGGGACATTTAAAATCGATTCTGAATCGTACTAAATGAGAATCGATTTTTTGGCACACCGCTAGTTACTGCCCTATTTGGACCAATACAAGCGGATGCTAATGACAAAAAGTACAAAATAAATTCATTTCTGTCCTTCTTTAGCTTTACTTTGTGCTTAATCCACACTCACCAGCAAGCTAATGAAGAATAAGTGACAGAGTTAATAAAAAATGAAGTCTGTCAAGCAGGTACACTGAATATTTTTATTCTTGGCAGCACTATGGTGCCCGCAGTGAACAGACTCAAACGATGGTGTTGCCAACCCCCCTTCAACCCCCGCAACCCGGCAAAAATGCACTTGGAAGTATCATTTGACAAGCGACTGAGTCGCTTGTCATGACAACATTTTCTCATCCTGGCTCAGAACGGTCAAAATATTCATTCTGCAGTCTATTATGCAAAGGAAAATGTCAAATCGTAAATTTAAATGTCAAATCGTAAATTCAAATCAAAGTCAAACTGAATGAAGGCGTGGCGGTTGTCGCCGCCCTCCTCCTGGCGGGAAAATGAGCCGGTTCACCTCGAAGAGCTCGTTTCTCATCATTGTGGCTTCCATGAAAGTGTATTTGTACTCCAGAAAGGGTTATGTAATGATACATGTGTGTGTAGTCAGATTGCCTACCACTTACTCTCAGGGCAAAAGACATGTGCATCATGTGTCGTAACATTAGCGTATACAAGCACCTCTAGTGTTGAGTTAGCGTCAGGGACAACAGAACAGTCAGCTGATGTGTGTTTTGCACCAACTTTGACATTCAACAAATGTATATTATAGACTTTTATTTTTACGCAAATAGTAGTAGGCCTATAGTATTGTTTTGCGCAACTGCATATGTTTGAATTTCATGAAGGTATTTTAGGAATAATATTAAAAAATATATACTGCAATGGAGAAATAAGTAGGGCAGAAAGTGATCACAGGAGTAAGTAAGGTATTGTAGGTGTTGCTGTTTTGGTTTGCAACAGTTAACACCATTTGAAAACAACTGTGCCGCGATGCAGTTACTCTGATTTTTTTGTTATGGCAAAAGAGAAGTGTTACTTTGTGATTCCTAGTCTTGAGCATATGACACATCCAGCAGTTGGAATAAATGAGACGCAGACACTATTTGAGGAAATACAGTATCAATTAGAGACTAGTGTAACTGAATGCCAAATATCAAGGCTCAGTATGCATTGTGCAGAAATTAATCCCATTAAAAGATGTACTACCAAAGCATACTTTTTGTCATGAAGTCCGCCAGCCAGAGGTTGAACTACATTGGATTTGTTTATACAGTTGACATTAGGCTAGAGCCTGAGACGGTTGCATTTCCTACGAGAAATTGCAAAATGTGGATATTGTTTCTTCTAGATGAAGTCATATCGTGAAAACAAAATGTGACTGTTATGTCCACAGCAAACTATTCTTTGTGTACCACGTGTTGTGAGCAAACAACTTTTCCATAACGTCGGGTTCAGCCAATCACCACCGAAGTGACGACAGTGCATCGTAACGACCACTACCCACCGTTCTGTCACTCCCCCCCACCCCCACCCCACGCCCCCTCCTGCCCCCACCACCCATGTCCCACTGCTGTTAATACCGTGAGACTCGCGGGTCAGTAAGGAACACCACCCAGCCAAGAGTGCTGGCAAAGGTTGTTTTATAAAAAGCTCTTGAAACAACACCTGGCACACGCCACGCCACTCTTAACATTGCCAGGACTTATGGAGGAATTATATTAGATTTATAAAAGCAGATTTTTTTGTATTGGATGTCAATGCATTTAAGTATATCAGTGAAATTGTCATTTGCAACTATACAAAATAACGAAGTGTATGAAATGACATGTCTAAATCTAATGGTGGATTTGCGTAAAGAACACAATAGTTTGATAAAGGTGCATACTCACATCTGAGTATTTGTGACAAAGGTGTATCGAATGGTGCTCAAGTCTCAATAATGGTAGTTTATGGCTGAAATAATGTACAATGTTTGCTTTATGAAGGCACATTTTTGGCATTGGCTGTCACTATCAGCGTACCTGAGTCATGCATTATCATTTGTATATGTGTCAAAAGTGTACTTAATGCTGCGTTAGTGTCAACAACAGCAGATTTTGGAGAAATAACCTAGTTTGAAAAGTTGTTTATGTATTTTGGGGGTATTGACAATTCCGCCCTTACGTCACAAGGCAAAATGTTCATTGAAAAGCATTTGGATCATTGTAATTTCATTGAAGAGGATTATTTTGATTTCAAAATGTGATGAATTGTCGTTTGATTACTATACTATAACAATCAGCCTGGTTTGTACGCTAGTCACAGTTTTCACCGTGTAAAGGAAGCACTTGCATTGCGTTGCATGGTGGAAATAACAGGAATGCCCGGATGTTAGGAATTGTCAATAGTTTCTTTATTGTGTATTACCAACTCGCCAATGTGCAATTCAAACGTGTAGAGTAGGTAACGCTGCATATATGAATAATGATGCATTGTGGGCAAAAATTTGAATTAAAAAAAAAGGTATATTATTGTTACATAATAATTCAGTATGATTTAATATTGGTAGATCATGTAATGTAAATACGATATTATTACGAGCGCTGATGGCTTTCAATTATTCTTCATTCCTACTGTAAGTGTTAGGACTCTCATTTTATCAAGTAGTGTCCGAAGATTACGTCGTCTTTACAAAAATGGTCCACTATTGTAGATACAAGTTCAAAGCTAGCGTCTGGTCAAGTCAGACGAGCCCAGAAGGTGCCTTCAAAGACGTGCTCCGAATAGGTGATCGAAAATCCTAGCAAGACGTCAAGGTGACTTTAGCAGGAAAAACACACCGTATTGGTGTATGATGAATCTGGGCAGCAAGCCAGTTAAAGGGTAAGCTTGGTGGAGATATACAGTATATATTTTTTTTATTTTTTTTTTATTAATGAAATGAAGCTATCAAGGCGGGAATGGGTTGATGATTTTGACGCCGAATAGCTCGACCGAGGGCGCGAGACAAGAAGTGAACGCAACACCAACCTGACATCTGCACACTATGTCGGCGTCTTGCGCCAGCAGGTCCACAACTTTGCCTTTCCCCTCGTCGCCCCACTGCGCGCCCAGCACCACCGTCACTTGGTTGCCCACCGGCGGTCTGCCGGGCCGCGTCGTCGGCTCCTGGCACACACTTTCCGACATATCCGACCGCTGCTGGGGGCTCCGGGGCTGACTTGAGTTTAATTTGTGGTTCGGCAACAGATCTGAGTGGAGTGGTCCAAACGCCAGCCCACTCCCACGGCAACGTTAGACGCCAGGAAGTAACACGCCCTGCGCATGCGTACAGGTGTCAGCGACCAGGAAGTAGATGAATGTTGCACGATTTGGGATGTTTAGGCAGGGAAATTATGAATTAACTTTGCCCCACCTGTGTATAAAGGTCAACACAAACATGGTATTTCAACAAAAATGTAGAGCGTTACTGTTACTATTTATACACTTTTCATTTTGTTATAAAATTGTTGATACCTAGGCCATACCCGTTGTTGTATGATGTTTGCTCTCAACACAATAATAAGGCCTTATGATGATGAGTATCAAAACGTGACACGTGATACGTTTTTGTTTAGTTTTCATACACTATTACACTATTGTGTTTGGAATCCCATAGGTTTGAGGATGAGGGATTGAAATGAATGGTTGAACTTGAACACTGACAATATATATAAATAGTATATACAGTACTAAGTACAACTATAAAAAAATTTAACAAAAATCTGATATCTAATAAATGTAGTGAAGTTTAAAAAAAATGCAGTACTGTACAGTACTTCTTTTGCAATCAGTAGTACACTTCTTGTCCACTGGATAGCAGCAACTATCAAATGTTGCAATAATTACAAATTTGTTGATTCAAGTTGCAATGCGGTGCAATACTGTACTGTTAAAGTTAATTACGTGGACGACATTATATGTTAAATCATGGATATGACTTAAAATGTGTTTATGAAAGGAAAGTGACTTTAATAAGGATAATAATGCAATATCGTCAATATCCTCCACTTAAAACTCAAATTCACACTCCATCCGGATGGTGGCGATAATGCGCCAAACAATGATTGCCAGCTGCCTTACAAAACTACAACAAAAGTCGATTCTGAATTTCTGACTTCCGCCAGCTATCAAACAGACGCCACATTTGTGAATACTCGGCTGAAATTTACATTTATCCCGAAATGTCACCACCGTTGCTACTCAAGGCCTTCGTCAACGAACGCCTGGCTACTGCCGCCGAGGAGATATTTGACTTTTTTGAGCGAATAATCGCAAAATACGAGGAAGAAGCTTCCAGCTCGCAGAAGGAGATCGTACGTCTCCGAGGGGTGATATCGGATTTTGTGACACAGGAGAAAACAGGTCAGTTTAAATTCCCCCAACTAAAACTTTCATACCAAATCTATTATTATTATAACTCATTTATATCTCTTACAATTTTTGGAGCTTGTTTGGTCAATAATATAGAAGTTAGCAAGCGGAAGTTTATAATGTAATATGTGTCAGATGGAAATAACGACATGTACACAAAATATATATGAATTAAGCAAATCCCAGAAGAGGGGGCAAATGGGTCATTTTTCTAGGCCAAGGGGGACACGTCGATAAAATCATGTAATTTTCGTGTATATATATAAAAAAAAGTTATTTTAAGACCATATCACTCTCTTAATAAAACATCCAAATCCAATATTACATCACCAGATTGTATTTCAAGGACATAAAAGCCCCCTTTTTGTAAATCAATATCTAAAATACAGTAATGGTATAATCCTGGTAATTGCAGACTCGCAGTACTAAATATCCTTAAGAAAATCTGTGCTGTACTACATTTTTCAGACTTCTTTCAATCAGCAGAGCACAAGGAAGAAAATTGGGAAAATTCCCTCGAGCAGCATTCCCATGAATGGGAGTCAATTGGAACCAATGGTCATATGGGATCAGAGCTGCCCCACATTAAACAGGAAGCCCTCTGGGATGTTCCGGAGGAAGAAAGCAGGATCCCAGACGATTCCGAAGTGCCGCACCCGCCCAGGGAGCAGAACCAGCAAAAAGATTACATTTTTTTGCAGCAATGTGCAAGTGAGACACATGAAGCAGAAACTAAACCGTTGCTGCCCCCTGTTGCTTCAGCGGAGCAATCACCAATCCTTGATTTAAGTCAAAATGCCCATCAAACTGAACAAAGCGCTGTTTTCCCAGAGTCACCAGTCACGCAGGATTATCATTGTCATCTGTGTGACAAATCCTTTTCCTACAATCACCTCTTGGTGAATCACGCATTGCGCATCCACTGGCGGGACGCATGCTGCGCCGTGTGCGGCAAAGCGGCGGAGTCCCCGGAACATCTCGCCGAGCATCTTCAATCACACCGAGGCTCCAAGACTTGCCCGACATGCGGCAAGCGCTGCAGCAGCGCGAGCGCGCTGGCCGAGCACGTGACCAGCCACACGGGCGCCAAGCCGCACCGCTGCCACGTATGCGGCAAGGAGTGCAGCCGCAAGGGTGACCTGAAGATCCACACGAGGATCCACACGGGCGAAAAGCCCTACTGCTGCACGCACTGCGGCAAGCGCTTCACCCACAGCGGCCACCTCAGGAAGCACCTGCGGACGCACACGGGCGAGCGCCCGCATACGTGCGGCGTATGCGGGCGAGGCTTCCTGCAGAGCATCCACCTTAAACATCACTTGGCCACTCACACGCGGATATCTTGACAGGCTTTTTTTCCTTTCACTGTTGCCATGACAACAGTCAATTACAGAGGAGACTCACAATCTGTCCCCTAGGTGGAACTCGGGAGTCGGAATGTTGTCTATATTAGGCATTTATAAAGTCATCAAAGTGTGATCAGAATTGAACAATTTCATTTCCAAAGGAGGAAATACAAAACATTTTGCAAAAATCTGCAAGTAATCAAAAAAAAAAGGGTCATAATTGCCTATAGATGCCACAAGATGGCAGCTAAGCACAGCTTTACGACAGAGGATTGGATCCCACCCAAAACGTCTTTTGTCTTTGGTTTGGTTTACATGTCAAAGCTGTATCCAAAGTGTTACTTAACACAAACATCATTCACTGTGAACATTCTCACATCTTAATGTAGAAAAAAATTCTATAAACTTTGTACACAAACAAATGCTATTTTTGCTTAATTGCTACTTTTGATTAATAGATTATAACACTTCCCCTGAAAACTTTTGAGGATTGTTTGATCTCGGAATTGTGTTCAGGTGCCTGTCCCAGAGAGGGGTACACTGCCTCTCACCCAAAGTCAGCTGGCATTGGCCTCTGGTTCACCACGACCCTATGAAAGACAAACGGTATAGAAAAAAATGGAATGATGCAGCTTTCCTGCATAGACCTTGATGCAAAAGCCGTGGTTCGCAACTAGGTGGCCACATAAGATCCTTTTAATACTTTGTTGCAGGCTGCAACTTCCAAAAATACAAAACAGTCCGAATGCACATATGTGCGGGAAGCCTGTAAACAGAGTAAAATTGCTAACATCATCATGTGACCATGAGAGCAAATGTATGATTTTCCTGAAGCTCAAGTGTCGACATTCACACGGGGTCCTGACGTACAAGGGTGCACAATGAACTCGTTTGTGCAGCAGCATTAACATATGTGGGCACAAGAAGAAACACTCAGTTAACAGTTACTGACATATTTACTGTTTTTCATTGTTTGCAATAAATGCTGTGTTAGCACGTTAGCGACAGCATTCTGACTTGCATAGCAATTGGGGTAATGCGGCTGTAGGAACAGAACTCCAGTGATGTTATATACTGTATATATATATATATATTACGATAACTACGATAATACAAAAGACGCACGCTCATGCTCTCATTCTCGTGAAAATGAAAGACTGCAATGATACTATTATTCCATTGTTATTTTAAAACAGTGTCTTCCACTAAAGGTTTCCACCAAATTGTTTAATTCAATTTGCCACGATGTGGTTTTGTCAGATTGTTGAATAGCTCTCTCAAAGAGTTCTTCAGCAATTCACCCAAGCATTTTGGATCCAAAAGCTTGGCACAGGAGTCAGCGATCTTTGTGAAGTAGCTTCAGCCGCTTCAGATCAGATCATAGCTAGTGAAGCTAAGGAGCTAATCAGGGCCCTGTGACCTATCCCGGCCCAAAACCAACTACCCTAATCTGGTTATACAACCCCCAGACCACAATACCACATTGAATGCCTTCTCACATCGTCCTTCATGTTTGATGTTCGAATCAAATGTTATCAGATTTTCTGTTCCAAGACTACCGTGTGGGTCCCGGCTTGCCCACTGGCTGCGATGTAATGCTATGAGAACAAATTGGCCCAAGCCTGCACAAGCAGGAGGATGCCAAAAGGTTAATCTGGGAAGTAAAATCATGTGAAATCACCTCAAAAGGAACTGCTGGGATTTTCTTTTTTATGTAGGTCAGACTTTGTGTCAGAGCGACTGGGCAAAACAGCAGTTTTTTACAGTTTCACCCGGAAGAATTTCACACGGATGGTAATGAGCCGTCTCAGGGTTGCGTAACCCATTTTGAAGCGCAAGAAGGTGTTGAGAGTTGGGCTGACGGGGTTGACCTTGATGGTTTTGGTTTGCGGAGGAGGAGGATGGCAAACAGACTTCTTCTGGAATGTAAAACAATCAACGATCAAGCTGCATGTTAAAATGCATCATGTCATATTTGCATTATTTCTCATGCTTAATGTGAGGCAACATAGTGAGTGATCTCGGAGTTGCCATGTCTGCCTTTCAGTTCTGAGGCCCGAGGTTTTGGATATTCATGTTAGATTCATAGAAAACTAACAGGCCTTTCACACAAAGTCAGTGGCAGGAGAATGAACGATTGAGCACTAAGGACAAATGGGAAAGGTGCCCCACTAGATCCAGCAGATGGCGCTAAAGGTTAACACTTTTCAAAGCCAAATGTTCAGGGCGAAGTTGCACCCCAAAAAAATCACTCAACTCCTACTGGTTTACTCTTGAAAGACAGGAATGTTGAGTTTACATATCATACTGTATTTCTATCTGATTTAGTTGATGTCTATATAAAAATCTTGCTCCTAATCCTGTTTGTGTTTTTCTGGAGTGAACTGTGGCTTGACTTTTTTTTTTTTTTTTTTTTCCCTACCATTGTCCCTGTCCGTTTTCAGCTTTGTAATGCAACTTGTATTTGCAAAAAAACAACATACTGTAATTGGAAATGTATAAAAATACAGGTAGGTATTTAAAAAGTGTATGAGCCTATTGAGGCCCCTGCCAACCCCAAAAAGTCCATTCAAAGGGGCCTTGCCAATATGTTTTATATTTAATACAGAGCAGCAGTCTAATTCAGCCCCTGGATTGCAATGTAAACACTGGCTCGCTAGATTCGATTTTAGTTATGCCTGAGTATAAAGCCCCCCCCCCCATGAACTCTACCTAGCAACAAGTGACACAAACAGAAAAATAATCAATTGTTTTGTTTTATAACTCACAAATGACATTTGAAGGGTTGTCATCTATCGTCCGCCCACAACAGCTGCCTGTGTGGGTGCACTTGGAAGCTGATCAGGTGCAGCTGGTTTAGTGAGAGTAATCCCAAAATAAGCAGCTTGCCTATTTGCTAACAGCCACCCCTGCATGCCCCCCTCCTGCGTTCCTCTCTCTCTCGCTTGCTCTGTGCCAGCTGCATGAATGCAGACTATTTTTGTTGTTTGTTTGTTTTTTGCAGCTCAACAAGCGTGCGGAACAAAAAACAGAAGAAGCAGAGGCTGGATCCATGCGTGACCACATGTCCCGTGACAGCCGCTGGTTCCTGGCTGTAAGTCTGCATCGTTTTCTACCTTGCAGTGCTGCATAGTCTGCTGTTGTTTTCATGATGGAGACAAGGTCAATAAATGACAAAATGGGGCGTCTGCTTGTTCTTGCTGGTACTGCAGGACCGGTTACAGGGGAGATATTTTCACAAAGACCGACCCTTTTATAATCCTAACGCAAAGTAAGCTTAACTATTAATGTCATGGAAACGTTTTTTTTTTTAATTTTTATGTTTCAATCTAAATATTCATGACCTGTTTATAGAAAGGAACTTTAAAGTGGAAGTCGAGTTATATGTGACCTCACCAGTCTAAACATGACATTCTGATGAATATTACATTTGTGGAATATGAGTTATGAAGAGAAATCCAGCTGTTTTTGTCCATCTCAGTGGGCGGCCATTTTGCCACTTGCTGTCGACTGAAGATGACGTCACAGTTGCTCAGGCAGCGACCAATCACAGCTCACCAGTTTTCTGAAGCTGCACTGTGATTGGTTGTTGCCTGAGCCCTGCTCAATATTAACCAGAATACTGTAACATTATTAACATTTTTAATTCTTTATTTCATATTTTAACCACGTTGAATTTAGAAAAAATGAACAGGTGCAGATCAACATAACATATTGTGAGAACCAATCTGTTTTTCTTACTCAAAAGGGAGGAGAAGAGGCGTTTTTGTTTCAAACTCGGATTGTAATGAAGAGCTGTCTCTCAAGGGTGGGGACACGCACTCTTGGATGGCACTCTTCACGTGATATTCAACTGTGTGACCGGAGATCTCTGTAATAAATCATCCTTCGAAGGAGCCTTTTTCACAAAGAAGTCTCATCTCCAATTTTTGTTCACGCAAAAGATATAAAATTATATCTTATTCAACAATACCATATTTAGACTAATGGGGCTGCATAGGTCATATTGTTAAAAAATAATAATTGGGTTGACGAATTCAACGTATCTGCCGTCGCTACTTGCCCCGCTTCCTCTAACAACAGGGCTGTGGGCAGAGAAGACCTAGTTTACAAAAGCGCAGTCACTATATTTAGCCACTCTTGAGACTTGCTTTTCAAATAAGTGACCGATGTGAGTTTAATTCACCCTAAGAAACGGGCAACACGAGGGGAATGACAACAGACGAGCCCAATGGAAGGTAATCAGGGAGTCCTGAGTTTCCTGCTGAAAGTTGCCAAAAACATGGTGCCCGTTTATATTATATGTATAAAAAAAAGTAAACTTATCACTTAGTGAATGAAACTTTGCATGCGTCCAAGCTGCAAATATTTTGCCGAGGTCATCGTGCCTACCTATAAGCTCAAAATGAGAAGTGTGAGAACATGCAAACGTCTGATTTATGTAATGTGTCACACAATCATGTTACAGTTGGTTGGCCCAAAGCCAAGGGAGGGAGGAGTAACTGGTTTACAATTTCTTACTACTATTACATTGCTTTATTGGCATTCTGGCTCTCGTATATCCCATGAATGACACAAGCAAATAATTGTCGCCCAATTATTTTGCAGACCCCAGTTTGCTGTTGTGTACATGCGTCGCATGCTGGAAGGCAGGAAGTTGTGATAGCTGCGCAGGAAGTTGAAAGCTGACCTGTGGGACTCTGGAGATGTGGCATCGCAGCAGGTGACCGCGCGACACACAAGCACAGGCTCTTCACACAAGCTCGTAAAAGCACGCGGCAATGGTTGACATGAAAGGATTGCGAGAATCCACCCCGCTGAACAGAAAGCAATCACGGCTGTGTTATGTAAACGAGTGTTCTCAGGCTCCCGCTGTACGCACACACCTCTGTGGGGATTGTGAGGGCCACAAACTAGGGGGGGGAGTAGAAGTAAAGTTGCCATATTCCCAAAACATGCAGCTTAGGTTCATTGAAGACTCTTGTGAGTGTGCGTGGATGTTTGTCTCCATGTGCACTTTTATGGACCGTGCAGCTGCAATAGGCTCTGCTTCAACCTTGACCCGAGTGAAGTCAAGTCCTCTCATCGAGCTGTGCTCACAATGCAAAGCCACTTAAGGAAAATGACTCATATTAATTCTTAACTATGAAAGGTATATGATAGAATAGCTTACCTCATTGCCTGGTGATAAGGTCCATTAGTCTCGATTTTACCAATTGAGCAGAAATGGAGGACCTTGTGGAGAAGCAAATTCGTCTTATCTATTGAGTAAATACACTGGAATGTGAATTATGTAAATAAGCATCTCTAATTAAGCACCCGAGTGTATATACACTGTATGAGTTTGGTGAGTCTAAAGAGGCTAATGGGTTCCTCTCGAGTTTAACAGTCTCCCCACAGATTCATAAATCTGACACAATCTAATAGATTAAGCAGTAAAATATGCGCAGGATTGTGTTTTTATTAACAAAGAAAATATTTACAACGGGTTGAAATGATTTAACGTCTCCATTTTATTATCAATGGGCAAACTCCCATTGATATTCCGAATACATGCATCTTAGCCATTTTCAAGTATACTAGAAAGATGGGCGCCACTAAACTGCCAGGACGACAGGAACGGGCGGGGTGGCAAAGTTGGATCACTTGCTATAAAACATGGAACTTTTAATGATCTCTTTTTCAAATTCAGCCTCCAAAGCCAGTTTCTCTTAGCAAACATGAAATGTGGTAGGTACCGTCCGTGGTGGCTATCATGAGCAGACCCACATAAAAGTGTCGAAAAGACGTAGGAAGTCTGTTATTATGCTTTGAAGTGGTCGTATTAGGCTAGCGGTAATTTCCAGGGGTAAAGTTTATTAGACGGATGAGTGGCACGGAAAGTGGCATTTTTTTGTTTGGCAGCCATTGATATCATGGGAAGACCCACAAAAAAAGTATCAAGAATTCATGCCAAATAAGACACAGGAAGTCAGACAGTTGGCTCTTGCCTTTTTTACTTCTTTGTATTGAGGCGTCACAATCAGGTTGAAAACCTTGAAAGGCCCGTCCGGCCGTCTCTCTTTTCTCCACTTGGGCAATACTTTAATTTCTTGCCATTGTCTTGAAGCGGTGACTCAAACAGCAGCTTGTCTGTTCATTTAATTTCCTGCTTTGCCACTTCCTCTCCCCGTTGTCTCTTCCTGAATGATTCACTTCCTGTCATTTCAAAATAAGAGCTCATACCTCTCAAGCAGGTAACAGCAGCTAAGACTTGACAGCGCCGCTATTTTGGGCTCACTTCCAGGTGTACTTCAAAGGCCAACTCCTGGAGATTCTGTTTGATTGCTAGCAAATGTGTTCCTTTTTCAACCGCTGTGGGGTGCTAAACTGGCAGGAATTTTTACATTTTCACCACTTTGTGCGACTGGATGGTGGCAGTCTGATGGTTTTACCTGAAAACAACTCTTATAACTGCACAGCTTTAGAGCCAAAGGGTGTGTGATTAATTTAGAAAACATCAACCTATAAAAACATTCGTTTTTTTTTTTTTTTAACATATCGTTATCTGCATCTTTTTTTTCTTCCTCCGGTGGTCAGATTTTTTCTATTGAACTGACCGAGGAGGAAATGAAACCTAAACATTTAGTTGTGTCAAAATGGAGCCGCTGAACGACAGACACACACAAGCTAAACCACTCACAGGAAATTACATTTGAGTCCAAGGACTGCATTTTAGACATTCATGCACTTTTAAGAAGCCTGAACACATGCATTGCACACACAACCAGACAGACACACGTGCATGCTTGTGTATAGCGCGGTCAGCTGATTTGACTGCTTTACTTCTTCCCATGCATGTGACAGCTCACATGTTGGATGCTGATGTGACAACTCTCCATACCATCTCGCCTTCAGCCAGTCAAATTCGCAACCACCGTGCGTTTATTGGCATTTGTTTGTCAGGTGGGGATATTACGCTCAGACAGCTGATTCGCTTTTAATTTGGCGCCCCAAAGTCTATCCAGTAACAACAAACAAAGTGGAAACAGAAGCTATTGATTTAACCCTGGAGAACCCATGGGGTCAAATTTGGCCCCTATAAATTCTGCTACTCAAATAACAAAGACTTTTTTTTTTTTTTTTTTTAGAAATTTAACTTCAAAAGCCCAGAGTGCCACTTCTGACCCCTGCATGGGGCCATCAAGTGGATGAATATTGCACTTACATGAGCCAGAGTGGTGGTGACAAGATGGCTGGCAACATGCTGTTTTGTTGAGCTGGAAATCAATCCAAACAAAACCATCTTTTCAGCAAACCAATCAGATGGTAAAATTGTGTTTTTTTTTTGTTAATCTATTTCATATCATGTTGCAGAATGCCTAGGAGTATGTTTTATATATATATTTTGATAAATTAGCAACTCTGAGCTAGCTAAAAAGGGTTAAAATTGAAAAAACATATATTTTGGTGTTCAGTGAACTTATAGCAGTCATTTAATGTATAATTCATAATTTTCCAAAGAAGAAAAGGGTTCTTGGGTTCTCCAGGGTTAATATGTATGGCACACCCTTATCCTCGCCACCATAACTCTCCCCAAATCCACAAAAAAATATTCAAGCAACCCGTCTTTAGCTTATAGCTACATCAGCAGGAAAACACCTGCCAAAAAAAAGCTCCAGTGTTTTTATGTTGCAAAACAACCTTATCACCCGGAGATGGCACACCAATTATCACCTAAAGCATAACCTGCCAAGAATTACAAAATAAATCAAAATGAAACTAATTCATATCCACCTCAACATATTTGGGCCACCCCTTTCCACGGCCGGCTTAGATTTATTCTTATTGCGAGCTCTGTGTATTTTTTGGACCTGAGTTCAGACTACAACGGCGGGTCAAGGATGTAACGAGAAAACAACTGGAGATGCTCGGATAAAGTATCGGCGGCGGAGCATGAGTGGCAAGGAGTCGCGCGGAAAAACGAGAGAACAATCGAGCGATGGCCTCCGAATGGGGAAAACAGGATGCGCAATGGACAGAACCGCACCATTGAAAACACCCTTCAGGGCAGTGCTCCAAAATATTGGCGAGGAAGAGCCATACCTAGTCCTACAGTATATTTATTTTTCATTTGGGGTTGACAGGATGGCTGACAGCTGCTGATAAGAGAGAAAAATAAATAGTTGCGAAAAAAATGATTGGGATGTTTTTTGTAAGTGAACGGTAAATCACCAGTAGGAAGATACATTGTATAGAAGTGCCAATTTTTTTATCACTTTGAGTAGGTTATGTTCTTAAAAACAAGTACAGTGGATTATGACTTCAGAGGTAAATCCTTGTCCGTCCATCAGCAGCCCCCTTCTGTGTCTTGTTAGGTTTGCCAGAGTTATCGGTTATTATCGTCTCACATTTTACAGCCACTCATCAAACTTTCCTTTCATGCGTCGGGCCATACGCGATGACGAAAATGTTCTTGACTGATTGCACACACACGACGTCCACTTTGTCACCGATTTGCAGCCTAATGCAATTTGCTATCAACTCGAGATGTCTGCTGTTATTTGCAGATTTTTCTTTAGGGTGGCTTGGCTCACTTGTAGAGTGGGTCGTCTTCCATCCGTGAGGTTGTGGGTTCAAGCCTCACCCCTGGTGACCTTGTCAAAGTGTCCATGAGCAAGACACTGGGCTTGATTTGCTGGTGGCAGCAGCTAATCACTGGCTAAATGTGAGGCATTGTACACTCTAAAAGCAGTTGGGTCAAAAATAACCCAAATATGGGTCGAAAATGGACCAATCCTCTACTGGGGTCGATTTGACCCAACTTTGAGTCATTTGGTGTAAAATAACTCTAGTCAGATTTACTTTACTTGGGTCAAAAAATGGGGTCATTTTGTATAAAACAACTCAGAAAATTGGGTCAACTTGACCCATGAAGTGGATCGGTCCATTTTTTATCCGTAATTGGGTAATGCAGTAATGAATGTCCAGTGTTTATCAGCCTCTCTAAATCACCATTTCGCAAGAAAATATGAGAGGAATGGAAAGAGAAAAGTGAGAGACGTTTTTTTTCATCTGATCTGCCACCGATTTGAGGCGAGGTGTGAAGCGAGGGTTACGTAAAAAAGAGATTTAGCCCCTTACACCTCTACGTTTATTTCCTCTGCGTGTCTCGAAGTGTGGAATTAATCTTGAACACTATCTGTACACTTTTCATCCTTTTACCATGAGAACTTTAGTGTGACTACACGTCACATTCCTGACGTAGGAGGAGAAAAAAAAAAGAGGGTGGGGGGGTGATCCTTTATTAGGTGCGCCAAATGAATCACTGTCGGAAATTATAATTTTGTACAACGATCTTAACTCTTTGACTGCCAAAAACGTTTCATAACGTTTAGTAAAATCCAAATGAGGGCTGCCAAAAACGTTAAAAGACATTAACTATGATTTTTTTTTGTTTGTTTTGTTATTTGGAAACGGGTGGAGGAAAGCCTTGGCCAGCTGTGCTGAAAGTATCAAGCAGATCGGGTTAGTAGTTAGTGGCATCATTCATGGAAAAAAAAAGTGTCAAATTCACTAGAGTGCATGAAATAATATCGTTTCACAAAAAGCTTGATTTCTCCGTATTTTGTTTCAAAACAGAGAATTTCGGTGAAAGTAACCATTTTCTATTGTTGATTACTGAAGAACGGAATAAGGTAGAAACAAACTTTTTTTTCTGATGAAAGATGAGAATTCAATCTTTCATTTGGTAGTATGTGTGTTTCCATAGTCCAAACACAACATTTTCTGTGGACCTTGAAAGATCACTCAAAATGCTTAAATCGGCTGGCACCCACGGCATCCCTTTTCTGAAAACGCTTGGCAGTCAAAGAGTTAATGTTTCATTTAACATAGTGCACACAGGTTAAAGGATGCCAGGATCCATTATTGTTCGAACAAAGAAAGACAGCAGACATTGTAAACTATTTAAAAAAAAAATTTTTTTAATAAGGTGACATTCAAGCATATTCTTATTTACTGTGATCACGTTTCTTAGGGTGGAAATCATCGTAGAAATCCATACGTTTAGAAGCCACTGTTGATCTGTGAGATTGTGCAAGTGTGGCCAGTGATCGAATTCCATAACTTATCAGACATTTTTTTTAGAGGACTTTGCCGTGTACACCAGAAAAATAAACATAAACACCACTTATGTCAACGCTGAAGTAGCAAAGGTAACTCCCAGGACATTTTATTCCTGACACCACACTGAGAGAAATCCATTCTCTGTGGCACATTTCACGCAGCATGACAGGGATTTGGTACGGGCATGTGACCTGTGCAGACCATCCACCAAGTCTCAAGCGCTCCGTTGGGAATCCCACAGGGAAGATGAGGAATAGCTCCCGTTTTCTTTTTGTTTGCTTAATCCCTGAACATTCTTAATCTCAGGTGGAATTCACTCAGTGTCAGCGGGGCCATTTTTAGGGTTAAGGAGGCCATCTACTGAAATTCCTCCTCTTAAATCTCAGTATGTGGTGAGAGAGGCTCTTGGTTGGTGGCTCATCGGTGGCATGCGTGTGGCACGTCCTGCACAGGATGTTCCTAAATTAGACGCGGAGTATGTTTGTTTGCTCCTTAAATACGTTCTGCACATGTTGTTATGGTGACACAACATGTTGGGTGGAACAATGCATCAAAAGACAGGCCTTGAGTTGTTTTGAAATGTACTCATTGGCCAAGCATCTGCAAAGCGGCGCAGTTCACGCGGGTGGTCAAGTTTGTACGCAATCATCCGATCCCTGCTGCGCACCAATCTGAACTCGGGTGCGGTTCATTGGTCAAGTTTGAACAATATCGTTCAAATAATGTTGCGTGCCAAGCAGCTGAAGTCTGGTGCTGATCGTTTGTTTGAGTGTAAAAGGCAATCGTCCACTTCTCAGTTTCCGGAAGGCGTTCCAGAAAATCTAAAACTGTTATATCTCCATTTTTACTTATTCTATGAAAAAGGTAGTGTTCATTTTATCTGCCATTTTTAAATTTGGTCTCAGTTTTTGTCCAGTTTCAGTCACGCTTGTAGTTTTTATCATAGTCAACCTCATCTCGTTTTTATTTAGTCCTTTATTAGTCGACTATAAATCTAGCATTTTTGTCTTTATTTTAGTCCAAGAAGACATAATTTTATTCGTTTATTTTTATTTGTTTAGTTTTATACATTTTAGTCTGTTTTAGTCAAGACAATCATTTTACCCCTGTATATTTTGTTGTCAGCAGATTATGTTCAAATTTAAAACAATTTCACATAAAATTTTCTCTGATCTTTTTGATGAAAAACAACTTGACACACAATTACAGTATATAACAAGTGGCTACATGCTATGAGCTAGTAAATTAGCCAGCATTAGTTAGCGATCGGATTAACGTTATTGTTGGAAAGTTATAGCCGTTGGATTAATGTTACGTTATAACTATAATTACCTTTTTTTTTTTTTCAACCTTTTGCCGTGAATCCACCTCCTGTCTGTCTGTCCTATCCAAGTGTTTGTGCATGTTGCACTCGCGAGCTGCAGATTTGAAAGGTGGTGTGTCACATGGCCGTGTCACAGTGACAGATTAGCAGAGACAAGATTTTACAAAATCACATCATTTTCGTCTTGCTTTTGTTCATAAACTAAAATTTTTGTCCAGTTTTCATTAGTTGACAAAGATGCATACTGATTTAGTCCCAGTTGTTGTTTATTAACGAGGTTTTTTAGTCTAAGGGGTTTTAGTCCGGTGAAAAATGTGTGTTGACGAAATAATTTTTGTTTAGCTTTCGTTGACGAAATGAACACTACAATCGTCTACTTTTCAGTTTCCAGAAATCTGTCCAAAAGATGAGAAACTGTTATACCTCCATTTTCACTTTACAGTAATAAATAAATAAATAACTACACGTGGTGAGGACAGCAGTATTTTGGAAAGTTTTATGCCTTCACAGCAGCGCCACCACAGTCTTCCAGCCGCCAGTTTCTCGTCACAGATGGTGTCTTGTCCAAGAAAACCCACAGTCGGGCTTTTTATAGCGCCGGGTGTGGATGTCTGCGCGCTACCGCCACTACTTTATGAGCAAACACTGGAGGCGGACACTCGTCCTGACCGCAAAAAAAAAAAAACTGGTACAAAAGTGGAGACGGTGCATGGATTTACTGTGACGCAATGGTACGCTGGTGTCACTTCTGACAGACATAAAAAAAAATAAAATAAAAAAACTTAAAAGAAATACCATTTGTGTTTAGGTTCTAAAACAAGGGTTGGCAACATATGGTCACTGGGATGAATCGGGTCCACAAGAGCATTCAAGTCTGGCTCGTTGTCAACATTTGCAGATGCCTCTTATGGGTTTTGCGCAGTCACAACATTACAAGCTCATACACACACTGAACTCTGGTTGCATGCGTCCTAGCTTCAAATGTCAACAGTCTGGTGTCTGGATTTTAAAAACACCGTGCGTGGTTGTTCAGTGTGCACAGTTGATGTGACTCACAAGATGACTGCCTTTTTCCCCTATGCTTTTCATTTTTTTTTTTAAGGTAACTGTTGTTAAGAGTTAGACTTGTTTTGGATTTTATTGAATGATTCAGGAAAAGTGAATTTTAATGGCGACACTGGCGTTTTACACATGTAATGCTCATTTAAATTGCTTTAAATGTACATAAAAGGGGTCTGATGTGAATTTCTACAAACTTTTTTTGTTGAGACAATTTTGTACTTAATCAGTTCTGTATGAGGATATTACTATGTAGCAAGTGTTCGAACAACCCATCACAGCAACAAATAAGATAATAAGTAAAGAAGTAATCTTAGAAATAATGGCACCATCAATCTTCTGCACCATTTTAAAGGATCCTGGTAACATCTTGCATGTGAAGAAGAGTAACAATGATGGGAATTATAACACATTAATACCAATATTAATCAATTAGCAGTGTTTTCGTCAAGACAACCAGTTTGTTTGTAGGGCTTAGCCCAACGTTTTAATGAAACAATGGCACCATTTTGAGATTTTTTTATTATTATTTTTAAGATGTTAAGCTTTTTTTACATGCACTGTCCCCAAGTTGGTAACCGACAACCTTTTTTGGTCTAGATGTTAAAAAAAACGATTTTGCACTTCCTTGTAGTTCACCATAAGGCACCCAGTTGATCAAACAAAAACTAACTTCAAAATGTTGCCAGGTAAGACGTACAAGACAAAATCCTCCTTTTGAGTATAGCTTTTGTTTGTTGTTGACAACCCCTTAATCTTTATACATTTACTCATTTAAATATAGTTCGTGTGATTCGACCTGGTACACTTTCGAATTATAATTAAATTTGCTAAAATATATACAGTACTCGTAAATTTTAGGTTCCTCGCACCGTGTCTGTCTAGACAGCGCTTGTTTTTCCAAGGGTCCCTGAAGGCAGCGTACTTCTGGCGCGGCTCCTTTCACTCTGTGGGCACACACGCACGCACCCGCAACACTAGAGTCCACGCGGTCCGCCGACAAGGTAGGATAAAACTGTATATTTTTTTTACTAAACACGGCAGTGTTGTGAAAGGATAGCGAGGAGGGGGAGAAAGAGGACGACGAGGGTGGCGAGCGCTCGACCGGCGTTTGGGTGACACTCGAAGCCGACACGCTGCCTTTGTTTGCGGCGAATTAAATTTAGCGCCAAGCGGCGTGCGAGCTTCCGCTCTTGAATTGCTCGTTGCCTCGTGTGTGCGATACGACCACGCGGCTGCGCTGGGCTTCAAATTAAGCCGTAATGATGGCTGGTGGTTTGAGTGTTCTTGACCTAGCGGGGTCATTTGTCACTCGAAAGCGTGAACGTGAAGCACTACTTTGGCACCAGAGACTGAGGTTGCGTACGACCCTAAAATGGCTGTTTATGTTGCACATCAGTTACCTTTTTTTTTTTTATATATTACCATCACATTTATTTATTTATCGTTTTGTTTTTATAATAATGAAACGTCTTCTTAACCTCCTTTGTGTACTTTCTTCTCAAAAGCTGTTAACCTGTTACCACTATTGTCACATCAAATGTGTAGAAAGTGGCCACCAAAATGGCACATCATTTGACATTTTGTGAACTACCAATCAGGGACATTAGTTCTAAAAATTTTTCCAAGCAATAACTGAAACTGAATGTCCTCTTAAACTCGCTAAATTACTGAGATTCAAAAGCTCCGAATTAAAATAAAATTGGGCACGTATGACTACCGGGACAACCAAAAGTGTAGAAAAAACGTTTCTCATGTTGCTTTGCCGTTATTGAATGCTTCTCAAAGGCTGTAAAAAGTGACACATGTGGATAAGTGTACATCTACTGTGTGTGAAAACCAAATGTGTAAAATCTGCGGTACGCGGACCCCAAACTGGCCTTTATGGGGCCTACATTTTCTTAATTTATCAAAGTGTTTCCGCTCAAATGCTATAAAAGTGTCAACTGTAGACAAGTGCACAGCTACTGCAACAACAAAAATAGTAGAAAGTGGAAACTGAAATATGAGGGGCTCCAATTTGGTCACCCGTCTCCATTTTGTTGTTTTATCAGTCATGTGTACGTTCCATTTTTCATGTTTTATGTCATAAATGAATATATTCTGTCTATCTTTGTGATTTTTCATTTGATGCTCTGGTAGCACAATTGTGTTTATAAGTTTGGCAAAGCCTGCTGTGGATCTCGACTTTTAAGTGTAAGGTCAGGAAGCAGTCACAAGTTCAAATTGAGGGTTGGGACTGTGAATGATGGTGGCTGATCATCCACATTTGAATCTAACGTCTATTAGAACCACGAGGATGATCCAGTGACAGATTCCGTTTCCTGCAGGCAACCACATGTTCTGTGTGCGCATGCGTGTGGAGTTTGACTACTCAGAACATTTATCGCTCGGGAAGAAAATGCCGACTTAAATCACAATCTCATCAGCCTTCATATTTACCACATTTTCCGGGAAGGTGTCATGATACGAGTCGCACAAAGAGCACCGCGAGCGCTTTCCTGGCCGGCCGCCACGTCACACGTGCCTGTGCTATTTGTGTCGGGCATGCTGGACGTGACTGACGCAAAGACGAGAAGTCACAATGGTGACGTTGTTTTGCCAGGCTGGTGAGACGGCGGCCGCAGCAAGCCCAGCCACTGCATGCGTTGTCTCATCTTAAGACTCACTTGTATCTATTGTTAGATATTATTAACATTTAAATTCTTTATTTTCATATATTAACCATTGTTATACATTATTAACATCTTAATTCTTTATATTAACCATGTTGAAAGGTTTTATAGACGTGTAAAGCAAGTAGTGTTGAACTCAGTAGAATTTGACCTTAAGCTGGGACATATTATTTGGTCTAGAAGTTCCTTCTCTGTGGGAAAACACATTTGGTCCTTGAGAACAGAATCTGTTTTGAACACGCACCCCTGACTCGGTTTTCGCCATCGCTCATGGAAAAGTACCCAGAGAGTATGTTTTGTCTACAAATGAAAGCGAGGCGGTCGGTTTTAACTATAAGAAGCCATTTTACACGCGGAAGAGACACATTCGGCACTCTGAATTCCACCTGTTAAGTGATGAATTGGAGTCTGTTACGATGTCCAGAGATCTCTGTTAGATTAAAATCATTTTTGCAAAGGTGTTTTTTTCTTACATTAAATCTGTCTTCCAAGTTTTGGAACACGCAAAGAGGACAAATAATTTTATTCCTCTTTCACTATGCAACAATAAGAATCTTCCAAAATGCTCAGTCAGGTCAGAATGGCCACTTTGTCCCGAGTCAAGTGTAACACAAAAACAGTTACATGGGTTGAGAATGGGTTTCTGAGAAATTTAGTGTTGTCGGGGGGGGGGGGGGGGGTGACTTTTTTGGGGAAATTTTTTTTTGTGTGACATAAGAGAAAATCTGGTCAGAAAAACGCCTTCAAATGAGAGTTAAAAACGGTATAACTTCATTATTTCTCATGTTCTCTCCTTGCCCCTTTTGTTTCATCCGCTACTCAGGAAACTCTTTCTGCCATTGGCTGACCTGTTGAAGTTAAAAATATCAACCAAAAAGCGCGTACAGGCCGAAATTCCGAGAGCTTCTTAAAAGTCAATGCATCAAAATTGCTGTGAGATTTTAGGGGCGTCCGAAGCACACTGAGCCCACAAAAAGTGAACCTCGCTACACGGAAAACTGTTATTAAACATTAGTTCGGGTTGACTCACCATCCGCCATTGATTTGAACCAGTGTGAGTGACCTCTACTCCACTGGCCGCCAATGTTTTGTTTGTTTGTTTGTGTACCCCCCCCCCCCCCCCCCCCCCGTCACCAATCAGTGTGTTTTGATTGAATCAATCGGGCTTTGACGAGCTTAATCCAATCTGTTTAGTCAGAAGTCCAATCAGCTGATGTTGGGCCAAATTTGGACAATTTCATATTTTTTCACAAAAAAAAGAAGATCAAAACTACTATTGGTCATGGGTCTGCTATTACGTTTGTTCTTTCTTATTTACAAATAATTGACCAATCTAAAAATCTCGAGAATGGTGTGCTGTCTTTTGATGATATGTTAGTGACTCAACATTTTTTTTTTATGGCTTCCTGAAAACCGATTATTTTGGAGGTACAAGGATATCTGATTTCCACTCACATTCGGAACAGGCACGCCCGATTTCTAACTAAGATTTGTCTTTTTTTAAACCACGGTGTAAATCAAGCCTTCCTCTGCATCCATTTTGTTAATATTTTCTGTCAAATTCTCAATAATTGGTGTGGTCATGAAATTCTGCACTCTAAAAACAGTTGGGTCAAATTGGCCCAAGTAGAAGATCGGTCTCTTTTTGACCCATAGTTGGGCTATTTTTGACCCAACTGTTTTTAGAGTGTGGAGAGAATGATAAGGGCTACGTTTTAGAACAGGCTAGCCATCTTAGTCAAACCTTCTCAAGACCCAAATGATTGCGGTTCCTCCTCATGACTGAAAAATACACGATGGAACTGAATTCATGACAGAAGTTGCATGTCTGCACCCAATGAACTTAAATTGCACTTTAAAAAAATCAATGAATGGTGATTAGATCGTCTCTGGGGTGATTGACGTGTTGCTTTCGCCAGTTCAAGCTCGCTTGAAGCAACAAACAAGATGGGCCTTTGTCCCAATCTTGTCTGATGGGTGGGAAATGTTTGGAAGGGTTTAGAGTGGGTGGGCGGCATTGACTGAACACAAAGCTGAAGGAAAACGCTTACAAAATATCTAATTCTGAAAGAATCTTTTTGTGCTGAACGGGACTGTGACGGTGGCTTGATTTGATTGATCAATGATCATCCATGACAGTGTGTATTTCTCAATACATTTGGGTTTTATGGCCATCACAGTTTTCATCATTCTTTTGCCAAAAGGTGATCTCACAAACTTAAAACAAACATGTTGATAATCTTTGATATGTTCAACAAGTGGAGTTTTTGAAAAAAAAATTTTCCCCCTCAGATAATTTTTTTGGGCCGCGTTTGTCCAAGTAGCGGAAATGGCAGCTTGAAGGGATGACTGTTGACTCTGGATCTTAGCCTAGAAACAAAAGCAAAAGCTTGCATGTGATTGCTAAACCAACCGGTCGGGAGCATCGCATGCTCATCTCTAAAATAATGAGCGGCGTATGAGCACGGCGTGACACTGATAATGCATTCAGTGGTATCATTGCCGTGGCAGAAGCAGATTTGATGCTTGTTTTTTTTTTTTTTTTTTTTGAGTGCCTTAACTCTTTGACTGCCAGACGTTTTCAGAAACGGGTTGTCCCCAGTGCCAGCCGATTTTAAGCATTTTGACTGATCTTTCAAGGTCCACAGAAAATTATGTGTTTGGACTATGGAAACACACATACTACCAAATGAAAGATTGGACTCTCATCTTTCATCAGAAAAAAAAGTTTGTTTCTACCTTATTCCGTTTTTGAGTAATCAACAATAGAAAATGGTTAGTTTCACCTCTGTTTTGAAACAAACGTCTTTTAACGTCTTTGGCACTCCTCCGTAGGATTTTACTAAACGTTATTTAACGTTTTTGGCAGTCAAAGAGTTAAGAATGTTTGAGATGAGCGGCGATACATTTGTTAAGCGGCGTTTGTCATATCAGGATCGACGAGTTCCCAATCCGACGCTCTTCAAAACAGGGGCGTAAGAACATTGGGGTCGTGACCCCAGTTTCAGCCAATTGACACAAAATGGGGTGGTCATGTCTATCAAAGCAGGATGAACGGAAACGTCTCATGGACCGATGCCTGAAATTGTACAGCAAGTCGGCCATTTTGGTTTGAAGCAGCCGTTTTGGGGAAACGTTGACAAATTTGACGAATCTCCTACTTGGGGGATTCGCCCCAAATGAGCCCCCAGTTTGGAGGTAGGGATCCTCAACAAACTAAATTGCAGAACTTGTGGGTAGTTAGACACTGACACAAGTCTTGATGACACAAAAATGGGTCAGCAGGTTACCGCAACAGAACGCGGGGGGGGGGCTGCTTATCCTCACTCTAGGGTTGAATAACGCTCAATTGCGCACCCCCCCCCCCCCCCACGGCAGTGTATGTGAGCGAAGAATAGTGACAAAAGTTGTCTGTGACGCACCAATGAATCAATTCTGTCGCACATGTCGACTGACTGGCCTTTTAGCGAGGTCATTATAATGTCAATACTGTTTAAGTCACGCTTTATAAAGGCCTGACCTTTTTGCGAAACAGTTGTTCGATTGCGGACTGTCAAAAAAAAAAACGCACAATAGCATTGTTGTTCTTCTAGCGCACTTGTACATAATCAAATGGTGGTACTTTTTTTTTTTTCTCTCAATGAAGTCCGATTTGGACGTTACCGATTTGTCGCTCAGACTCCCAAGTGTGTGCGGTGCATTTCAACAGCAAGACGCGTGATGCCAGCTGGCCGGCATTTAATGACACATTGGCCTGAAGAGGGACACTTAGTGGGATTCTAGCCTGCGCTGAGAAGTTATGTCGCCGGGAAGAAAAGAGATGGCTGCTGCTTTGGTTTAGCCGCCACTCAACCAAAGAAGCTCAAAAGCAATCGCATATTGGCTAAAGCTAACCTGCGATGTCACGGCCTTTATTAGCCCAGAGCAGTCTCACATGCTGGTGGGACTGCTCTCAATCTGCAGAAGTATGTTGCTAAATGTCGGCCGCATAGAGCGCTCTGTGTCTTGAGTTGACATGGACAGCAATGCTCATGACCATGTCGTCGTGTGTGTGTGCATAGGATGGACATGAAAGTTTGTTGGCATTATTTATTAAAAAATTTTTTTTTAATTTTTTTTATTTTTTATTTATTTTTTTTATTTTTTATTTTTATTTATTTTTATTTTTTTTGGGTTTGTTGGCATTAGATGCATATCAGGGGGTGATATATAAGATATGTGACCTCAACGTTTTTTTAACTCTTTGACTGCCAAAAACGTTAAATAACGTTTAGTAAAATCCTTTGGAGGAGTGCCAAAGACGTTAAAAGACGTTTGTTTCAAAACAGAGGTGAAACTAACCATTTTCTATTGTTGATTACTGAAAAACGGAATAAGGTAGAAAACAAACTTCCTGATGAAAGATGAGAGTCCAATCTTTCATTTGGTAGTATGTGTGTTTCCATAGTCCAAACACATAATTGTCTGTGGACCTTGAAAGATCAGTCAAAATGCTTAAATCGGCTGGCACTGGCGACATCCCGATTTTGAAAACGTCTGGCAGTCAAAGAGTTAAATTTGATTTCTGACCCTTCACTTTAACCCGATACTTCAGAGTCCCGCCGGAGTCGTGACCTTGCCAGGAGACCAAAGGAAGGATCAAAGGAAAGAAAGATGAAACAAATTGAAATCCAACACCAACCGACGCAACACATTTTGACAAAAGCACCATTTCCACGTTAACATTTCCAGCAATGTATTGTTATTTTTAGTTCAGGAGCTAAATGCTTCCAATAGTCTTTGAACCCAAAACTTCCTGGATCTCATCCCGCTTAACACACCTTGGCCCACTTCACAGGATAACCGTTTGGATCATCTTTCCGAGGTATCAAAGGACTTTGATGGCAAAGGGAGGGAAAATACTCTGCTTGTGCAAAACCACAAAATGTCATCATTAGTTAGTTACATTGAATGAAAGTTGGCAACGTGAATTCCTTTGTTTTTGTTGTATTTGCTTGTCGAGGAACGAGCGCTTAGAAAAGTGACACCAATAATTTCTTTGCATTATTGTTCATGTTTGGTGTTGTTTTCAACTCAAGACATTTGGGTTTGGAAAAAAATTTGACCTTGCCGTTTCCGATACTTTTTGGAGAAGACTGCACATCGATTGAGCGGCTTTCTGTCGAGCTTTGTGCCATTTTATTCCGCAGAGGCGTCACGCGGTTTCGCCTCGAATGGCGCTGTGAGGCGACACATTAGCGCGTGAAATGTGGCTGCTTAACGGGGGGAGAAATTGAAAAGAGAAAAAAATGACGGTGAGGGGAAAACGACCTCCGATCTGACATCCTCTTTAATGTTGGTGGCAATCTCCTGCCGGGAACGTCAGAAGGACTCGTGAGCATTTTAGTGGAGGGAGGGGGAGGGAAGAAGAGGGGCGTGGCCACGCAAAAAAAGTGACAGTAGTGTGTCCTTCTTTTGAGAGCAAAGCCTAGCCGGCCCTTTGCTGTACAGTGAGCACTGCAGGACACCTCTTGATGTCGTTTTTTTTTTTTTTTTCCAAAAGTGGGATTTACATGAGGGCTTTCGGTTCTGGTTCTACTGCAGCACTTATGTAAGTTTGTCATATCACAGCATTTCTTTGAAACATTTTATTCTGTTTGTTCTCTCCAATTTGAACTTTGGCCAGTTGACCAGCGCAAATATTCGCATTTTTGAGCAGGCGTGCATCTCTGGTCGGCTGTTGATAAAAACTGTGTTTGTATGTTTGTTGCCGAGCGTTTACCGTTATCTTTGTTTTTCAGAGCCGCTGTGCCGTCTTGATCAAAACCCCCCCGACGAGTTTGGCGCATTGCACACGTGCGTTTTGAGACGCAACCAACCGCTAGTTATGACCGCCATGAGCTCACCTCAAGACAAGTAAGCCAAAAGCTGCAATTCTTCGAATCATAAACTAAAATTTGACAAATAAGCTTACAGATCAAATTTATTTCTGTTTACAGACTAGTATCTCTAAAGCAGTACTCAAATATTGTGCTGAAATAAATAAAAGTTCCTTTTAATGGGAGCTTTGTGTCAAAGTACATGTTGCAATTTTGCCTGTGTTAAAAAAATCACACTTCCTGGCTGCTAATATTTTGTTGGGCTAATATTTAATCTATGTAGCTTGCATTCATAATTATGTTTCATACTTATTTTACATTGTGTATCAAACTTGTTGTTTCTTACCAACAATGTTCATGGCTCTCACAATCATCCAAGAATATAATTAGCAGAATATATATCAAAGTCAGTTTTATTGTCAAATTTTGACTTTGACTTAATATCAATACGTTACATCAAAGTCAAAGCCAGAAATTGACAATAAAGCTGCATTTTTGGCTTTAATGTATAGTCTGCTAGTTATATTTTTTGGGGTGATTTATATAAACTAGCAGAATAACTTTAATCAAATATATATATATTAGATCTGTCAAACGATGACATTTTAAAATCAGATTAATCACATTTTAGAATTTGGATTAATCGCTTGAATTAAACGTCCGTTTATCAACATTTTTTGCCCGGCAAATTTAAAGAGCACCTGTTGTTAATCCTTTCGACATTTAATGTCATGAGGACGTCTTCGACATTTTTTTTTTTTGATCCACTGCATGCTCACATCCTTCCTCTAATCAGTTAATCACTTGCATGATTTAAAATGGGGGGGAAAAATGACCCCGATAGTTTAACATGAACAAATATTCTGAATGTCGCACACAAAAAAAAATGTATTAAATGCTTTACTTGAATGCATGTAGTTATGTTTATTGCTCCAACACAACCTGTGCTATCTTGAACGTAACCATCCGCTGTCAAGCTAAAGGATCATCTGCGGTCAAAATTAATAATGTGATTAATCTGTGTTAATATATGATTAATGCGATAATTTGTTTGTGATTAAGTAATTAGTTAAGCTTTAACTTTGACAGCCCATATATATATATACATATATATATATATATATATATTGACTTGTACCGTATATGCATTTTTCAGGTACAATGCGGTGTGGCTCATATTTTTCATCCTGGGCTTGGGAACCCTTCTGCCGTGGAACTTCTTCATGACGGCCACCATGGTATGACAAAAGTCCGAGGCTGATAATATACACACACACACACACACAAACACGTACACAGATGGAAGTGATAGTGGGGTAGCCCCCCCACCCCCCCACCCCCCCTGCCCTCCACCCTGATTCCTTCCCCGTTAACCCTGCTGAGCTTAAAGGCAGTTTAACTGCTTGAATGGGGGAATTTCAGCTTCTCTATCAGTTAAGAGGTCCAAAAGAGAACAGAGTCACTTCTTGTCTGGCTGTTTGCTCACAAAAAGACATGAAAACAATAATTTTAGATGAAATATAATTCATTTTTATTATTATTTTTCCGTTTTTAATTTACATTTTTTCTTTATTTGGGAAAAAAAATCTTATCAACTCATTCAATCCCCAAAACGTGTAAAAATAAATAAATAAATAAAACATTTTAAAATACTTTGGCCTTGCCTCCCAAAAACACGTTTACATTTTTTTAAAATGTTTTTTTTAATGCAAGAAGAAGTAGAAGGCTTTGATGCAGCTTATGACATGAAGAGAATTTTTTTGAAAAAAAAAATTTTTTTTTTTGAACGGTCAGCGGGAGGCAGCAGAGTATAAGAGATCAGATCAGAGGTCTTTTTCTCTGTGCTTTCGCCAGGAATTTGAATATTAAATTTGAATCTTGAAGAAACTTCACTATATTCTAATGCTAATTTCTGCAAAACAAATACACTTTCTTTTAGTAGGTTCCATGTTTCTATAGCAATAGAACACTATATTCTGTGGGCCTCGCAAAATCAATCAAAATCCAGTAAAACAGCCGGGAGCAAAGGGGGTTGCTTCAGTAAAAATGGCTGGGGAGTGACTTGAGTTAAATGTAACAAAATGTGATATTCACGTTTAAATCATACAAGAGGACCTGGTTCCCTAACAAAAGCATATTAACAAAAGAGTCGCGTCATCAAGCCGCTAACGGGGAATACATTCATTTTATTTACATTTTATTAAACAACAATTAATGGAACACCCAAAAAAGATATAGCCATTAAATTGATTATTAGCACTAGGCATCACTAATAAAATATTGGAAATGCTGTGACTATTACAATCTCAGTAGCGTTCACTTTTTTTGGCTCTATTGTTAATGGGAATGCATTCTTCTACTTTGCTTTGGCTTGCGTTTCTTCTTACCGGTAAGTCCACTTTCCATTGCTGTCTTTAGTCTGGTTGTCCCGTCACGACTTGCGCAACTGTTGGCTGTTCCCCATGCCGATTATTACAACAGCCACCTCTAATTGGCTTTACCGAACAATGTGTGTCATTTCTTGCCAGTACTTCACCAGCAGGCTGAAGGACCCGCCCAACGAGCTCTCGGCCAATCAGACGGCAAACGGCACGCTGGACGGCGGCGACACCCGCAACGTCTTGGAGTCAAAGTTCAACAACGTGATGACGTTGTGCGCCATGGTGCCACTGCTTGTCTTTACCTGCCTCAACTCCTTCATCCACCAGAGGTGACTTAAATGCCGTACAAAAGAATTGGGTCGCCACCAGCATCTGTTTTGACACAATAGAACAGTTAACGGTAGCTTTACAATTGGCGGCGGCAACAAACCCATTCATTCTTGTTGACGCCCTGGATAAAGATGCATGGATTAATTTTCTCTGTATGAGTTACTATGACATCCATCAATAGACTCCGCCTCCACAGAATCAAAATGGCACCACACATCTGTTCCTCAGCCTCCATAAACTAGGAAAAAGGTCTTCATAACTAAAAAAATGGACAAATCCATATGAATTTGCACTGTAAATTCATATGGATTTGGTGAATTGTGTACATTTTACACAACTTCAAAAACATTGAAGGAGCAGGACTTCACGCATTTTTGACTATTAAATTATTAATGTATTTCTTCTTGTATGTTATTATCCAAAATGCTTATAAAGATGATTTTCAACATTTCCTTGAAAAAACATTTTAAATGTAGTAACAAATGTCTAGGGAAGGGCCTTTTACAAAATTTGTAACATTTACTACTAAATCCACTGGCAGCCATTTTAGAGCATTTTTTACCTTTTCAAGACGCACGGCATATTGTGTTCAACGCAGTATCTACCACGTTGCCTTTTTACTTTCTTTTATAATCAGCAGTAGGAACCCCCCCCCCCCCCCCCCCCCCCCCCCGAAATGCAGCTGTTTTCTCCCAGCGGACCCTCAAAATGTGCTGATCTCATATAAAAAAAAAAATGGGGCCACAATGACATCTAAAGTTGTTTCCAAGTTTGAAATTTACATTTCTACAAAATGTCCTCGATCAACTGTTTTTTTACCACTTCAAGTGCATTTTGTTCAAAATCAAATTCTCTGTTAGCCATTTATTTTCAAAATTGCTTTGAGGTCATACTTAATGGTATATTTATGGTAGAAATATTAATATACACTAATTGTGGCTGACAATCACTTTTTTTTTTGGTTCTGTTGGCAATCACTCACAAATTCTTTTCAAAGGTGCTCTTGGCACCCGCTCTCCTCCACGCCGCTATAGGTGAAGTGATGTGTGTGTGTGGAATGTTTGCTTTAATTTTGCTCGGATTAAAAGAGCCGCGCTGGTTTCTGTACCCAAACACACCCCGGAATGTTATTTATGTTCACACTGGCTCCACTTACGTGCTATGGTACAGCCGAACATTTAAATGTTGACATTAATACTGAGCTCTCCAGAAAAAAAAAAAAAAAAATTTTTTTTTTTTAAAAATGTTGAATTTTTTTTGGACTCAGGATCCCTCAGAAGCTGCGCATCTCGGGCAGCCTGGCGGTCATCCTGGTGGTCTTCCTGCTGACTGCGTTGCTGGTCAAGGTGGACGCGGCCCCACTGCCCTTCTTCGCCCTCACCATGATCAAGATCATCTTCATCAACTGTGAGTCCCCCGAGGCTGGTTGGAGTTCTGTTGCTAACCAAAACAGCAGCACCCTAGACTCAGAGGTGGGCATCGAGGGCCACAGTCCTGCAGGTTTTGCGTGTTGCCCTTCTCCAACACAGCTGATATATGATCAGCTCATCAGCAAGCTCTGCATAAGCCTGATAACGATCTTGTTGATTGGAATCAGCAGTGAGAAACCTACAAAACCTGCAGGACTCGGGCCCTCGAGGACCGAGATTGCCCACCTCTGCCCCAGACAGTCTCTCAGATATGCAAAAATCGAATATTGTGGTTATCATCTTGCGTGATGTATTTTTTTTTTCAGTACTGTAACGTTGGTTCTTGTAGCTTCTATTTACTTTCTCCAAAAGTAAGTCTTAATCGTTTCCAACTCCACAAATGACATAATCCTGCTATATGCTAACCAACTGCTCACGTGAGCATGTTAAATCCGAAATAGTTCTTACACGCCAAGTTGTCAAAATCGTTTTTTAGTGTTAACCTTGGCGCTTTTCTGGTTGTTTCACTGCCTTTAATATTGACATTCGCTACATAATCCATTGGGAGTTTTAACATATCATTTTGCTGTATGTTAGCATATCAACGGCTAGCACATCATAGCATTTGATCAATTCTCAGTAAAAAATAATACACGAGTGCAGGGCAAGATGGGAAACGCCTTAGCGATCTGATGCTGAGGTGTTTTTTTTTTTGTATACTCGCTTTCCCTGCAATACTTGTAATGACCTAATTCAAGTCTAATTTGCAGTGGAAATTTTCTAATTTAATATCATTACAAAAACTTCCAAATTCCCTCCGCTTGTTGCAGATGAGCAAATTAGAATACAATACAAGCCGTTTCCACGTTAAACCTAATAATAGTTATCCATGAGAGCGTCTTCTGGCTTTATTTATCCACCGATAACCTTCCCACTTCCTCATTTCCACGCTGCAAATGACGATTTCCACATGCTCCGAGGCCCCCTTGAAAACAAACAGCTCAGCATCACTGGGTTCCTTGCACAGTGTGCGATCTCACGCCGCGTGCTTGTTTTTAAACGGCAGCGGGAGAGCAAGCCGCAGCGACGCCATGTTTGATTAAAACGAGGGAGGGGGGGCGGGTGGTTCGTGGTCTTCAAGCTTTGATATCAACGCTCGTGCATTCTTGCTGATGTTTTGAATTGAAATACGTGTACATGTGAATTGTTTTCGAACGGATTTGAATCCTCTTCCCGTTGATGTGACAAACACGGCGACCTCGCCGTATGCAAGGTCGCCGTTGGCTTTGATGTGTTTGACAAATATCGACACGTTCTCTTGACGTCTTCCCTTCCTCAGCGTTCGGGGCGGTTCTGCAGGGCAGCCTGTTCGGCCTGGCGGGGATCCTGCCCGCCTCTTACACCACGCCCATCATGAGCGGCCAGGGCCTCGCCGGGACGTTTGCCGCCTTCTCCATGATCTGCGCCCTGGCCTGTATGACGCGCACGATCGCCTAACTGTTATGTTGAAGCAATTTTGAAGATGTCTAGATTATAATGGGAGTCGTCTGTTCCAATGTCGCTACTGTCAAAAAATATGTCGAATGAAGAATGATAACTAGTAAAGATGGAAGGGCTCGTTTTTACGACCTGTCAAGATCGTGCTCAAATGTTTTCTTTGTTCTCAGCCGGCTCGGCCCTGCGGGACAGCGCCTTCGGCTACTTCATCACGGCCTGCTTCGTTATTCTCATCGCCATCATCGCCTACCTCGCTCTGCCCAGGATGGTAAGTTCCTCATAATCGACGTTTTCTTTTTTCCTGGGAATGTACCGTAATAGCTGCTGTTATTGCGGGTCACCATCAGGAGTTTTTCCGCTACTACATGGAGAGCAACGGATCCAGGTCGTCTGCCGACGATGAGAACAGGATGGACCTTCTCAAACAAGGTACAGTCCTGTTCATTCACTTGGCCGTGCGTATTAATGAGAGCGAGACGTTCACTTGTCCTGCAGAGAAAGCAGAGAAGTGTGCGGTGGTGAGTCTGACAGAAGACGACGGCAAAGCGGGCGTGTCTGTGCTCACAATATTCCGCAAGGTAATTTTTTTTTTATAAATGATTGTTTTATAGTATATAGAATATACCAACGAAATCAATAAAAGTAAAAAAAAATAAAATAAAAAGATAGGGCGTCCCCTTGTGATCTGATGGATAAGCTGCACCTTTGTATTAGCCGCAGGGTCGAATGCAAGTGAAAAAAGTAGCGGCTTATAGTCCAGAAATTACTGTAATTACAAATTAAATAAATCAATATAAAATAAATGATTATTAAAATGAATAAAATAAAATATCAATAAATTTAATAATTTATTGAAATCGCCACCTTCTATAAAATTTTGCTAAAATTGAAAATCCGCAATACCAATGTTGTTATAGTTAACAAAATAAATTAAAAGTAAACAAAATAAAAAGTTAGTGCTTTTTAAATGATTAATCTATATTTTACATTTATAAATCTAACGGAAATCAACGTAATTACAGATTAAATAAATACATATAAAATAAATAAAAACAAATAAATAAAATAAAATATAAATAAATGAAATAATTTATTGAAATCATTACCTTCCCCAAAAAATCTGCAATCCCAATGTTGTTATGGTTAACGAAATAAATAAAAAGTAAACAAAATAAAAAGTTAGTGCTTTTTAAATGATTAATCTATATTTTACATTTATAAATCTAACGGAAATCAACGTAATTACAGATTAAATAAATACATATAAAATAAATAAAAACAAATAAATAAAATAAAATATAAATAAATGAAATCATTTATTGAAATCATTACCTTCCCCATAAAATCCGCAATCCCAATGTTGTTATGGTTAACGAAATAAAAAGTAAACAAAATAAAATAAAAAGGTAGTTTTTTTTTTAATGACATTTTACATTTATGAATCTAACTGAAACAGACTTAACAGCAAAAAGTCAGTCATTTCGTCTTTTGTCAATTTTATACATGGGTTTTGGGGTTTAAAGAAAAAGGAAGGTCGAACAGTCGTAGTTTTCTTTATTATTCAATATTCAGTGAGCTTTCTTCACATCATGAAACACTCAACTAATGAATATCGTTATTGCGGATGAAGATCTGGGTGATGGCGCTGTCCGTGTGCTTCATCTTCACCGTCACCATCGGGACGTTCCCGGCCGTCACCGTCGACGTCAAGTCCACGGTGGCCAGCGGGGGCAGCTGGGGTGAGTCCAGATTTTGTCTGCTGTCAAATTGGCATCATCGGAAATACCTTGAACTGCGTAACCGGTGTTTCAGGTAACATTCTGTACCTGTGTTACGCAAGACTGGTTACCCGCTATGACACAGTTGACTCAATATTTAGGAATGGCTTGTGATTGCAAAATCTATTTAGGTCAATGACATATGAACATTATTGGAGTGATACCAACTCACCAGGGCAGGTCCATCAGCCGTTAGTGGTTGTTCACGTGACAACCTCATTATATTTGTAAGACCGTTGTTTGAAGTTTTTAAGATATGATAAACACACACACACATATATACTTGTGCTATCTATCAAAACGCATACTCTGTGATAGTGTTGTAGTTCTCAAGATCGGTCTCGGTCTTGTCTCGGACGGAGCAGACTCTGGATTTTTGATGGAGACCAGGCCAGTACAACTGCGATCAATGAGAATTGCAGGTGCTGCATTCCTGGTTTCATCTGGAAGCCCACCAACTGTAAACAGTTTGGCAGAGGGGGATTTTCAATCTAAAAAGGTGCACTGTTACCCTCTGCTGGCAGTTTGGTTCATTACCACTCCATATCAACGCTCCCAATGGGGGGGGAAAAAAAGTTAACTCGACCTTGGTAGTTGGCACCTAATGTTCTGTACTCTGGCATTGAATGAGTTAGTTTGGAAAAAGAAAAAGTAAACCACTAAAAACAAACCCTTGAATTTGTCAACAAATTCTAATGGTGATTGATGAACGGGTTGTTTGGCATTTTAACAAGCTGGTAAGCATTTTATGTCCTCCCAGTAGCAACTGCTACTTTGTCAGCAGTGGCAGGCAGTTGTAAACGGAAATTGTCTTTTCAGAAACATACTTCATCCCCGTGTCATGTTTCCTCCTCTTCAACGTGATGGACTGGGCCGGCCGCAGTCTGACGGCCGTCTGCATGTGGGTCAGTATTCAGCTTCCATCACATTAATCAGATGCACTCAAAATATTTTGAATAGTTTTTGACCCGTTTATTCGAGACAAAAATGTGTGTATATATATATTTAAAAAAAAAAATATATATATATATATATATATATATATATATTTAAAATCCTGTGTTTGTGTGTGTTAGCCTGGCAAGGACAGCCGGTGGCTTCCCGCTCTGGTGGTGGCGCGACTGGTGTTCGTGCCGCTCTTCATGCTGTGTAACGTGCAGCCCCGCTACTACCTGCCTGTGCTCTTCTCGCACGACGCCTGGTACATCGCCTTCATGGTCCTCTTCTCCTTCTCTAACGGCTACCTAGCCAGCCTCTGCATGTGCTTCGGACCCAAGTGAGTAAATTGTTGGATGGTGCGGGAGGGCAACGGGGGAGCATTGACAATACTCAGGAAGCTCGTGCCAACAGTTAAAAAAAAAAAAGGTGTCCAGAGTTAACTGTTGGTAAATATTTTCATCTTATGTAATTACCATAATTACACTGGTCATATTATTTATACCAATGTTTTTTGTCTTGTTTAAAATGCAGAGATGGCAAATGCAGGTCCAGAAAGTAAAAACCCTGCCACAGTTTGACTTTAGCCCCAGGTGCTAGCTAGCTAGCTAGCTTCCTAGCTAGCTCCAATGGGGCTTGTTTAACTGCTAGCTAGCTAGCTAGCATCAGTGACTAAAGCCAAACTGTGGCAGGGTTTTTACTTTCTGGACCTGCATTTGCCACTTCTGGACACAAGCGTAAGTGAATGTTGTATGTGTGCTTGTACAGGAAAGTGTCGCAGCACGAGGCGGAGACGGCGGGGGCTGTCATGGCCTTCTTCCTGTCGCTGGGCTTGGCGCTGGGGGCCGCCTTCTCTTTCGCCTTCCGTGCCATCATCTAAAATGGCCGCCGCCGCCTCGTACATAAAACAAAGGCCACACCCAAGTAACGCCATCTACTCTTACGCCTTGCGTGCTCGGGAGAACGCCTCTGCTGAGGAAAAGACCAGAGGAACCTCCTCGGCCTCACCGTGGAAACCATACAAGCTAAAAAAGCAAGAAAAAGCGACTGACACCATTGAGTTGACAGCTTGTTTCCCAGCATGCAAGCTGGTAATCACCAGTGAGGAAATTTTTTTTCTCTCAAAATTATGACTGATGGGTTAGCATAGTATAGTAGTTAGTAGCTTTGTATGGAAAGAGCCTCTATTATAACTTATTTGACATTTTTATGGATAAGGCTCCTTTTAGGTTAGTTAATCTTTTCCCTATTTTTATGGTTATCATATATTTGTTTGCACCAAAAAAAAAGACTTGTACAAAGAAGTAAGAAAAAAAAAAATGTATTTGTCAGCCAATGAGAAGAATTTACTATTTTTTATTTTTGTAAAGGCGCAATTTCATGAGAATGTAGTAACAGTCATGAGAATAAACTGGCAATATTCTGAAAAATAAATTATGTGAGACAAAAAAATATATAAATGTTTAGTCTCAAATAAACGCAGCTGTGAAAATACTGTGAAAAAACAGCATATAGTTTTCAGTTAGAATTTTTTTGTAATTTTGTTTTGAGATGGACGTCACAAAATTGGACAAAGCAGATGCATTGCTATAAATGTTTTAGCATGAGTGCTAATTCTCATCACAGTTGTATTAAAAAGTAGATACAATACAAGAAGGTTGTTTGACCTAAATTTAGTTTTTTTTTTGGGGGGGGGGGGTTTATGACAACTTTGTTGATGCAATAGGGCTATTTCTTCAGATGTTAAATTGTAATATTAAAAAAAAAAGCTATACTAAAATACAATATGACTCTTCTTGGAAATTGGTATTACAATGTTTTGGGGAGCAGAGAAGAATAACAACTTGAGATTATTATTTTTTTATCAAATTGACTGAAGATGACTTCTAAGAAGCATGTAAAGTTACGGGGGGGGGGGGGGGGTGTTGCCTTTCTTGGAAAATAGATGGCTTTTGGTTGTACTTTTTTTTTTTCAACTCACCAAACTCGGATTTGTTCCCCTATTAAAATAGAAATAGAAATATATATATACTTGTACAAAAATTCCAAAAATCTTTTGTAGTTTGTCGTAATGACTTGCCAAAATTGTAATGTAGCTTATTTTTGTAAAAAATTTTATGAAAAATGGGACTTCTCTTAAGACTCCCATCTATATTACTTTATTCTGATAACTTCTCCAGTGATTTCTTGTAATATTACAACTTCGATCTCATTTGATTGACTTTTTTTCTTTGAAATGTTACGTCTCCATTTGCACGACTTTGCATTGTAATTCCCTTTAGGTTAGCCTTGCTAGCAGGATGCCCAACGAACGAACACTTCGTTGAAAAATATAAGTGTCTGACATGCACTTGGATGTAAAGACACTGATGCCATCTTCTCAGTGTTTTTTGTATATTTTAACAAACTCGCTGAGTTAATTTTTCTACCATTGTTAAAGGCATAGATTTGTATTATTGGTGTGGCTTTTTGTAGTCAATTGTACATGGAGCAAATGTACAGGAATCAACATATTCAACATTTTATTTTATTTTTTTAACGTTGGCGCCCTCATACGGTCACTCATAGTACCACAGCTAAACTCACTTTAGTCAGGCAGGCACCTCCGTGTAAAAAATAAACAAAAGCTTAAATGGGTCTTATCAATGATTTATTCTAGAGATGGGACAATGAAGCCTTGTGAAGCTTTTGGCTGATTGATTTGGAAAAAGAGTCTAAAGTTTCAAAGCCCCATAAAATAGATCGTACCGGTGACATCTGGTGGTCAGCTGGAGTCATAGCAGCTATAATCTTTCAAAGTGATTCGCCTGATTGATTTATATTGCAACGTAACACCAGTACATTCAGTCTTTTGTGTCTGTCTAATGATCATCAGGTACACATGGAAGTGTTGTAATATTTTGACACTGTACCAGTACTATGGTTCAATGTGATGTCCTGTTACTCACTCGATTTTTATAAACATGATTTGGATATGACACAAGTGCGTTGTGAAGCCAGATGACAAGTATTTCAACATCAGTCTTTGGGAGATGTGACTGAGGGTCTTGGAGAAGCGCTTATAGCAACTCGGTGGAAAATACTTGGGTCAAGCCTGTATCTTCTACACGCGATTTAAAAATAATGCATAATTGGAAACTTTAAATGCATCATTGTGGGAGTACTTTTGTTGGAAACATACCGAATAACTAACTTTTCCAGGTGAACATAAAGTGAAGCAAATATCTACATGAGGGAATTGTGCGCCTGACACCGTGCCAAAAGGTTTGAATCAGTTACGTAATTTCCGGTATCTCATCAGCGCGCATAACGCCGCATACGTCATCAGCACGTGATCACGGAGGTTTCATCGGGGCTTTTGATACATTGTTTCGAGCAGTCTGTCTCACTCGGCTGACACATGCTGCGGAGTCTCAGTGTCAAACGTCCCATCAAATTTATTCCCAAGGTAAACACTTTATTCAAAAAATAAATTACCATAAATGTGTTCTTAAAAAGGTGGACAGGCATCACACTTCCGCCTCACTCAGCCAAACATTTTCTGGCGTACTCATCTAAACACCTGCTTGAACTTATACAGCAGCAACACGACGACGACGACAATGGAAAGGTAAATTGAGCCAAACGAATTCTTGATTCTCTATAAAACATTCAAAAGTTTATTTAAACAGCTAACATGCAGGCTCAATGTGTAACCAAAAAAACTGGCGCTTGAGGTGATCAAATGAGGCTACTACCAGCTTAGTGGCTCCTGAGAATCGAAGAAGCGCGACCGTTAAGTCACATTGAGTCATTACAGTTTTAACACTATTACAAACCATTGTTGGTGATAATTCAACGTCAAAATAGTCAGTGGTGTTGTCCAAAATTAAGGAGCGGCAGGGGCTACCGACTAGCTTCGATTAGCACCAACATAGCAGGTTTAGCTAAAGCCTTAATCTTGCTCAATGCTACTCTTAACCGGTTTTAATACGTCAATGTCAAAATTAAGCCTCTATTATATATATTAAAAAACTTTGTTAAAGGATACATGTAAAAAAAAAAAAAAAACTTAAATGAGCCTTCTAGTCTGCGTGCTAAAGCTTTGAACTAGTTTTTTAGCAGGCGAGGAGACTAGCGGCTAATTAGCATTTATGCTAATTTATTATTGTAATAGTTTTAACACATTTTATAATTACTGTGGATGATGGCCATTTTAGAACAGAGAAACCGTTTGGCCTAAAACGTTTATCTTGTGTTGCCATGGAAAAATAAAATACCTTTGAGAAAGAAGCCTTTTTGAGCCAACTAAGCTTAAAGCATGAGTAATTGAGCCAAGAAGGAAATTAATAGCTCCGAGACAAGCAATTTAGCCAGCTAAACCCTTATACTTGCTCAATGTCAAAATGTCAGCTAAGGAGCAAATTTAAGTACCTATTAACTGGTAAAACAAGTGAAGAACATAAAGCCAGGAAACAAAAGTATGGGGGTGGGCTTTTTAAACCTATATGTTAAGAGCCATTTTAAGCCTTCAACGTGCTCAATGTCACTTTTAATTGGCTTTATCGTGTCAAAAATGTCAGTCAGGGAGAAAATTAAATGTTTTCTGTGAAGTGCAACGTTGCCAAAGGCAGCATAGTTGAAAATGCTTCTACGGCTCCCTTAGCTCCTCCGAGCGTGGCCACGCAGGATTTGGACTACAAACCACTTCAAGGTGATTGGCTTTGAAATCCAAACCCGATGGTTGGATGGCTCTTACAGTTTCTATAGATGACAATGCCACAAGGTTACAAACACGTCTTAACGTACGGAGTGTGAAGACTGCAGCTTCTTAATGCTTGCGTTTGCCCTCCATTTTGTTTCCTGAAGACCTCGTTGGGAGCAGTTGTGCTTTCAAGGCAACGCGTTGGCGTCCATGGTTGAGGATGATGAAGAAAAATGTTTTTGGGCAAAAGGCCACTGCAAGCTTTGGTGTGTTGATCTACTCGTCACAGTTCTAAGCACATGAGGAAGAGTGATGATGAAGAGGGAAGTGCATCAGTGTGTCTTTAACTTGGCGTTCTGCTGCTGCTGTGAAGAGGAGGACGATGACGAGCTGCCGCCGCCGCCACTGCCGCCGGAATCGGTCAGGCTGGCTTTGAACGAGTTGACCACAGTCTGCCGCACGTTGTCTTCCATGTAATGTTCACTGAGCGGCTTGAGAACCTGCGGCACGGTAAAAGGACACAAAGTAAGCAACATTTAGGGACAAATAGTGAGATGTGTTCACAGAGCACTACAATCATAAATAAAAAAGAAACCTGTGCCCTACACAGTGGCACAAAATACTTATTACTTGCATACTTATTTATTTTTATACTAGATTTTTTTGAACATACAAATTGGAAAAATTATTTTTACGTACTATTTTTTTTTTTAGCTTTTTACCTACATATAAATTACAGTATGCATCTACCGGTACATACTGGACCTGTAGTATATTTTTACCTACATATACATTACGAAAATACCTTTTACAATTTTTGTTTATATTTTTTCATCTACAGTATTAAATACTTTTTATACTTCTACTACTTACTATACTTTTTTAAAGGATGTAAAAAATTTTCTCTTTGTGCCAAAACATATTTCAAAAATATTTACATTAAAAAGATTATCTAATCCATGGTTAAATATAGCACCTAAAATATTTATGGACTATTTTTAGAACATTTCTACCTCAGGTTTCTTGCATTTTCAAAAAAAAAAAATAAAAATCTATCTACAGTGTACTATAAAATTCAAATTCCATATTTTCCTACCTTTTTAAAAACAATTATATACACTACATAAAAATATAAATATTTTTAAAATACAATTTTACCTACATGTATGAAAAAATGTATACGTTACTTTTTTTCCAGATAAAATGTTACCTACTACTTTTATTTAGCTATAATTGTGTAAATATTGTCACTGGGTTTGAGGAAAAAATATATAGAAGGGGGGGGGGGGGTGTCCTTGAGCATGCACATCATAAAAAAAAAAACAAAGTATAAAACTGAATGCAACTTAGAAGTTGTCCAAAAACACAAGACACTGTAAGAAGAAGACCAATAGCAACCGTGAGATCTTGTCGTGGGCGTGGCCACAGAATCCAACGTGAACAAACGGCTAAAAGTGTGGACGCGACAACGTGCGGTCTTAGCGGCTCTTCCTTTGGCGGTAGTTGTTGTTGGGGGGCGAGAGCGCCGCCGCCGGGCCTGACGCCGGCGCTCCCAACGCCAGAAGAGCGGCGGGCCACGCCACGCCCCTCGTCACGCGCTTGCAAAGTTTGGAAAGCACCTGAGGAGCACAGCAGGGAGGAAGAGGAGCAGTTACCCACCAGACCCAGGAGAAAGCTCCAAAAGGATCATCAGGAACGAAAGAGGAAGAAAATGGAGGTAACTGGTGGGAGGAAGTGCAAAAAAAAAAGAAAAAAAAAAGAGAGGAAGATGAAGGGTCGTCGGCTGTCAAACGTTTGCTTCTCGCAGGGTGTACTCTGTCACATTAATGCAAATTTCCCATAGCCCATCTATGGGGTTTTGCATTATGTTAGCATTAAGCTAGTTGGCTGTCTCTGGACAAAATTATTTAGTTTGGTTGACCATTGTCGCCATTGGTGAATACGCCCTTAGTTGCTGACTGCAATTGGGAAATCAATGTAAGCAACACTCTTTTCCACATGCATGATGGGATATGAATGAAAACCTTAAACCTTAAAAGTCATTTGTGTAAATAACTGACCTGTTCCCACAGCGTCTCCGCCACCAGGTCTATCATGGTTCCCACCTCACGGAACTCGCCCGAGTACTTGACGTACGCCCACGTGCACAGCGACAAGAGCGCCAGGCCCATCAGCAGGTTGGCCAGCGCCGCCAGCGTGCTCAGGCCCACGAAGCCCGTCACGCCCGACACCACGTAGGCGACGAACATGACGGCGAAGAGCGTGGCGGGCGTGCGCGCGGCGTAGAAGATGTTCTTGCCGTCGTTGTGCTTGCAGAAGTTGCCGAAGGACTCGTCCAGCTCGGCCTCCAGCTGCTTCTGGTAGCGCTGGCAGAACTCGTCGCCGCCCATCTTCTTCACCGAGCGGAAATAGCGCACCGAGTGCTCGCGGAATTCGTCGTGGCAGCGCTCCAGGTCGGCGGGGGCGATGTACGGCTTGTCACCGCCGCACACCTGAAATTACACAGCAATATGGGGTGAGTCCATATTTGGTACTGGGGCTGAGGGTACTGTTTAAGTGTGACCCTTCAAATGTTCATTTTTGAAGCATTTTTTCATTGATTTTGACGACATTGGACTTTTTTTGTTTGTTTGTTTTTTTAAACTCATTTGTTCCCATAAACGTACAATTTTAAATATTGCCATGGTCCCGAAAAATTATTTCAGTTTTTTTTATGCTAGAGCATACAGAAGGCTTTGATGCAGCCTTTGAACTGAAGATATTAAAGCAATGGCAGTTATTACAAAAACGACCAGCAGGTGGCAGCAGAGTATAAGAGATCAACCACGGCCATGTTGCAAAAAGCTCCTTTCCCCACGGTTTGAAACAGATTTCTGAATAATGATGAAACTTAGCTATATTCTAATGCTAATTGCATGTTTTTACAGCAAAATAATATTCTGCGGGCCTTGCCATCTGTCAAAATCCAGTAAAACAGCCGGGAGCAAAGGGGGTTGCTTCAGTGAAAATGGCTGCGAGTGAATGAGTACATCAAGTTGTCATTTTCATTGAATCCCTCTGCTGTAACCAAAAATACTGACCTGCTCCATGTTCTTGCTGTACATGTCTTTGGCTCCTGCTACGGCAGTCAGGTTGTTGGCTTCTGCTGTCGCCTGGCAAACGGTAAACAATCAAACAAACATTGAGATTGGTCATCTTTCAGGAGTAGCACAACGGGTGAGAGGTTAAAAATGCACATCCAACCTGTAACATGGACTTTGGATGAGGCAGCTCTTCACCTTGGTAGATCTTTATGTACGCCTAAACGGGTGTCAGATTCATATCATTGCAAAGCTGGACCTTCTGTTTTGCGACATCTTTGTGTAAAAGAGGTACCTTGAAGTATTCCACAAGGTCTCGACACGTGACTTTGTTGCCGCCGATCTCCTTCACCACCAGTCGTTCGGGGGCCAGGAGCAGAGGCACCAAGCGCGACAGCTGCCGCTTGAAGTCCCCATCAATGTCTGGAACACACCAACTGCTGATGCAGTCCTTCCGGCGCGCAACACGACGCCTATTTGACCCATTTTACCTTTTAGCCGGCCATCAAAGTTGGGGTTGGTGGACACCTTGAGGCCCGGGTGAGGCAGCAGGAAGCAGCCGATGTTGGAGAAGCACGAGTGGATGTGCTTGCGGACATTCTGAAGCTCCTCGTGCTGGTTCTGCTTCACCTGCGGGAGGGCAGTGGCGTCGCACGCGTCACGTTGTAACCTGCTATGGTCATATTTTATGCAATTTGCCCTCCCTATCCATCAGTCAGCAAAGACTTGCTTGTCTCTGAAAGATGATGCTGGGCAACTGTGTCATGTGGGTTATGCAAGTAGAGAAATAGTCCTCCCTAATGAGTTGTGCCAAACTCAGAGAAACTGAACGATCAGGAAGACTGGCCTGTTGCCAGACACAATTGAGCGACTGCTTTTGTCGAGAGTAAATGGAAAAACAGTTAGCCTAGCTCCTTTATGTCTTGCTCGACTACCACCGTTTTGTCTGGATGCCCCATGCTGCCTCTCACAGGTCATTCTTGGTACTACATCAGACAGCTGGTTTAGGGGAGGAATCTTGTGGTTGGTGAAGATATCGTGTGTGGTGTGTTGTGTTGTGTTGTGTTGGTCAGAGCGCACCACACACACGATAAGAACAGTAGGAACACACTTGCAGATTTTTCACTAACGTGCAGGGATGTGATTTTTCCGCTAATTCGCGGAACTTCGCTTTTTTTATCTCCCCCCCCAAAAAAAAAAAATCAGATTTTTTTTTTTTTTTTTTTGTAGTTCATTGTGTATGCACATGACTCCAACAGATAACATCTTCTGCTATAACAAAGACATTTGTGGTATGCTCTAATATGAGTTACTTTTCATTTGGTCATGATACAATTATTTGTTCATGAAATTTGAACTCTTCAACATTATTTATGTGTTAACTTAGTAATCACATTAGTTAGATATGATGATATTCTCAGTGATAGTTTTTAAAAGCAAAGGCAGTCCAATGTTTTTGAATGTGACTGATTTTGAGTTGACTAAAACTGCCATTTTATATGGGATAGTTCAATATACATTGAAAATTTAAGCTGTTGTTTTGTCTATTTCTTTGTCATGTGAGTGCATTGAAAGTACTTAAAAACACGGAAACATGGTGTCTTTCATGTCTTAAAAATTGTTTTAGGTGTATTTTTTACTGTAAACGTTGAGACACGCTTCTTTGAAGATCACAATATCAAATGAGCCTCACCTGAAGTCGCTTCTCCAGGAAAGCGTTGCCCCCCTCCAGGCCGTAGTCGTGCTCATAGGGGAAACTCCAGTCCCGAATGAGGAACATGAGGGACTAAAGAAGAAGGTAAACATCGTTTTAACAAAATAGCGATACCAGTGGGCTAAGAAAACAATAGCTTATTGTCGTTTTAAATTTGGAGACACTTGACTGAGAGGGTGTGAGCACCTGAAAAGGTTTCAAGTAGATCTCTTCCAAGGCGAGGCGGCCATATTCTGTGAAGAGCTGCGCGAGTGGAAAAAGACAAATGAAATCCCAGCTGTAGTTTGGGAAGATTTCAAGACAACAAAACCAACCTGAAGATGCTGCAGGTCATCTTCCTGAATGTTTTGCGAGAGATTGTACACCTGGGAAAAAATACAACAGGTTTCTGATATAAAGAGTGAGTTGTTTTTTTTGTTGTTGTTTTTTTTAAAGGATAGACCAAACCTGCACAGAACTGGTCATCGTGCTGAGGGCAAACACGGTGGCACAATCCTTGATGGTGGACTGGCTATCGAAGGCTCCCTGCGTGTCTACGAGGAGGACAGCCACCTAAAAATAGCAAAAAAAAAAACGGACAAATCCTCTCATATCAACAGATGATACATACGTACTTTTGTCACGGGACACTACCTGGCTGCCGTCCGGCTTGTCCACCACAAAGACGTCGTTCCAAACTTGAATCCCCGTGGTCTCCCTCTCGCAGCCGCCTCTCCAGGTGAAGCCAGTCAGGGGATCGTCGTCACCTCCGATCCACTGTTTTTTTTGCTGTTGATGCACGCAAGCAATGAGAGGCGAAAAGGTGAGCAAATATTATGGAAAACTTTATGACACGTATTGGCCATGAAGTATGTTTACACAAGCTGCCAGAGCAAATAAGTGATTTACAAGGTACAACCACTAGGCCTGCCTTAATGAGAAAAAACAGTTGGAATAAGAATGACAGAAATTCACTTCTGGCCATATATTCAAATGATTAAAAAAACGGATAAATAATGGGAACTCTTCCTTCCCATGAAGAATCTGGAAAAACGTTTTGCACTTGAACACTCGTGTCCGCATAGCTGTGAGAATTTCACATTCCAAATCATGCGTTAGAGCGGGTGTGAAAGACCACATGGCCGTAAGGTGATCCTGCTCGCCATGCTTGCGCTGTATCACGTTCTGTTATTTATGTCAACAAACATCAAAGCGTCATTGGGTCAAAGTCTCACCTGATTGTACATGAAGCGCAGCATGAAGTCCAGCAGGAAGGACTTGCCCTTGCGGAAGGCGCCGGCCACCGACACCACCACCACGTTGAGGTCCCGCACGTGCTTCTGCAGCAGGATCTTCTCCAGCGCGGCGGCGTCCAGCTCGAAGCTGTGCTCGTCCTCGTTGGCCAGCAGGATCTGCACCGGCCGGGCCTTTTCGTCCTCCTCGTCCTGACCAGAACACAACATTTTGAACAGCAAGGTCTAGCCAACACAATCAAGCATGTGCATGTCGACGCCTAACCTGTAATTCCTGGATGCCTTCATCAGGTGAAGGGGTGAGGGCGGCCCCCGTAGCCCAGTCGGAGTTCATCTTCCCCGGAAGCAAGTCATCATCCAGGTCCTCGGGTCTGGCTAGAGCGGGCCTGTGACTGCGTCGAACGATGGGGACATCTTGGACACCGCTCGAGCCTTTTCCAGAAAAAAAGAAAAGAAAAAGTGAGGTTATCTCTGCCCCATTTGGGCCACACGGCATGTATGACGAACTTTCACTGCATTCCAGTCTTATTTCACTGTGCAGGGATCTTCTAGGTCACACGCAAAAATAGCCGTGCACTGAAAATCACAGACCAAAAAGTACAAGGGCACTGTCTACAGCAAAGTTGGGCAAAATAAATGATGGAGGGGGCCACCATTTTTCCTCAATGCTACTGGGGGGGGCCATTTAGGAACACTCACTTCCTAACAAGGCTTATGAGGAAAAATGTCATTTTAAACATTGGCAAAATATGTGCTGGCCTGAGAATAGAGAAAATCCGAGTAGAATTTAGACCCATTGAAATGGAGCTGTCCAAATTAATCAATTATCAAATTAATTGACAACTATTTTTATAATAAAAGTAATTGCTAAGGGACATTTTTTTTTAATTAAAATTGTCCAAATCCTACCCTTTCCTATCCTAATCCTTTGCATATCTAAAGCAATTAATTGTTCACTGATTTATGTCCTTCATGACAGAAGACTGATTATCTTCTGTGTTTCTTCAAAATAAGACATTTGCAACCATCTGTTTTTATTTAGGAAAACAATGACCGAACCGGTAACATAGTACAACATCAATCGCCCCCCACCCCTTTTTTTTTTAATCAGTAAATGAACACAAAGTACAAAATAACCCCCAATCACTGGTTGATAAACAGTAATCAGAGGGAAAATGCTTTTGTAATACACTTTAATGCAAAATTGAAATTAATCTGATTAAATGATTGAAAGATTGTGACAGCACTACATTGAAATACATTGTGAAAATTGGGTTAATTTTTTTTTTTTTGTAAAATTAAATCCAGGCCATTAGTTTCCTATCCCTGATCTACAGCCTTTCCTGAATGGACAGGACTGCAGCAGTGTTCGTCAAACGATTCATTTGATTACTCATTCAAATGTGCTTCGCCTCATACAAATAAGGTTCGAGTGCCCCATCCACTCACCGCAGCTGCAGGCAGTAGCGCTCATCCCCACTTTGTAAATAATTCAAATCCTTCACTGAAAAGCCTCGTCCCGATGCGTAATGCTTCCATCTCCCCGCTTGTAATTGTTCATTATTGAAGAGTAGCCTGAGCCTGTGTTATGCTACGCTAATTCCTGACAACTCTAGCTTGTGCGCGTCCACCTCAGGAGGGCAAACTAAAATTAGCCACCTTGCTCCTTATCGTTTGCTGAGCAGATGTTAACTGGCCTGCTTTTCCAAGCGTGCACACACTAAAAAAAAAAAAAAAAAAAAAAAAAAAGGTCAGCGCTTCATGATGAGGACGAGTTTTTCCTGTCTCGCATCACTTTCTTTAACCATATCGGGCGAGAAAAGAGAAAAGAGCATCAACGTGAGCTTCTTAATCCCCGCACCGGGTCCCTGGACTCCTATTATGGGAAGTTGCTCACTCGAAAGGCGAGAGTGATGGGGCCAAAGCAAACTATCAACTAATGACCTACCGGTTAGGACACGCTCACCCTGCCATTTGTAATCGCTCATGTGGAAAAAAGGGCAAAAGTTGTTTGCATAAAGCCCTCTTGCAACACTGAGGATTTCTGACAAGGATTTCTAACAACCTACTTCGGTTATAATGTGACGTGCACTAATCGCTTTAAAAGCTACAAGAAAGTCAAGACAAGTGCCAATAAAGCTCCCTTTCCACTGCTTGCAAAATAATTTTCCTACCGTTTACTATGTCGCTGTTAAATACGGAATAGGATCAAATCAAATGGAAAAATAGGTTCAGTACCGTTCAACCTTTTTTGTAGTCAAATAACTCGAGTTATTTGATTAATTGCTGCAGCAACATTTCACCTTCGATGATCTCCAAATAAAAGGCAGATGCAGATAATTGGCAGATCTGGTGCGACAGTACATCACAATAAGAGGCTTTAAAAATTGATGCAGGGTTTCAGAAAAATTTATTGGACTAACACAGACTGACAGTCTGACGAGAACCCAACAAGGCTTTACTGAACTTGCTTTTCCTTACTTTCCTCAGCGGGACTAATGATAGTGCATACTTGCAGATGAGTGGTTGGGAAACAGAGGCGCTTGTGTGCACAGTTAAATACCATCATTCCACAAATTTAATCCCACTTTGCACTAAAACCTGTTTAAGCATATATAGCTTTTGTATGCACACATTTTTGAATGTCAACTGCTTTTCATGAGAATGTGGGAGCTTTCGGTTTACCGTTAATGGTGTGCACTAACCTTCTTCCTGTTTACATCCTGATGCCCACCGCTGACCAAAGAAGAGAAGACAGCAGCGTCACCGTCACATGCTTTATCGACCGTGACCCATTTTCGTTCGCTTAGCTTTGGAAACAAACCGAACCGATATCTAGTGCACAAGCTGATTCGAACCACAGAAAGTGACCTATTAGGAATGTAAAAGCATTCTTAAAAAAAAAAAAAAAAACGGAATCAGTCTTTTTTAGGGTGAATACACCACCAACTCTCCAACAAAACATCAACCTATCCCAGGGCCTCTCTGGATGTGAGCGGGGCAAACGTCCAATTGTTGAGCGATCAAAAGGACAAAGTGCACAATAAGAGCTGCAGGGTTGTATTAAAAAGTCGACATAGCTACATGCAAGATAAAGGATTTACCCGGCTGTACAAAAGTGTTTTTTGTTTGTTTGTTTTTTAGATTATTATTTCATAAAGCCAGCCAACAAACGTACATATGTTTAGTTTCACAACAGATTTAAACAAGAAACATGAAGTAGTGATTTTCTTTAATGGGTCATATAAAAAACGATGCCAGATCTGTTTCCGTGGCCTTTTGAATTCAAAACGTGGTTTAAAGCGACCACAAGAAAAGCTATGGACAAATAAACACTAATCTATGGGAAGCGCTTAAAGCTACTATGACAAAAGCTTTGGGACTAAAATAAAACAACATACTAATCCATTGTTAGACAGCGTAGTCCACTGATTCCCCAAGCAAGACCATTAGGTGTGCAGTGGCAAATGATCCACTTTTGCTGGACCAAAACCCATCACTTCAATGCATTCAATTAATATTATTCAATTACATGGCGGAAAGTAAAAACAAAATAAAACTGTACAGTAAAGCCATTTTTTGTGACGAATGCTTTGTGCTGTGTCGTGAAATTTCACTAATGAAAAATGATGCACGTTGGCTCAGTACAAAAAGCGATGATGACAGTGAGCACCAGGCAGCAAAACAAATATAAGCCTCATTACATGGATGCTCAGCGAGCGTACTAATATTAGGCCGTGTAAAAATATCCGGATTATTATCGGAACGACGGGATTGACCCAGAGTGTGTATATGTTGTTTTCAGCACGAAATCCTTCGCTACTTGAACGTCGCTTATGAAGCCCTGCGGCGGGTCTGGTGCATGAGGATCGAGTCGGTCGCCTGGTTCGTGTCCAGGTGAAAGTGGCAGAGACGCGCGAAGAAGGGGACAGGTGTCCCGTGTGAGACGCTTGGGTGTCCGGCTCCGACTCGTATTACAGTGCTTTCACTTGAGGGCGGCTTTGGTGCCAAGGTGGGAATACTAGACACTGTATCGCGGTGGGGGTTCATTGTTCCCCGCTGTTAAGCGAGCGGTTTGTTTTTGTCGTGGCGAAACAAACAAGCCCAAACGTGGACGCCGCGCGCCTTCCGAGGCTAACAGCCAAGCGAGCTAAGGGACAAAAGACAAAACCGAACGAACCGCCGATCGTGTTTCCAACCACTCGGCCGGCCCGCACGCACGCAGCGACCACGTCCGCGGAGAAAGAGAAGCCGCTTACCTTGCTTATTAGCTCGTGTGTTTTTACAGTTGGGCTCAAAGTGAGCTCTGCTCCTCAGCCCGCTCACCTCCGCCATCTTGGGTCTGAGCTAGCAGCCGCGCTGACGTCACAGCACACTGCTGTCCGCCGCTTGTTTCCATGCTTAAATGTTAATCCACGACTCGAGAGTTTTTCGCTCTAAAAATGCTCACCCCCTGACAGCCACGAGAGCGTTCACTTTAAAGGTTACGAAAGGTGACAGACGTCAATTTTTTTTTTAAATACGTGGCTTTAGCGTGGACACGTTCCTTAATGTGTCAGGAAGTGGGCAGACTCGCAAGAAAGCCTCCGCTCCAGCAACCTCATTTTACCAATTAAAACAAAATGATTTATCATTCTTAATTTTGGGTGCATCATGTTGCGTCTCACAAAACGATCGGAAATTCTGTGACAGCCTGAGGATTTTCCCCTAGTGGTTAGCACATGTGCCTACAGTTCTGAGATTTGAGGCTGAGAAAATAATTTTTAAACGTAGTTTAGAATATCAAATAGAATTCTTGAGGGGGTAAACTGGTGCTACAAGAAGTTCTGATCGGGCTATAAAACCCCCCAGTGTCAGTGTAGTGTAGTGTCTGTCATACCCCCACCCAATACCCTCCCAGACTAGCATGTTATTCTCTATATTTTTTCGTTTGTGATCATGTGTCATCAGGAAACTGTCGGTCAACTAACCCCCCTTCGCCCTCTGGTCAGTGGATGACCTGCTGTGAAAATGTTCATGCACTACAGAAAATGAATCGAATGATAAGCCCATACACTGCCACGTTGTGATTTCGTTATTGAAATATTCACACATCAATGCCAGTCATAGTATAAAAAAATGTTATGTTTCTATTGCAGGGTAATCTTTCACACAGGAGGACCACATTGAAAACGTTCACATTTAACAGGTAAGCCACTCAGTCATCATTTGCTGTTGACATGCATAGCAAGTAGATCCGGAATCATTCAATTGCTTCTGCTTTTGTGTGTGTCTATACAAATTTTCCACAGATTCGAGTCAGGGTTCACCAACCTCGAGGTCCAGAGTCCTGCAGGTTTTAGATGTTTCCGCCTACCAACACACCTGATACTAAAGATCAGGATTGTTATCAGGCATGCTAATGAGCTGATTATATGGATCAGGTGTGCTAGTGGGCGGAAACATCTAAAACCTGCAGGACTCTAGACCTCGAGGACCGGAATTGGTGAACCGTGCGGGGCCACTAGACTTTAGTTTCTTCTTCCATTTGGCCAAAATGACTGCTTTAATTGATTCTATCTCTAAAGTACCCCATTCAATCCACAATTCCCTGCAGTTAGTCATTTCCCCTCTAGCCTAATTGTGTGTGATACAAATCATGGAGGAAATTCTTCAGATAGACGGTCTGGTGTTTAGTACACGGTTCACGAGCATGTCCTTGAGGAAAACCATCAACCGGAAATGTAACTTGTCACAATGTTGAAAAGGGTTAGCCACTGAGTACAGCATGAGCAATACGGTTCAATATTTATTTATATCACACGACTTTAAACAAAGTAGCAAAAACGCTAAAAAAAAGATGACAGCATCGCATGTCTGGCGTCTTCAATTAAGATTGACTGTTTTTACTTTATTTAGACTTTTCAAAATGTTTTACAGTGATTGAGTTCTTATATTTGTGTGAAAACAGGCAACATTAAAATGATACTTCTGCCACTCTTTGTAAAGTTAAAGCTTTCATGATAGTGAGACTGAGATGCAAATAAACCATTTTTACATGCACTCTGCTTTCACAAAGAGACAGGCCCACTGTAAAGATAAGACCTGCATTTAACCTGCATTCTATGAGGCTAAAGCAAAGCAATCAATAAAACTTACTCGTCACCGCTATTGATGAAGTGACTTGGAGTGTTTGCCCAGCTGTTTACTGACATGCTGGAAAGACAATCTGCTCGGAGCAGAAATAGGAGGACGGCGTGTCTTGGAGGACTTGTAATCCTGAGTCTACTTAACAGAACATGAACACAGACACACAACATTGTATGTGTTACATATCATATATATTTTTATGCTCTGTAGACTACACTGTAGATTCTGCTCTTGCATGTAATTTCTCCACAATGTTGCGTCACTTAGACCCTGACATTTGTCCGCTCCACAATAATGTGTGTGTGTTAATGTTTTAGACTTCAACTCCAACATTTGATTGCTCTGGTTTTGTCTATGTTTACGTTGTGAATACTAGACTTAGACTTGCCTTAGGTTCTGACTCTGTGCTGCCACAATGTTGTGTTTCAGCCACGTTTATATTCTGCCACATTTAGTTACGCCCAGTTTGGCGTCACTTCTTGAACTCCACTTTCACTTGACAAATGTTGTAATGCGCGTACACACACACACACACACACACACACACACACTCACACACACACTTTTGATTGACCCTCAAAAAGAGGTCTAAACTTGTGGGGCCCAACAAAATGGCCCCACATGGACGGACGGATGGGCCCCACAACTCTGTGAAATCCCAGAATGTTGGTCCCACTATGTTACAAAAACAAGAACACACACACACACACACACACACACAAATCAACATGGCGTATTGACTTAGCAAAGAGGAGGAAGACAAGGACAAGTGGTGGACAAACACAGATAACGAGTTGAAAGCCGCACATCCTGAAATAACCTCACGCCACTCGTTTAGAGACTTGGCCGCGATGGTGCGATGGTGCGATGGTGCGATAGTCGGGACCAGGTGACCGGGACATCCCCCGCATAGCTGTCTCCATCCAGGGATTACAATTGACATTTAGAAACACATGGTCAAGTTTACATTTCAAGATGAACATGGCACCATCTTGTGCCACTCCAGAAGGAGACTTCATTATTTCGACTTGAATTTAGATCCTGATGTGTGATCGCTTGCTCCAAAATGTGGCGTGTGTCCATATTTTGACCTGTTTTAAGTTACTTTATTTGATTGTTTTATGTTTGACTCTGGTTGGCTTCTTTTTACAGTGGCCCAGTACGACTGCCATTCATAATTAAAGTGATCATATCATAAATATTTTTGCATTGACAGTCACTATCACGATTGTTAAAATGTTTTTTAAAAACACTGTCTGTACAGTTGATTCAGGTTTTGTAACAACAGTTCGACTCCTAAGCCATTTTTTAAAATACAAGATTTCATATTGAAAAAAATAATTGTAAACATAGAATTCTGCAGGACATCATGCCACCCTATTTACCTTTTTCACATGTTGTATATTACCCAAAGCAATATTTTTCTAGGCATCGTTGCCCATAATAGAAAAATGGCCAATTTAGCCTTAAAAAAAAAAAACACAAAACAAAAATCCAAAGCTTCACTTTATTTTAAATCACTGTGAAATAGTGATTGGAGAACTCCCTCTAGTGGCCAAAGACTTGAATGCATTTAAATGAGGGCTTGACAAGTATTTTTTCAATGCTACCACATGGTGGCAGCACAGACTAGGATTGGCAAAATAAGTACTACTGTACTTTGTGGTCGTGGATATGCTGTGCTGCGCAATGTCACATCTAAGTGAGCATGCTTGGAGCAATGTGTGCCTTTTGTATCATTTAGTGTACTTTAATACGACCCCCCACTCAGGTTACAATGGATTACAGAAGTGATACGCTCAAAGCATTAAAGTAAGGTATTCCCCCGTAAAAAAAAAAAAAAGAGGCACTATTTATTTTGTAGGTATCAAAAATATGAATACTTTTGCATGTTGTCTTTTACTCTGCGGTAACCATTCGCGCCGCTTTAAGCTTGTCATACTGCTCTGTACTTGACAAAAGGCGGGTTCCACTCTGGACTGGTTGCCAGTCCAGTAATTATCCTAAAACAATAGCAGTAAGAGTTGTCCAGGCAGCGCTTGTCTTTTTGTCTGTTAGTACTCCAGGCTCAGAGCCCCCAGCAGGACCCCCGTGCCTTGGGGGGCTCCCGGGCAGCCAGAAAAGAGATTCCGAGGTCGGGTTAGCTCGCACGACGGCGGTCTGCGGGAGGTCTCATCACTCTCTCCACACTTTTGCTGTCAGCGCTTTTTGTCTGCGGTGACATAGCTGAGTGGCAAGGCGCGCACTCCCAGGTAACTGCTGGCACAGGATGAAAATTGAAAACCATGTGAACCCAGCAACTGCACAACACTCCAATAGTTGATTACCACAGATATACGTTGCTAACCAAAACAGCAGTACCTACTACCTACACATGGACATGTACAGTCTCGTAATGTTTTGTGCTTTATGTTCCTGTAGACTTGAATTTTGACTTATGGTCATTCCATGGTGTTGTGTCCCTCCATGTTTGAAACCCATGTGATCCACCCCACAACGTTGTGGGCATCCAAGTTTGAGACATACGCATTTAGGCCTTATTTCTTGTCGTCTTTTTCACCCCAAAAATGTAAACTCTATTTTTGACCATATTGACTGGCTGTGTTGGAATATAAAATATTTAAAATTATGTTAACCAAAGTTAGATTTTCACAATAATGTAAATAAAAACTCACTATTCAATTAATGTTTTAATGCCCCCCCCCCCCCCCCCGGATCAATACATAGAAAATGCCATGGAAATAAAAAAAATAATTGATTGATTGATCTGTCTGAGAAATATAAGGAAATCTGGTTTCATCCTGTTTTTCTACTGGATCTTGTTAGGTTGTGCAGGTGTTTCCTAAATGTTTTTTTTCCCTTTTTGGTAGTCTGTTGATTTTTCTTGGTTTCACACAGCTGAACTAACTCACTAAGTGAGAGTGTTGCATTTTGTCGCCGGCATCCTGCTGGGATTTTTAAATCTTGTTTTTGTCTTTGCGCTGTAATTAGCCACCCTTTTGAATTCCACCTCAACATTTAAATCACTTTTTACTTTGCTGTTTCTTCACAAACACACAATATTGTGTACCTCCTACTCAATCCAGCTCTTGTGTTCTGTGTAGCAACACTTTCACTCGTCATATGTCGTGTTATTGTCCATATAGAGACAGCTCTTAACAAGGCCGCAACCTTCTGTTTCTGCTTTGGCCAGCGAGTCCACCGTTGCCGTGGCGATCGCCGTCCATCACTTTAGGGTGGATAGCTTATGAATGAGTGGCGAAAACGAAGGGGCGTGTTTGTTTGCAAGTTGAGGTCAAAGATGAAAAATCACTCAACCTCCAGAAGAGCTGACAACATCTTTCAACAAAGTCCTCAGACTGGACTAGTTGGTAGTTTGTCTGTAGTTTGTTTATTTAATTTAATGCGCTAATTACATTCAAAGATATTGCCGTTGTCCAATGAAAAGCTTGCATCTCCTTCCAAGTTATGATTTTGAAATGAAAACCAACAAACAAAACATACATTTGTACATACACGACAACAATGTCATGATTTGAGTGAGTGAACATTACATTTTGAAATGTGGATCGTAAACTTGCCATGAGTTAAAATTCACCACAAATGTGAACTGAACATTTTTAACAGAAAATGATAGAGAGCCTTGCGTAGTTTGATTTGATCTTATTTCTTTGGCATTTCATCACTCTTAAATATTTTTTGTAAAATACATTTTCATATTGTAGTTCGTTTTTATGTAGGTTTTTCTAATTTGAATAATTTTGAATTTTAATGTAAAGTTTTTCACATTTTCAAAAATATTTTTTAATTTTAATAAACAATCAAAATCCAAAAAATGTTACATTTTAATTTTCACATTTGAAGTCATTATTAATTATAATGCACATTTTCAAATTAATATTTAATTTTAAGTGAACAAGTTTCACACTGTTTATTTTTTAGTAATTGTAATTTTTAATTGTGCAGTTATGTTTCTTTTTTTTCTAATAATTTAGATATATTTTGAAATGTAATTTTAATGTAATATTTTTTTTGTATTCTTGTTTTTTGGGAGGGGTTCATTCAAGATATTGTTCTATTTTCTTTTTCCCCAATAGTTTGCTCTTGTATTTAGCATTCCAGAGCTGCTAAACCGCCATTCATTTCAACCATAACTGCTCTGCAGGTGAATGTATCAATACAGTTTGATTGACTTAAAAAACTGGTGACTTTACATAATACTATATGCTTCTTTTTGCACAATTTTCTTGCTGTACACTGCGTGTGTATCGTATTGGTTTCTAACGTGAGCGTCGCCAGCGTTTCTTTTGGCTTCCCTTTTTTGTGCGCCATCAAAGGGGCCTGAGCAAAGAGACATGAGCCTTAATTGTTGTGCTTTATCAAGCGGATAAAGGCGGGACGGGCATCAATTGAGCACGCCTTTATTGTGCTACAAAGTGTGACAGACTGACGGGGAGGTAATTGGCAGGGGGCGGGGGTGTCGAAGATGATGGCGGGAGTGGACCCAAAGCAGGCTAAACGGGAACAGTCCAAGTATTTAGCGCAAAAAAAAACAGTCGAAGGGCAGGGAATCACTTTTCAGCTTTAGCCAATACGGTATAATATTTTTTTTAAATAGTGGCTGTCATGTCGTGTTCACAATGTTGTGTGCATCCTTGTAATAAAGCTACTGAACGTAGAATATTCCATTTTGAATCGCTACTGCCACCTGCTGGTGAAAAAATTTAACTGCAAATACCGTTTTTCACATACACACCACGCACATTACGTCACAGCCGCAGGCAGGGCGCGGGAAATTCTAACCCGATTCCAGTCTGAAAACTATTGGCCAGAGGCTTGCAGGAGTACCCATTGTGAACAGCTAAGGTGTTAATCTACTAATTAGAAGGCATTTCAGTCATAAATGGTCAAATAAAAAGCTTACTGTTTTTTTTTTTGGGGGGGGGGGGGGGTTCCATATTGCAGCGTTAAATTTTGACGAGGATAAGCAGTTCAGAAGATGGATGGATGGATGGATTATAAATCCACAAGGTTGTGTGTTTCTATGCTAAATGTTCTGAAGATTAGATTTAGACTTCTTTAACATGATTTACCCACAGTGTTGTGTGTGTTCATGTCTATGTTCTATCACATAGATTTTACCAAGACTTTGTTTGACATGTACTCGCTCCACAATGTTGTGTTTAATTTAGACTCGAACGTGATTGCACCACAATGTAGTGTGTGTGTGTGTCTATGTTTATATTCTGTAGATTCGATTTAGACATAAACTCCGAAATCCACAATGTTGTGTGCCTCTATTTCTTAGACTTTGACCAATTTTTATATTCTGTTGACTTAACTTGAACTTCTACTCTGACATGTGATCGCCCCACAATGTTGTGTCTATTTTATTTATGTTCTTTAGACTTAGACTGTGACATGATCTCCCCCCAATGTTGTGTGCCTCTGGTGTTTGAGACCTCTGAAATTGGATTGTTCCACAATGTTGTGTTTTACTGTTTGGTAGAATAGAGTAAAACTAAGACTGACATTACATTCCGGAGCATTTGTTGTTTTGCTGTGTAATAGCCCTTTTTATTTTATTTAATTTGAAGTCCACATTCACTTGACATAAACTGTAATATACTGGTACTATTGTTTATTATTATTCCAAAAATGGACTAAGCACCTCCTCCCATCTGCAGTTGAGTAAATAAATGGGTACAATTTGCGGAAATATGGTGGCTAACTTTTCTTTAGTGTCTGCAAATACGGCAATTAGCATTTTAAGAGTTCTGTAGGATTTAAATGTTTGCCGAGTTGGATATTCGCAGCGCGGCGCAGCTTGCTAATGTCGGCGGCTAATGTTGGCCGCCATCCATTACCTCTGAACTGATGGCTCCGCTTCTGATTATGCTGCAGCCATGTGACGGCCATTAGAGCATCATTTCCAATCTGTGCTCGACACAGCACTTTTAATTAGCGCGTTTAGCTTTGATCAAGACTGTAAGCGCGAGGGGGGAATATCTACTTTGCTCTGTGCTGACTGGAGAGGCGTTTGTTTGGCTCCAGAGGTGGCAAGTGGACTGACTATACATTAGTAAAAGTACAGATACAACTCGTTTACAAACAAAACTACTCAAAGTCTAGATACCTGAAAAATCGACTCCAGTTTAGTCTTAGTCATTTCCCACCACTGTTCGTTTCGTACGACCATTCCCATCGCTGACTGTGCTGGCTGACATGAATATATGAGAGTTTTTATGTTTGCAGTCAAAAGGCAGAGTTAAGTGGGTCTTGTTGTGTGCCAGTGAGCAGGGTGTAAGAGGGTGGCGGCAGCGGGGGCGGATGAAGGCAAGGACCCCCCCCCACCTCCGCACCCCCCGCGTAGCACCATGCCTAATCGGCCCTTTCTCGCCAGGGTCAAGACTTTCTGTCTGGGTCCACGGTGCTCCCTGCCACCGAGGGCCGGCCCATTCAGGCGCACAATGTCCCTGTCAGTCCCGACAACACTTCCTGCCTCCGCTGGCTCCAGCCCTCGCAGGGATACACAATATTTCACGGCTCCCAACAATGGCCTGTCTGCCCGCACCCACCATATGGTTACTATGGCCCCGCAATATTGACACACATCACTAATTATTCAAAGAGGCCGCAGCGGCACGTCGGGGAGTTTCCCTCCCCTGCAGCTCGGATATGCGGACGCTAGTGTGGGATTACACTTGGATGGATTTCCATTTACTCGAAAAAGACTGATATGATGCATATTGAAGGGTCTTTGTGTAGCCTTAAGAACACGTGGGCAACAGTCAATCGACATCCAGTCCACCGTTTGATGGATGTCACGATTTGTTCCCCTTGGAAATCCCAAATGACTTCATAAATCACAATTAGATTCAAGATTCAAGAATCTATCAATTACTGGAGAACTTAACTACTTGTTGCGCAATTTAACTCGGGGGAAATAAATCGAAATAGGATCGGACTGAGCTCTTGTGAATTGAAATTGAATTGATTGAGGAAATTAGAATCCATACCCAGCCCTAGTCATTTGGACAGATTGTGAATTCTGGCAAAAAGTTGAAGACGTTGGAATTCAAGTACCGGTGGTCCGGTACATATTTCTTTGATCGTCATAGTTTTTCCCTTCCTGCTATTGTTAAGATGACATTAGCGTCAGGGACGTTTGATGCCACTTTTTTCAGACCGATACCAGCACACATACTCAACTCTTGCGTAGTCACCAATAACACTACCAGTTTCAGAAAGCAGGTGAGCTTTGATTGATCATTACCTGAGCCCTGAGCAAATGTGATGTCATTTTCAGTCGACAGCTATAGTGGCAAAATGGCCGTCCCCTAAGATTGATAGAAACGCCAACCAATGGATTTTGCTCCTTTAACTAGCACTAAGGAACTTTTCAACCTTACTAAAATGTTTTTATAACTCTTTTGATGAAACATCGACATAAAACTAGTTGAATGGTACCTTTGCCATGACCTGAGGGGGTCTGTATCATTTTTACCGGCACTAAGCAACTTTGAGGAAAATGGTAGGAACACTGCCACACAAAAAACTACAAATTTGTTGACCCCGTTATGGCATACATCACTTTCCCCTTTCCCCATTCGTTATAAAGACGGAATAGTCCATTTGAATGTCGACGCACGATTACTGCTTCCCTGGCAGAAGCTGCAAAACAACAGAAAAGTTTTGTCTGAGGAGACAAAAAAGAAAAAAGAAAAAGGTAAGCTACCCTGGATATAAGGACAGTCAGGGATCAATATTGGCCTGGGCTTTAACTTCGCAATGCACTTGTCCTCATGGGAAACGTGGTCTTCCTTCAGGCATAACATGACCGCTTTTGTCCATATGGCGCCGCCATAAACAATGTCAACTGAAAGTTCCTTCGTGTTGCACAAACAAAATGCTAATCGGAATGCCGTGTTTAGACTTGTAAGGGCACATACAACATATCATTGGAAAGAAAATGTTTGGGTTGACGTCCGCTTAAATAAGGTGCTAGGGAAGGCATTAACATTTTCTCAGTTGCTCTTAACATCTATTAAAGTGCTTCATGACATACTGTAGCCACCATAGGAAAATGCTAGTCCGGTGTGACAACAGTTATAAGAACCTCTGCATTGCACATTAGGAGGATAAACAGATTCAAAATATTAGAATTTGAAAGCATCAACGTTCACATGATGTTATGAGAAGTCATTGAAAGGTAACTGCAGCCACGTCTGCCTGTGGGTTTGTTTCACCTGAGGGGGCTTCTATTAGACGGCTTATTCATTCAAATGTGGGAGGCGTCCGGCAATTAATTGTGGCAAATTATAGCAGGGGATTTCTTGGTTCTCTCCGTCTTTATATTTGCAGTATGTTGTAGGCAGTTTTCCACTGAGTACTCGCATGAATATTTAAGCTACCTTGCGCTGTCATCTCATTGATGTGTTCTGTTTAAACATGCAGCAACGCAAAATGCAAGTTGGCTAATGAGCCGTTGTTTGCTCTTCTGTGAAAATGTGCCGCCATTGTCTAATTGAGCTGCAGCTCCTGTGCGTGATTTCAATTTTTTTTTCTTTCTTTCTTTCTTAAATGCTATCAAGAGAAACTTGCTGCTGCATCTGAGAATTTTTCCATTTCATTTTCCATCTCAGCCCTGGCGGGAGGGGGACACAAAATGACTGAACCACTTAAATGTGTCATTCTACATGTTTTCACTGTGGACTCATTTCACTGCTGTAGCAAACTTTTGTTTAGTAGCAGCCACCTCTAATCGACACAACGGCTTATTAGGACCACGTATAAATATATATTTTTTTAGAGGGCGGGGGCAATATTCCGAGAAAAGAACTTGCAAATTTGCGACTTTATAAAGTCATAAAAAAAACATGCCAATTTGCAAGTTTATAAAGTGGCAAATTTTCAGGAAAAAAAAACGAATTATTATTTACACATTCACAGATTTTCTTTTTTTTTTTTGTACAAGTAGCTAAGTTGATGTGTCGAATCTGCTGCTCTCCATCGTTCACTTGCATTGACCTAAAGTATGCTAGCTTCTTATTGGTTAGTGTTTAGTCAGCTGATAGAGGATCAGGAAGTGTTGTCGCTCTAGCTTCCGTGTATGACGAGTAAAGTTTAAATTAAGAATGAATCCGTCTCCATCCTGCCTTTTCATTTTATAAACAGTGTCCCATTAACCACCAACGAATCCTCACATTAGCCTATAGCTACGCTACGTGTATTTCTCGTAAGTTTCTGACTTTTTTCTTGAAAATCTGCCACTTTATAAAGTCGCAAATTCACGCCTTTTTTTGTGTGTGCAAATTTGCAAGTTTTTTTCTCTGAATATTGTCACCATCCTCTAAAGAAAAAAATATATTTATACGTGGCCCTAATACGTCGTCGTAAATCTACCTGCTTACACTGTGAAATTGGAAATATCTCATTTTGAGACTGACTTAAAAACGTTCCAGTGGTTGAATGGAAAGAACAAAACTTGAGAACATGCAATTTGACTTCCTGACATCAATATTTGCTATAATAATGTTACCTTTAACATCACAAGTGTGAATCGAGTGTTGGTTTTGTGCGAGTCCTGCTTCTTGACCGGCCATCCTTGCATTTTCTCACAGCAGGCCCAGTCTGTCCCTAAGCAGGAGCGGTGGGAACGTTCCCTTGTGCAGCCGGCCATGACAGGCCCATGTCGGGCCGGGCCTCGGCTCATCCACACCACGGAGCAAGTGATTGACAGGTCTCACCGGGGGAGGAGGGACTTCCTATCTGTCATTCAGAACGGCCGGTGGCGGGATGAAGACGCCACGTGACGACATCGCTGGTGGGGTCTCTGTATCAAACAAGCCAACGCAAGAGGTAGGTATCAGTTTTCTTGTGTGTATGATATATTTTTTGAGTGCAAACTGTATTGACAACTTTACACATATTAACAGAAAACTTTCAAAACATTTGAAAGTAAAGAAAGGCAAGTTTCTAAAATAACTGAAAGACAAATTATATTATATTATAGCAAAGTTTTTAACCTGTATTTAAAAGCATTTGCACTCAGGGCTAATTTCGTTTGCATGCAGCATAACATCTAAATGCCCGTTCACCATGTTTGCTTTAAACTCTGGGCTACACAAATTGACCTGAGTCTGCAGACCTCAGAACCCGACTGGGTTTATATTCAGTCAGCATTTCTTTCTCTTTGTTTTTGGGACCATGGCAATATTTAAAATAGGACATTTTTTTACGTTTTTGGGAGCAAATGAAGTTAATATATTTGTCTTTTATAATTTTCTCATTTTCTGAACCTCAAAATAAGAGGCAGAAGTGTCTCATTAAAAAGTAAATTTCCCATAACATGTCCGCTTTAATGCTTGGGTCCGGTCCGAAGAACCAAATAACAAGTGTGAACGCGGGCCTTTAAAGTCATCTAATGGTGAAGGTTGCCACAAGTCCAGATGTTGTCGAGCTTCTCCGTCCTCTCCCGGCTCGTGTTATGTGCTGTGCCACATCTGTCCGGGCGTAGGTGTGCCATATTGTGTCCCATCTGCCACGCACACATGCAGCACGGCCAGAAAGTGCTCATTTTAAGCAAGGCCGTAAACGCTTTAATTCATGGGCGTGGAACAGCGGCTTTTCTAAGAGCGCTCCCAGGACCCGAGCCCAGCCGGAAAGCTTTTGGCAGCTGACGGACAGATTTCGCCTTCCTGCTCGCCGCACGAAACTCTCTGTCAAGTGCGCGCCGTCCACGCCGTGACACGCTGGCGCGAGAAAAAAGCAGGCTTCCTTTTCCTGCGCGCATCTCGCCATCTGTCCTTCTTCTGCACCTCCGTCTCGTTGTGTCTATCCGCCGGTCCAAGGGGGCAGTACGGAAGCGAATGTCACCCCCGTCCCAATGTTGCTTGAGGGAAATTGACTCTTTAGCCTCGGTGCTGTCGGCGGCCATATGCTGATGTTTTCATATTCGGCAGATACGCGCGTGGGGAACCGTAACGTCAGAATTACAACCGCCACGCCTCGTCTGTCGCGCCGCCCAACTCCCAATGCCAGCGTCCCGTTAATGGCGTCCCTCCGCCGGCCCCGTTGGCAGGATTCTGTCTTCGTTTTCGCGTGTTTAGCACGCCGTTCTTATTAAACATTCACAGGCACAGGCAAGAGGCCGCGTGGACCGTCTCGCACGGCGCCGAGCTGTGGGCAGCTTATTCATATTTCATGCCTCGGTCTGCTCCCGCCCTGTTAATTAGGCCGCTAGCTTGTCGTTAAAGCCCGCCGAGAGCAAACTTTTCTCTCGTTACAAAACTTGTTGTGCTGATGTGGAGCTTTTCCAAGCGACGGAGGGTTGAGATCAGTGGTGTCCAAACTACGTCCTGCCTGCGGCATCTATCTTTATTACGATTATGCTGATTTTGTAATTGTGGAGTGTAATAATTGAAATTGTAATTGAATTTCGATTAATTGCACAGCCCTAGTCTCAAGGACACATTCATTGATTTTTTTCATTTTCGTCTCTATATTTTTGGGGGTCAAATTTCAGGACTTCTCCAAACTTTAAATTGCCCGACTCTAAATCAGGCTAGACTGATTCACGCATCGAATACATCAAGCTAAGGTTGATTGAAGGTGGGCTGTCATTGAGACCCTCAGCGGATCCGCGGTTCCTGACTGGCCGTGTTACATAAGTGTACGTCGTTTAAAAATGGCGTTCGCCGTCCGCCCAGGTCGGCCTTGTTGCCTGTAATCGGCGGCGTGGCGCGGCGCGGCGTGCGGCTGACAGATGCCCGCTCCAGCTGGTACAGAAGGGGGGGTGGAGTTTTATCGCCCAGTTGGAACGGGGGTCCTCGCACCCCTCCACAGCACTGGCCGCCGTCGCCGCATTTAATGAGTCACGAATTGCCTGTTTGTCTTCTGCTCCCTGCTGTTTCCGCACTCCCCCTTCCAGAACAATCCCTGAAACACATGCTGCCGCGCTCCGCCGAGCAGCCGGACTCGGCGGCCCAGCCAAACCGTTAGGAAGAACAAAGTTGTCATCTTTGTTTTATTATTCCAACCGCCCTCCCTTCTTCTTTTTTGTTACTTCCTTGCCTCATCCGACCGAGCGAGGGACGGGCCGCGATGTCGTAAAGCCGCCCGATCAGATGCTGCGCCTGACCTCGCCAATATGGCCGCCCCCGAGTAAGCGGCGACCATTTGAAGCCCCTGACAAACACGTAAATGGTTCTATAATTGAGCTGCTGTCGTCCAGTTGATGCTTTACATTACAAGGAGAGATGAACAGGTGGTGAATTAAGCTTGCGGAGAAAAGCAAAACATGAAAGTTGAGCAAGATTACAAATGTGTTTTGGCGACAAAAGCGAAAGGGGCGATCCAAGAAGACACGCTGAGACGCTTGGATGATGATCACATGCAGCAGACAAACAACACAAACACTTTTTGGGCTTTTTGCACCTTCTCCAAGATGCCTTCAGTTTCTGCTCTATGTAGCAAGTAGATTGCGGATTTATAATGTTTTTCTTTCAGTGTAGTACCGCGATGTGCAACATGTCATGCAGAACTCCTGGAAGTGATGCAGTATAGTGATGGGAAGAAGAGGATGCTTAAGTGTAATACAGTAGCAGGTTTTGCCCTTTTAGAATTTGCTGTTATCAAAGACTTATTTTCTCTGTGTCGCTCCTGCTTCATCTCCTACATCAATGCTCATTTCCGTTAGCTTATCTGTGACGTTTCACATTATAGTTTAGCGTTAAGCTAGCGGAGTTTCATTAGACCAGGGGTCTCAAACTTAATATTCCGATAATGAAAAAATAACATTAATGGTTCTTCAAAATGTGAACAAGATTGGTTTGATTTCTTGAGCACTACAAACTCTGGTCACCAAAGTTCTCTTCACGGCAGGTTTTGAAAAAGACATTACTGGGATTGGGTGACAGAACATCTTCTCCTCCCGTTTGTTGTCACTTCAAAAATTTACCTTTTGCCGAAGGCTGTCATGAGCCTGAGCTATGGTAGCCCGGAAGTGATTAAAAAAACAACAACCACAAAAATAATTAAAGACAAAACGTCTATGGCAATGATGCATTAACATTAAATTTAATGTCAAGTCGGGGGCCGCAAAATATCATCCTGTGGGCCACAAATGGCCCCTGAGCCGCAATTTTGAGACCCCTAATTTACAGTTCAGTTACACATTTTTATGTTTACATATATAATGTCTAACTTTTTGACTGCCCAAAATGTTAAATAACGTTTAGTAAAATCCTATGGAGGAGTGCCAAAGACGTTAAAAGACGTTTGTTTCAAAACAGAGGTGAAACTAACCATTTTCTATTGTTGCTTACTGAAAAACGGAATAAGGTAGAAACAAACTTTTTTTTTCTGATGAAAGATGAGAGTCCAATCTTTGGAATTTGGTAGTATGTGTGTTTCCATAGTCCAAACACAACATTTTCTGTGGACCTTGAAAGATCAGTCAAAATGCTTAAATCGGCTGGCACTGGGGACAACCCGTTTCTGAAAACATCTGTCAGTCAAAGAGTTAATTATCTTTTAGAATTGATTAATGGCATATCAAAAATGTATTTGACACACAGTATGAGTAAACTAAACATATACATCACGATAAAACTGTACAAGCTAGCTTGTGTCTGCTAATATCTGTGACCGGCAACTTCTGTCGTCTCCATAAAGACACGCAAACAAGGTGTAGCCCAGGGACGCGGGAGCATCAAGTCCCGTCCCTGGAATTTTGGCAGCGCCCGGGTTCGTCCCAGCGGCGTGAAATCCTCGTGGTACGGCGCGTCCCCTTTGTGCACGTCACCCGGCTCTGCGAGCGACATTCTTCTCATTGTACGGGTCATCGAGACAGAGGCGGACGGCGTGAAAAGCTCCTCGGCGGGGGGAAACAATGTCTCCGGGGACGCCCATAAATGTCTGCCGTTCAGTTTGGGGGCCCATTGACTCTTTGCCTCCCTGCCAAGCGGGACCCTGTCAGACCAGCCCCTCTCTCTAACAGCTTAATTAGCAGAAAGGACAACAATGTCCCAGCCTGTTTTGGAAACAAGAAAGGGCCTGAAAAAGGCCGCTCTCCCCGCCTCTCATTGTCCCGCCATAACACCGACTTTGACTCGTCTCTTCAGCCCAGGACAAATAAAACAACATTCCTGCACTGTTGCATGAGGAGCATGACGACTGGCTTGACGGACAAGCCGCTCCTCGGCTTCTTCTGTCGTCTGTTTGGAAGCAGAAAGGGGAGGAGGAGGGTTCAGATTTATGCCAGCACAAGAGTGCGTTCGAGAAAACTGCCAAGTTGGACATTCCGCACTTCGAGTGGGAAAACCGCAATGGAATGACGCTTGAAGTCGGGGGTTCCTACTTTAAATCAGTGTAGCTAAACCTGAAAAAGGGGCACTAAAAGACAATAGAACAGGGGTGGGAAAAGTATGGAAAATCATGATTTAGCACATATTAATGTAACATGTTTATTGTGGACATGTGCATTTTTAACAATGAGCCTTTTTACTTCTTGTACATGAAGCGGAATGACCTTGGCAGATAAACCTGCTCAACACAGAAAAGTCCCTCTTTGTTTTTAGATTGCTTTCCTCCCTGTTGAACTCACCTCTGGAATCTTCCCATGATAATTTACTGTGCACTCTTTCCCAACCGCCATCTTGTATAGACTGCTCGGCAAGACTTGTGCAAATTTGAAGTTTCAAATATAAAACCCAATAGTTTTATTGATCTTGCCTAACTACTGAAAATTCCACAAGCTCAAGGGCTACAAATGATAAAAACAAAAGAAAACAATAAACATTTTATTTTATTTTGTTTTACTGTAGAGGAACGGCAGAGCTTACACGTCTTGCACCACCGAGCGGTTTCAGGTAGAGACTGACGGAGCGTTGATGTCCACCAAACCTTTCGATTCAACGTTTGCAGTTTGTCAAAACGTGGATGACTGAGAATCTACACTGACATCTTTTTTTTTTTGTCTACAAGTGCCCTGTGATTGGCAGGCAGCCAATCCGATCCCGCTCCTTAAAGTTCACGCGTGACTCCTAATGACCCTAAAAGATGGATGTAAAGAACTTCTCAACTACAATATAAAAGAAGCGAACTGCTGCTTTCAATAGACTCGACAGATGCCACCTCCACATTCCAGCGTGGTGAATCCTTTCATCTTTTGACCCCCAGTAATATGATTTCCATTTTTCACAATAATGGTGACGTGGACGATGATAATGCGGTTTGTTATGTTATGCTAATAGCGCACACTCCCATTCGACCTTCTTCTTCGTCGTCGTCTACTGTCCATCGGCAGCATACAGACTGACTGACGGACGTCTGCTTCTATTTTCTTGTTTCATTGCCGGTGCACATTACGATTTGTTTTTTCCTCAAAAATCTTTCCTTGACATCACACAACAGGGCCAGATTGATTTTCACGTGAACAAGGCTGCCAACAGGGGCTCTGCAACCTTTGCCCCCTCATTCCTGACTTTGGAGTGTCTTCCCATCATGTCTTCTCTTGGACATGTAGCACACTTAACTAAAATGGGGTTGAATAGTAATTCCCAATTTTTGAATACTTAAAAAAATGATGTGGTATTTCTTTCATGTTTATTTATTTATGTATTTATTTATTTACCAGGAATAGTAAGACAAGCTTGAGGTTGTCTTTAAAACTCAGTGTGAAGACCCAAATAAAAAGTCACGGGATGTTTCTAAAAATATGTATATATATTTTTAATTGTGTGTGTGTGTGTGTGTGCGTGTGTGTGCGTGTGTGTGCGTGTGTGCGTGTGTGTGCGTGTGTGTGCGTGCGAGTTTGTGCTCTTTAGTTCAACTGAAACCTATTAAAAATCCCATACTCTTCACCTTAACCGGATACTTCAGAGTCCCGCCAGAGTCGTGAAGTTGTCAGGAGACCAGAGGAAGGATCAAAGAAAAAAGATGAAAGATAATTGATCATTTTTATATTGTAACATTCTGTCCTTTTTCTTGAAATATAGGCAACTTTTTTTTTTCAGAGTATAAGATCAACCAGGGCCATTTTGCAAAAACAGATTTGTGAATAATGATGAAACTTAGCTATATTCTAATGCTAATTGCTGCAAAATAGAAACAGCTAGAAATATACTTCTTCTTCCTGATGAAAGAAGAGACTCTAATCTTTCTTTTGGTAGATTCCATGTTTTTATAGCAACAGAACACAATATTCTGTGGGCCTTGCAAAATCCAGTAAAACAGCCGGGAGAAAAGGAAGTTGCTTCAGTGAAAATGGCTGCAAGTGAATGAACAACAGAATGAAAAGTTGGACTTCTAATCTTTTTTTTTTTACTTGTTTCTGTGCTGGTTAATTGAAATATTACTTGAGGTGAAATCATTCCATGGCCCCAAAAAAGACAGCGGTCCCAAGCTAGGCTCAAAAAGTTTGCTATCGACCCCCCTGCGTGTGTGAAGTAAGATGGGAAAAAGTCTTCGTCCTTCCTGGGAAGTTGCAGATGAGGACGTTCTCTACATAAAAAGCCGGCGGCACCTCCAAGGGCAGCAAATTTATGCCGCCGGCGAGGCTTTGTGACGCCGCCTCTATATCATATTCTTGCGACGGACCGGTGGGTGGTCTGACACGGGAAGGTTGAATCTGGTTCATGCGTGGCCACGTTCATTGAGTGGCACAAGGTTATGCACGCCGTACGTCTTGATGTGCTGGCCGAAATTGACACGACGAACTGATAGACGGCGGCTTCGGCTGGCCCGGGACTGAACTTCAGGCTCACAACAGCACTTGTTCCCGCTGGATTTATTGACGGCCCATCAAAACGGTGTAAAATCAACACAATGAGCGGCGTTTAATGCTGACACTCACTCGCTTTTCTTTGTGCCTGCTCATAAACTTGAACTAAAAAAAAAATGGACATAAAACACAAAAAAATCAAGTCTTAAATCTCGCCGGACGTTAAACTGCTCCGAGCACAAAGAGGATAAAGTGAAATAAAGCATCATGCACACAATTGACTACTTGTGTCCTTCATTCATTATTTATCAGCACTTTGGTCAAAATGGTCAATCGATTTGAATGGAGGGAATATCAGCGAAGGACAGCATCTATTAAATAATATTATATCATTTTAACTGAAGACTTAGTCTTAGATGTACTGTTAACTGCTCATTTTTCCTGAAAGCAATATTTTTATTCTCAGGGCAGCACAGTTACCGAGTGGGTTAACACGTCTGCCTCACAGTTTTGAGGTTCGATTCTCGTTATAGTTTGCATCTTTTCCTTCTTCATCCACCCCACAATGCAAAAACATTCGTCTTTGCTTAACAAACTGACTGACTAACTAATAATTGACCTTGACTCTAAATCAAGGGTGTCAAATTCATTTTAGCTCGCAGACCACATTCATCCCAATTTGCTTTCAAGTGGTGTGCCTGACCAATGTATTTGTGGCTTAACTCATTTGTTCCCATAAATATGTTCTATTTTAAATATTACCAGTGTCCCAAATACGTATTTATACGTTACCTATGTTGTTGTTTTTTAATGCAGCCTCAGAATTGAAGCAGGACACTTGAAGAATGGTAGTTATTACAAAAACGGCCAGCAGATGGCAGCGGAGTATAAGAGATCAACCAGGGCCATGTTAGAAAAAACCTCAATTACTCACAATTCTAAATAAATTAGTAACTAATGATGAAACTTAGCTATATTCTAATGCTACTTGCTGCAAAATGGAAACAGATAGAAATATACTTTTTTTTTTCCTAATGAAAGAAAAGGCTAATCTTTCTTTTGGCAGTTTCCATGTTTTTTTTTAATAGTAATAGTATGCAATATTCTGTGGGCCTTACAAAATCAGTCAAAATCCAGTAAAACAGCCGGGAGCGAAAGGGGGTTGCTTCAGTGAAAATGGATGGGAGTGAATGAAGCTATAGATAACAACTATTCCAAATATTCCCCATTGTTTTAGTACTTTTTTTTTTACAAGTACTTTTGAAAAATATTTACATTTACTGATTATTATATTGTGTTGCAAATCATATCGGCAATTTGAAATTGCACTTTCAACATTTTTATGAATCTTTTTTTAATGTAAATATTTTCAACTCACAGATCAAAGTGGATTTAACACTTAGATAATGACTCTGTTAAGCTTTAAAAAAAAAAATGACATGAATTTCCGCATCCATCTGCAACTCTTGACAACTCAACATACAAACTAGAGTAAATCAGGACCCATATCATTATGTAAAGATACTGTACTGTATTGCATCCTGTCCTTATAGTGAGTAGCATTACTGTATCTGTATCATACCCATTCCTACCTTCCCGCTAGTAGACTTTGACGCAGCAAAATTATTCTGGTGGGAGAAAATGACTGCTTGTTAGTTGTGGAAAGTTGTTGGCATTTTCCAGCGAGAATTTGAGAGCATCACCCGGTTGGCGGTCGCTGACCTCTGCCGAGCGACGCTCGGCGCTCCCAGAGGAGTGTCGGACAATCGGCCAGAGTTAATCATTACTGCGAGACCACTGTGACCCCTCAAAGTGTCGCACAGCAAGGCACGGGGGCAGCTCACTGAAGGCCTGATAAATGACGGCCCTCGCGACACACCTTCAAAGGTTTCCCCTACAAAGACCTAGCGGGAATGAGCGGGAATGAGCGGGAATCGTGACACCAGACAGAAAAAGTTGTTTCTTTTGTTTGTATGTATGTTTGTTGCATTTTTTTTTTTTTTTACTGGATGTGAAGAGACATTTACACTACATGCTTCAAGTTACATAGTTCAGTAAAACCAACAATTTGTTCCGATTTCAAACCTATTTTTTCCTAACAGGAAATGGGTAAGAAATATGAAACAAGTGATCAATCAGTTAGAATTCAGTTCTAAAATCAAACTCATTGGCAATCTTAAGTAAGATTTCAGCATTATACTGTATATTTGTATTATTTCATGAATAGGGAATATCTTGCTTCTTCTCATCTGTTGCATCATCATTGTCGTCAAAGCGCTCTTATTCACATTTCGTTTGCCGTTCACATTGTTGTCCTTATTTTTCCAACATCACAATCAAGATTTCAACTGCGGTCGACTTTACCTCGCTATTTTCATATGTCACGTAAATCACCCACCAAAATAAATGATTCTTTTGGAAGAAGAAAAAAAATGCTCGCTCAACTGCGTAGTGCCACGCGATATTTTGAGGCATTTATATTCAAAAGCCAGCCTGTGAAGTCACGTTAAGACGAGAGAAGTCCAGCCGGGGCTAAAAAGCCGGAGATGAACATTAATAATGGCGGCGAGCACAAAAGATCAGAGAGATCACCTCCATTGTGCTCGCATCTCCCCCCGTGACATCCAGCGTTCTGCCCGTGTTAGAAGAAGAAGAATGGAGGTGCTTAACCTGATGACATTGTTGGCCTTTTGCCGGCGCGTCACACTGATAGAGACCATCATGATGCTGAGATTTATGCTACACACGTTCATTAGGGTTCCGATTTTGGGGCTATTAAGCGCTATTCATCGCATGTTGATGATCTTTTAGTCTCCAAATAACAGGCAGCCGTCTTTTTAATGCATTATTGGATGTTCTTAAATGTTTGTTTTTTTAAGTAGCTGTAGTGTTTTTCTCGGTGGTGTCAGGGCCTTAGAAAAGGTGGGTTGGAATGATGAACACATCCAAACAGCAGTCAGTGATGGCACAAAATCTTCAGATTTCTGCTAGAAAGTTAACCAATGGCAGGAATAGCCGACTTGAACGTTTGAACTTTATTTGGGTTATTCAGAGGCGCTTTAAATGGTGGCATGTGTGCTACTGTTGACTTACACTGAATGAGAGTTAGGGGGGTGTGCACACTTGTGCAACCACATTAGTGGATTTTATATATAATGGTTTATCGTGGTCTTTTTTTTTTGTCCATCACAAAAACCTGTTATTTAATTTTATTTAAGTTGATATATTAAAAAAAAACACACACACACACACACAAAAACATTTCTTACTTATACTCAATACTTTATAATGAATGAATAAATATAAATAAATAATGCATATAGATTGTAGTAGTGTAAAACTCCAACCTAATGTGTAAATATGTCTGCATAGCAACAGATGATGCTTGCCTGGCCTAGCTTTTTTTCCAAAGTGCAACCACACCACTGACTTATTACATAGCAGAGATTTGTTGTAAAAAAATAAAAATAAAAAATAAAATAAATAAATATTGTTGTAATATCTCATCAGGTATCGTGGATCAGAACAGTATAGCGTTTGATGTTGACGGCTCTTTGGTGACCCATAGGTGCTACAGTGAAAGGTGGCCCGGGGTCAATAGAGCAGCAGTGACCTTGCTGGCCATTAATCATTGGCGTGGACAGCAGACAGAAGAGCAGGGGAGAGAGCTGGACAGGTGCGGGCCGAACACCGCCCGTCCTTGACCTCCATCTTGGCTGACATCCAGGTGATGTGTTTTTATTCCGCAATCTTTATTGAGAGCATGGCCGCAGTGTGTTGTCATTGATTGATTGATTGATTGATTGATGAAGTGCTACAAAAGAGAGGCTTCCTCTCTGTTATGGAACGCGAGTGGGTAGCTCAATATAACAAAAAAAACGTTGAGTGCTGCTCTTTTGGTTAGCAAATGAGTTTAAATTGGCTCAACAGTTAGGACTTCACTTACTTGACATTGCATGGTGGAACACCTAAAAAAAACTATTACAAATCTTCAGTTATTTTATGATGATGATGTCTGTTTTCTTTGTCTCACCTGTTAATGTGCCTGGCAGAGTGCTGCTATTTTGGTTAGCGTTGTAAATTAAATGGGATGGGCAGTTACATCCTTATTTACTCTTAAAAACAGTTGAGTCAAAAGTAACCCAATTATGGATCAAAAATGGACCGATCCACTTTATGGGTCAATTTGACCCAACTTTCTGGGTTGTTTTATACAAAATGACCCGATTTTTTGACCCAAGTAAAGGATCTGACCAATATTTATGAGTTGTTTTACACTAAAAGACGCATTTCTTGATTCAAAGTTGGGTCAAATTGACCCAAGTAGAGGATCTTTTTTTTTTTTGGGTGCATTGTAGTGTGGAATGTCTGTTATAGGCCATCATAGAATTGAAGATGATGATGTATAGTTTGTATCTTTCCTCTCGGACCCGTTACTCACACACATACTCTGAAAGTGTTGGCATGGCCAAATAAAACAAGATGAATGTGCTCAAATCCGAAAGCTAACATCTGAGATTGTCAAGGCGGGCGAGAGTGACGCCGTCGCTTAAGCAGCTGACAGATGACTACCCCCCCCCCCCTCGTTTTCCTCGCACCCCCTCCCAGGGGATAGCGCGTCCGTCCGGAGCCATTTTTCAGCCAATTTATTTCTTGATGTGCTCTAACCTGGGGCATCTCCCGCTGGGGAGGCTTTATGCGGTGATTAATGACGGCTGTTTAGCCGCGGTACCTGGGGGAGCCGGAGCCCATCTGCAGCAGCCTGACAGGTCAAATGCTGCGCTGTACCGCAAGACAGAGCGGGACAGGCTGAAGCATGACCGGCCGGCGCACAGGTGTCATACGCTGGTTAGATGACTCGCAATTTGACCTCAAATTTCAAGTAAATCCAGAACACAAATGATATTTCCAGCAGTCCGGCGTGGAAAAACTCACGATTTCAAAAGTAGAATTTAAAAAACTGAAATTCAATAATCCTGAAAAGTCCAGCAGTCCGTCAGGTATATAACTTAGAAAGTCATTTCTGTCTCGAAAGTCAAACAATAATCCAGAATCCAAACTGCTGTTGAAATTTTCGATGTTTGGGCAGTAAAAATCCGAAGTCCAAAAATCCTCACAAGTTCAACCCTTTGTCAATTGGACAACTCATCAATTCTGATCCAAAATTTGACCACGACGCCAGAATCCTCACGTAACCTTGAAAGTCCAATGGTTGTTCTAGTTAGCTTATAGCAACTTATAGCAAGGCCAACAAAATGTTTCAGTGCTTCATCAATTCAAGGAATTTCAAGGACAAGCTTTGTTTGTATGGCGCTTTTCACAGACGCTAAGTCACGAAGTGCTTTTGCAGGGTTAAAAACAATCTGATTCAAAAGTTGACCAAGAGTCTGTAACAAAGCTAATGTAACGTTTATAATCACAAAAATTCAACCCAATTGTTGGGAAAAATCCATTCAAAATGCAAATAAAGCAGATCTTGAGCATCGTTCCACTGTACTCGCGATTTGTTGGCACAGCCGCATGCCACACTTAACACTTGGCAGGTTTACGCCAATGCATTTCCGCTTTCGGCGGCATTCTGCGAGTCTTCATGCGGACAATTTAGACATCCATTATACGCTTGAACGCCTTGTCTCCTTCGCTCCGCACGAGCGTCCTGGATGCCAGGAGGAGCGTAATGAGATTAGGCCGCGGACAGGTTGGCGGCCAGCGGCTGTCACAACTGCTCGGCTCTCCGTACTGCAGACACGCGCAAACCCAAACAGTTGATGGTGATTAATGAGCGAGGTAATGTGTAGTCTGCTACTGTCAATGGCGGGCACATCTGTGCACCGGATGAGGCTAACGCGCAAATTCACACTCAGGAAGCAGAAAGTTGAGCTGTTTAGTTAGCGACAGGCCGCTGGTTGGGTTCCAGCTCGCTAATGGCTCGGAATCACGTGGCTGACTGATGGCTGCTTCTTCTGCTGCAGCTTTGTGGACGTACACCTCAGCACCACAATGCCAATGAGGGGCCGTCTGCCCGCACAATGTCCCCCCCCCAGCCCCCGAACCCCCGTGGCCCCAGACAGCTTTGAAGCCCGCTGAGATCAAAACGCAACTAGGTGAGCACTGTGTGACCCGACCGCAGACAAATGGCCGCGAGGGATGCGGGACAATGACTTACGGAGATCAAATCATATTTGCAGGGCAGGCGGCCAAACCCACCCCGGCCCCGCCCCCCCCACCCCACTTGTCCTTTCTTCTGTGAATATGGACAATGACTGTTTGCATTTACACAACCATAAATCAGACGTGCCCGTTGCCACGGAGCAGCTGGCACGTTTGCCAATGATTAGAATTATTAATCACGCCCATTGGTCACGCGCTTCAAGATGGGGCGGCGGGAGGCTGCGCGGGACAAGGTGCGGCTGGCGCCTCTGGCTCCGCAAAGCAGGCTGGGTACGGTGGCCCGCAAGGGGGTTGCGGGAAGGGCGGGGTCAGGCAAGGGGGGGGGGAAAAGCATGGAGTGGGGTGCGGACCTCCGCCAAGGCCAAAAGACAATGCCAAACGGACAGTGGGGAATTATTAGATTAGCTAGTGTAATACTACTAACTGACCAACTGATTGACTTACAGACTAACTGAGCAAAAAACTGTTGCCAGTTGTTGTTGACTGTTGCCTTGTACTGATATATCTCCAATAGAGTCCTGCGCGTATTGTCAATGAGCAGTACAAAGTGGGTGCTGACTGACAAACACGGCTAGCTTATTTTATCACAGCTCTAACTAACTAACTAACTAACTAACTAGTAGTGGCAAGCAAAACTAGCTCTTGGCTCTGTGCAATTTTTGATTACCGGTACTAAATAATTAAGTGCGAATAAGTAACGACCCCACATAAGCATTATTTGGAAAGTATACATCCATTTTCTTAACCACTTGTTAAGTACCGTATGCGCATAATCCTATTTTAAAATAACTAACTGCGAGCAAAACTACGACGGTGTATTAGGGCCGCGTAAAATTATTATTTATTTTTTTAGACGGCGGGGGCAATATTCCAAGAGAAAAACTCACAAATTTGCCACTTTATAGTGACAGATTTGCAAGAAAAAAAGTCAGAAACTTAGTTGTAGTCTAATGTGAGGATTCGTTGGTGGTTAACAGGACACTGTTTATAAAATAAAACGGCAGGATGGAGATGGATTCATTCTTAATTTAAACTTTACTCGTCATACACGGCAGCTAGAGCTTTGACTAGCTTCCGGTTACTTCTTCTACGACTCCTTATTCGATTCTTATTTGCACCACACCACGCTGCCTCTCACAGGTTGGTCTTGGTACTGCGACAGAGATATGGCTATGAATGCGATGTGTTGTGTTGATCATCTCCAGTGCGTCACATTTTTGCTTATCTTGTGAGGCTGCTCTCAAAAATCACTTTATATACAACCACCATAACTAACTAACTAGCTAACTAAATAACTGGCTAAATAAGCAACTCACAGCTCTTGGCTAAGATAATCACTAAAATACAAATCACATGGCACGTATAGACAAACAACCATTCACACTCAACATTTACACCTACAAACATTTTAGAGTCTTCACTTAAATACGGGAAGAATATTCAAATACTCACGTGTTGATTATTCCAACTTCAAATCCCCCGACGCTCATTTTCGCCTTGGCGACCGCTCTGCTCGGCAGCTGTCCACCACAGCTCAGCCTGACTCTCTACTGTAAATACCTGAATCGCGCATAATGAGGCGCCTCACCGAATCGAGCTGGACACGAGCGCGCGTTACTGTACGTGCGCTGTCGCATGGCCTTTATTAATCAGCGGGCCCGGCAGATGGCGAGAGATGCGCAAGATGGTTTTTCAACAATGGCAACAAATACCAGGAGACGCGTGAGGTCCAACGCGGGTCAAAAGTCGTCGCTTGGCACAACGTTGGCGCACGTAACAGATGTGTTCATTTGACGAGAAGAAATAGCAGCTCGCGCTCGTGACTTTTGTGGACTATTAATGGGCAACAAGGGACTGTTTGAGTTAACAGTCAGCCAGTAGAATTAAAGCTGTCGACACATTTTTACATGTTTTCCACTTTATGGTCAAAAGAAAATGTCCGGCTCAGTCCCAATTATTTTGACATGAACATGGATTATGATTCACTGTTGAGCATTATGCACAGATGGCGCTGTTTTCCTGCATTTTTGTTTTATAGTTAATGCAGAGCTGTCATGATTGAGGTCCACAAATTCAGCAAAAAGGGACAAATGTATGAAAGAAAATAATTGAGGCTTATTATGGAAGTCTGTATCCCAGTTTTCTTTTTAATATGTATTTTATATTTTTATTAACACAATAAACATGTCTTGTAATCCTTAAAGTAACGTGTGGGGGTTTATCATATTTGGTTATAGATTTTCAAATGTGTGTGTTTATTACATAAGTTTGCAAATGAATGCAATGCTTTAGTGCTGATTCGTGACTGACAATTTTGTTATTTGTAGCACGTGGGATTAGAATTTTGTCGAGCATTAAATGTAAATTGTGTGGCCCTGGTTTTCCTTTATTTCAACCTTCTAGCAATTTGTTTTATACCAATCAGACAGTTGGGATTAGGCTGTATGAATTCTGCCTAGCAACAAGTGGAAATGTGCAGTGCTGATTTTCTTTATTTCTTATTGAAGACACAGCAGCGTTTTAAAGAAGCAGTCCCATTGCTAATTCGGTATAAATTCAACTTTAAAAAAAAGCCTGCATGATTTATTTTGAAGGCCCTGGGCAGATTAGATTGACATGGCAACACACACAGGCAGAAATCTGATTGGAGCAAAAAAATTCAAACATCCACATACATTTACAGAAAGCAGTGCAGCCATTAGACTGATGGCAACAAATATTAGACCAGTGGTGGGCAAGTTTGGTCCTCGAGAGCCCCTGTCCAGCCTGTTTTCCATGTTTCTCTCCACTAACACGTCTGATTCATGATTGGGATCGTTATCAGGCTTCTGCCAAGCTTGCTGATTAGACTGTAGGCTGTGAATGTGGGTCACCAAAACATCCCTTTGCAAGTGGACAAAAAATGTCCAAAACACAAAGAGTCAAGATGTTTTTTTGAACATGCTGATGTCGCATGCTGCCCCCCTGTTCCGCGTGCCTCCCTGCAGGAGGTTGGAAAATTGACAGGCGCTTTGACGAATGGCCTCCCATCAACTCTCCATCCTTCCTTCCTTCTCCTCCTCCAGCCAGCCCTCCGCTAGGCCTCTCCGTAGCCCGGCCTGCGCATAACACAGCAACACAAGCGTCCCCTGGGTAGGCCCGCACAGGAGGCCCCCGTCTAGGAGGCCGGCGCTGGACACAAAAGCCCCCTCTGCCATTTAAATAAGCCCCGCCATCCTTCCACCACCTTGAGCCCCCCCCCCCCCCCCCCCCCCCAATGTCCTCCAGGGAGAGTGCTCTCCGCTGGGCAGCGGCTGTTAATAAGCTGCTAATGAGGAAACAGACCTCTATTCTCTGCTAACATCAAGACAGATGGACGCATGCGACGTGTTTGTTTTCAACTTCCTGTGGAGATGACAGATAACCAGGCGACCACTGGCTCCAAAAGTTCCAGCCATAACAGCGCATTTCGGTTAAAAAAAAAAAAAGATCTGATGTTAATGTTGGCATACATTTCAACTTTTATACAGAAAATTATAACACACCTATTTGTAACTGTAGTTTAACATGCAATACATATTTAATATAACGGTGTCTTTAATAATTGTTTCAATGAAGAAAAAGAAAGAAAGAAAAAAAAGAAAATAATAATAATTGTTTCAATGAAACATTTTGAACTGACAATAATATAACTTAGTATTCACCTTAATAAAAAAGTACATAATTGCTTGAGATAAATTTTACAGCTGCACAATGAATGAGTGGTTCTTTTCTGCCACCCGCGTTTCATTCCTTCTGATTGGATTGGAGTGAATTTTCGTCCTTGCGTTGTTTTCATTTTTCGTTTTAGTCACTGACGAAATTGTCAAGTCAATTTTAGTTATCGTCTCATTGAATGGCTTCTTTTTTAGTTTCCGTTTCATTTTGGTCAGGAATTTTTTTGGGGGAAAATATGATGACATTTTTTTGTCCAAGAAATTATCACTGCCTTGTGGGACCCGTTTGAGCAAACTCTGTTTCTGTTCACAGTTGAAGATGCATAAATGCACGCTTGGATGCGTTTGGTGTGGAAAAAGACGACCATGAAACGCATACGGCTTGAACAAGAACAGACCAACTCCTGACTGGTAAGTTTGTATGCACGTCATCTTTTCTGGAAGCACAGCAATCCCATCCTCTTGCACCCCATGCACTTTCTCCTCAGGCGGGCCGCTCCAGATGTGCCCCAGAGGGGACGAGCGCCGGCGTGAAAGGACGCCAACGGGACAAGGAAGTGTGCCTTTTCAAACGTCTGACAGGAGGTCCTCACCCGAGTGGAGCCCACCGGGAGGCCCTTCCAGAGCAGTGTGTGCCGGCTCCATCACACGCAGGTATTGATAGGGATACCCCCCCAAACCCCCCACCAGGCGGGACCCTTAATAGGCCTCTAACGGGATGACGGCCTCCGTCGACCCCCCGCCCCCTGCTCGGCACTCAGGGAAGAGAGGGCACATGATAACAGATGGAGGGTGTAGTCGGGGGTTTGATGGACAGACGAGGAAATTTGAGGATGAGCCGGGGGCTGTCAAGGGGGTGAGTGACAGGTCTTGCTGGGGTGTCAGAAAGTGACAGTGCTGTCCTGATGATGAGGGAAAGTCTTCATCCTGGGGCTATGTTTTTTTTTTTTTATGTCGTTTTTAAACTGCAATTTGTGTCTGAGTTGTGGCCTTTTGGTCCATAAAACAACCAAAATCCCTGTTAAAAAAATGGCAGGTAAATATAATTCCTTTACGAGAATTGAAATGGACTAAAGTTCTTTGAGTAGAAAATCCATCAAATTCTCTTGACTTACTGGTCACTTAAAAAACATTTGAAATCCCTTTTAGGAGCTTGGAATGCCCATTTATTGTTATTATTGCCTACAAACTCAACTACAGTTTCTTGTAAAGCATTTCAGTTAGTCCAAAACAAACATTTCTATTCTTTTTTTGCCACATAAAAAAAGCAACTACAATCATTTTATATAATAGACTATTAATGTGTGCCCCAAAATTAAAATAAATATCTTTGTACACAGATGGGCCACAATAAATACATAAATAGAAGGAAGAGTTGAAGTCAAAGCAGCAAAGCCTGTGATGAAGTTTTTTTTTGTTTAAAGTATATAAGTAATATTTCAGATATATTGATGACAAGCATGGATTACTGATGCGTGGCTCTATTTTGAAGGGGCTGTTCCAAGTTACCTCGTCGGATGGAGACGACTCTGAAGAAAAGGTAAGAACTAATCCTATGCTAATGCTATGCTAATGCTCCTTGCCTTATGGCTTTTCACTGCTTTTTTATGACCCCAACAAACAAACACTCTTAACGATTTGCCACATTTGATAACAAGTTATTAGAGTTGTTGTTGATCATGTTTCTTATCATAAACACACACACATACATGCATGTCCATCATATCAGTGTCCAGTGTGATTGGGTGGGCGTCCTCGGGGAGACATCAAGTACAAAGCGTTAACATCTGTCACACATTACTGAGCCAGGGCACTTTTGATTGGCCCATATGATCACACATGGACACGCACACACACACACAGTCATACACGTTTACACACTGGGGCTGCTGTCATTTCTGCCATCCGAGCCAGCGGCAATGCCCATTTAGAATCGCAGCTGATCTTTACTGACCGGGGGTGGGGAAGGGTTTCCAACATGGAAATAAAAAATCAATAAATTAGACATGAATGAATGTGCATTATAATAATTTAGCATTTGTGTAAATTAATTGGAGGAAAAATAATATTAAAAATAACAGAATACAATAAGAAAAACAGTTACATTCATTTATGTATTATGAAATCAATACAAATAATGAATACTGCACATAAAAAATAAAAATCAAACATTTCTCAAACAGATGTGGGAAAATTTTGATTTTTTTTTCCATTTGAGTATCGATCAAATTAATGGAATAAATGTTGTGGATTAGTGGAAAAGTAAAAAAAAAAACTATCCATCTTGGTCTCTTTTTTTCATCGCAAAAGCCTGGCATTTGAACAGGGGTGTGTAGACTTTTTATCTACATATGGTAGACACAAAAACACGATTAATGAAGTCGTGCCTTTCCTGGCGCACACGTCGCTGATGCGTGGCCGCGTCTTTTGCATGTTCGTTTGCTCTCCAGTAGCACCAACAAGCTGTCAGTGTGTTGTTGACGTTGATGAAAAATCACCAACTGTGACCGAATCCGCCTGGCAGATCCTTCAATGGCGAGCGCCGCCGTGCCAGCTGAATGTGGGCCAGGGCCAACAGGCTAATGGCAGATCACAGGGTGGGCTAGGCTAGGCTAGGCCAAGCTAGGTGGTCTGACACCAAAATCAAGCGCTGGAAAAGGTTGAGTTACACGTAGTCAAATGTTTGTTTGGTAGTAGATCTGTTCTGGTGCTGAAGCATGTGTGAACGTAGCCTTTGAGGTTGAATGAAGTCTACAATAACTTCTAGTCAGAAATGACGATATGTCATGATGAGACGTGAGTGGATGAGGGATGGTGGACACAAACGCAGGGAAACAGAAATCAAGTGCAATATGTGGTGCCTTAATGAACCATAGGAAAAACGGTGAGCAGACAACCTTGACTTGATGGGACGTGACTGGACTGGTCGCCAGGACTGGGCAGGAAGTGACAAGACTGGTCGCCATGACTGGGCAGTATGTGATGAGACTGGTCGCCATGACTGGGTCAGACGTGACAAGACTGGTTGCCATGATTGGGCAGGATGTGACAAGACTAGTCGCCATGACTGGGCAGGATGTGACAGGACTGGTCGCCATGACTGGGTAGTATGTGGTGAGACTGGTCGCCATGACTGGGTCAGACGTGACAAGACTGGTCGCCATGATTGGGCAGGACGTGACAAGACTGATTGCCATGACTGGGCAGGATGTGACAGGACCGGTCGCCATGACTGGGCAGGACGTGACATGACCGGTCGCCATGACTGGGCAGGGCGTGACAAGACTGGTCGCCATGGCTGGGCAGGCCGTGACCAGACTGGTCGCCTTGACTGGGCAGGACATGACGTACTGGTCGCCATGACTGGGCAGGACAGGATGGGACTGGTCGCCATGACTGGACAGGACGTGATGAGACTGGTCGCCATAACTGGCCATGGCAATTTTGTCGATTTACGATCCTGCGTCTGCTTTCTTCCAATGGTTGTTGTTTATGATATTGCTTTTGTTGGGAGACAAAATACAAATATTCAAAACGCACATCAAGAGAGACGAATGTTGCTTTCTTGGGCCGTGGCCTACCTCATTTCATTTGATTGGATTTTGTATAGCGATGCCACCGCGTGTGTGCGCGGGCGTGCCAGCTCGGCGCCTGGCAGAGTGCTGGGTGACAGTCTTTCTCAGCAGGACGAGTGTTGTGACAAAGTGAAACATGCTTGTGAGGAGGCCGCCCGGTCGCTTTCCAGGCCAAGAGCAGACAACACACATAAAGACGTCACGTCGCTCGCATCAACATTTCACTTGCAAAATTTTAATGCCGGTTTTCAGTCAACCTTAACGGAATTGCAAATATCGAAGAGTCTTCAGTCAAGCTCATATTCATATTTCTGTAAAAAGTTAGTTAGTGATGCTAACAAACTATTTGGGTCACTTATAAGTTAAGGTCACTTAAAGGAATACTTGACGCATTGAGACATTTTCAACGGTAAAAAGTTAATATTTTGTCCACAATTAATTTGATCATTTTATTATTTTTCATGTATGAATGAATACCTTTAAAAAATTATTTTTCCACTTGCTGTCGACTGAAGATGACATAACCTGTGCTGAGGAAGTAGGTAACGACCAATCATGGCTCAGATTGCTGACCAAACCCAGAAAACAGGAGAGCCGTGATTGGTGGTGGACAGGTGATGTCATCTTCAATCGAAAGCAAGTGGGATTTTTTTGGTTTCAAAGGTGTTAATTGTACTTAAAAAATAATAAAGTTATCACAGTGTCACTTGTGAGCTATTTTTAGAACAAACTTGTGTGCTACTCATGTTGTCATTGGAGCTAAGTAATACCTGCTGGCACTTTTTTTGTTTTTTTTGTTTTTAGGACCATGCAGATTAATAAACCGAGCAAAAAGTCATCCGTTTGCAAATGCCTCTTTCGTCTTGCTCGCCCCTCCCCTCTCTGCTTATCAAGAAGGAGAAAAAAAAGTTTGGATTTTTGCAAATCATATTATATTGTGCCCTGCTTAAAATACCACTTAAAAAGAGAAGAGCTCATTACCGATGACAGCCAGAATTAGCCGTTATTGAAAATATTGGTCAGATCCTTTACTTGGGTCAAAAAAATTGGGTCATTTTGTCTCTCTAAAACAACCCAAAAAGTTGGGACCCATAAAGTGGATCGGTCAATTTTTGATCCATAATTGATTGAACTTTTGACCCAACTGTTTGAGTGCATGGTAAACTGTCCAACTGATAATTGGCCTATTCCTATTTGACTGTTTTTATATGCGCTTGATAAATGCTATATAGATTATGATGAGTGAAATTGTAAACCACAAATACTGTAGGTGGAGTTTTACTATCTGAGCTTCTCATTGGACAACTGTGAACTGCTCTGTATTCAATGTAAAGCGTCCCGTTTCACCACATTCATCCTTGTCTGTTTTGCCGGCCTCATTATTCCCCCGAGACTCGTTGCCGCCGACATATTCCAAACATGCGGTGGCCATAGATTCACGCGTACGCGCACGTAGCGCCGCCGCTTGCCGATTGGTTCGACAATGCAGGGAAGTTGCTTTTGAGGCCTTTTGGGGGCACTTGGACCCTCGCGGGGAGCCTCCAAACTATCGAGGCGACTGGCCGGCACGCTCGACTCCCACAACTCGTTTACGACCAAACGCTGAGCGCCATCTGTCAGTCACTGTGATCAGGAGGCAGGACACGAACACGCGCACACACTTCCTGTCTGGCTCAATGCACTTCCATCAGTGGGAAGGAGGACCAATCAAAGCGCGAGGATGACTTATGCATATTGTAAGACACAAAACATTCGGATCATATGCAGGCTTTTCATTACTATCACTGACAACTACATTCTGCATGACTTGACGGATTTTTTTATATATATATTTGTTTTAAAATTAACTCTTTGACTGCCAGACGTTTTCAGAAACGGGTTGTCCCCAGTGCCAGCCGATTTTAAGCATTTTGACTGATCTTTCAAGGTCCACAGAAAATGTTGTGTTTGGACTATGGAAACACACATACTACCAAATGAAAGATTGGACTCTCATCTTTCATCAGAAAAAAAAAAGTTTGTTTCTACCTTATTCCGTTCTTCAGTAATCAACAACAGAAAATGGTTAGTTTCACCTCTGTTTTGAAACAAACGTCTTTTAACGTCTTTGGCACTCCTCCATAGGATTTTACTAAACGTTATTTAACGTTTTTGGCAGTCAAAGAGTTAAAAACAGTACAAATCTGGACTTAGACACAAATTAATAAGTAATTAAAATGTCAAGAAAACAGAAAATGGCTTTAAATTGCTCCTTTTTTCCTGTTTAAAGCACAAATAAATCCATACAGTCAAATTTCCTGTGCTCATCATTATGCCTCAACAAACTGAATTCTCACGTGTGTGAAAATAAGTTTTTTACGTAAATTGCACTTTTTTGTCACATTTATTGTCCCAATTGATTCATGATCGTTGATGCGCAAACATCTCGGAAGTCTTTAAATGTTGCAGATGGCATCTTTAAGGAGCATCCTGGTGTTTAACGGCAAACTGCGTCTTCTATAAATAAAAAAGGCACCGCATATTATTTGCTTAGCTCATCACTTGTTGACGTTTTAATTCATTTTTTTCACGAGTTTCAATCCAAGAAGCTTGTAAATAACTGTCGTGGCGTCACATGACCCTTTTTTTTTTCAAGATGACGCTTCCTGTAGAAGACGAGTGCACTACCCGCGACCCCGCCCCGGACAAAAGTGTCAACAGACCCTCGCTAAGGGCGCAATTAGCATGCAAATGAGCGCTTGTCGCTAATGGCGATGGCAACACGCTCTTATGATGGAAATATGTTACCCGTTTTGGTTCAACATTAGTCAGCTGAGCATGGGGGGCACCCGACCCCCCTCCATCACTCTCTTCCTGAGGCCTCCCCCAGGGCAGAGGCAGGTGCATGGCGCCCTGCTAACGCTCACACACACACACACACACACACACACACACACACACACACACACACACACAACATAAGCAGGCGGTTTTAATCAGCCCGTCATCCTGGTCAATAAGTTATCCTCTCAACTGCTTTTGTTCGAGGCCAACGCTGCCTCATTCACACTCAATTCACTTTCTACCGACGCCTGCGGGCACACACGCACACACACGCACGCACACACACACACACACACACACACACACACACACACACACACACACACACACACACACTCACACTCTACAAGCAGACCACAAGCAGATGAGGAAGGTTGTGACATCGCCGTCATTTGATTGGCCGACACAATGTAGCCTTTTTTTTTTTTAAAGGGGAAGTCAACCACCCCCACCGCCAATTTTTTGGGACAATAATATGCTCTATGCAATGGACCGATGCACTTTATGGGTTAATTTGATCCAATTTTCTGGGTTGTTTTATACAAAATGACCCAATTTTCTGACCCAAGTAAAGGATCTGACCAATTTGCTCAGGGCTCAGGTAACAACCAATCACAGTTCAGCTTCAGAAAAAAAGGTGCCCTGAGCAATTGTGATGTCATTTACACTCGACAGCAAGTGGCAAAATGGCCGCCTTCTGATATTGATTAAAACAAATAATAATTTTAACTGCTGTATTTTACTGCATATTCCACGAAATGTCGGATTCTGCGGAACCGCTAATGAAGACACCTCGTTGCGACTACATCATTACGGCCTTGCACTTGTTTGGCTTTTCACCTGAATGCTGGCGTCCATAAGGTGCCCTCATTTGCATACATGCCTTAAACATGCGTGTGACATTTGTATGCGATTTGCATGCGTTTCTCTGTTTCTCAGCCTCGCCGCCACCCTTGGCGAATGTAACACGGGGCGGCCTTGGCAGTTGTTGGCCTCCTAATTAGGCCGAATGGAAAAGTATTGACGAGTCCATTTGCTTTGAAAGGCCAGCATAATAAAACTTAAGTCATCGCTAAGCAGCTTCCCTTGACAACATCCTCCTCAGAGGAGCGCGCTTAAAAGGCCGTCGCAGCTACACGCCTATTTACACGCCATCTGCCAGCTCGCGCACACACACACACACACACACACACACACACACAAGCAACTCATTCCTAAAGACAAAATCAGCAGCAGAAAATGAACTCTTTCAGTCCTTCTCAAATCACAGAAGGCCTCCGTTCCCTTGGTCTATTATTTGCCTTAATCTTCATTTGCATGATCCCTCCCCCTCTGCTCCCCCAAGAGCAAAATGTGTCTAATCCTCTGCTTTTTACCATCGTGTAATCCCACCACCTCTCTGTGATGTCATTCTCCCCTTCTGGGTCCCACGTGAACAATTAGCTTGTAATCTGCACAAACATACATTCTGTCATTGCAAGAGATGAGACATGGGGGGGGGGGGGTGGGGGTTTGCAAGTTTTTTTTGATGGGGGACCGAGGCACCCGTGGGACCAGTGAACAAACCGCTCGGCACTCCCGAGTGTGGATTAGCAATCCAACTGGGCTGCATTAATGGGAACCTCTTTTTACTCGTTTTGCATTTCTGCTTGGGAAAAATGTCCAAATCAATAAATGTTGTGCAACTTAGATGAACTTTTTTAAAATTATTATTTATGTTGCTTTTTTTTCAAAGTCCATTACACTGCAATCATTTGTGTTCCCTTTAATTTGCATTTGAGTTACTAGAAATGTATTATTTTTGGGGGGGAAAGAATATTCACGGATTTGATGTTTTGTATGCAAAAAATGAAAAATGTGTTAAAATAGTATGCCGTTTACGGTAGAATCTCGTAATTTATTTATTTCATGCTAAATTCAGTATTGTAGGTTAGCTTGTGCTTGCAGAGCTTTCCATTTGAAATGCAGTTTCATACTGCCTCTCATCAGAACCTTTGAGAAAGATTGAAATAAATTCCATTCCATAAACCAACGTAAATTAAATGCAACAAATTGCATTTAATATAAACATTTCATAAATAATTTATTTGAATGAATAGGTTGTGGTTTCTTGCAAAAACTTGATAGATAGATAGATAGATAGATAGATTGATTCATTGATTCATTGGTTGATTTTTTTTATCCCTCAAGGGAAATTAAATAGAATTTAATAATAAAACAATGTTATTTTATTATTTCTAAGAGCAAGTGTTAATAATAATACATTTAATTTAATTTAATTTAATAAATAAGTCGAATAAATTTCTTTAGGATTTTTTTTTTTAATTTAACATAGTTGGAGGTGAACACTGGATATTCATCATGTGGTTATTTCATGAGAAAAAAAATTGCATTTTGTTAAATAGACTTGACTCTCTGCAAATGGTCATTTCATGCACTGCAGGCCCAAATCCTTGGAGGAGATTTCAACGAAAAATACACGTCTGAAATCATGTCGACGTGTATGATGCATCGTGTTATTCCAGTGTTAATAGACGACGGTTCAGCCCAAGGGTCATTTCTTGAAAAATATGCATAAATGTTCTTATTAAAAAAAAACAGTATTTGAAAAATATGTATAAATGTTCCTATTTTAAAAAACAGTATTTGAAAAATATGTATAAATGTTCTAAAAAAAAAAAAAGAATGACCAAAAAAAGAGTATAGACAGTTTATCTGATCCATAATTTTAGTTTTATTGAAATGTCATCCAGGTCCTCTGGGTGCTTCATAATAAATATTTCATCAACAATATAAAAAAATAAAGACAGACAGTCTCTGGGCATAACAAATTGAGCAGAAATTAATGTCAGCATTCGAGCAACATGCACAAAAAAACAAGAAAAAAATTCAAATGAGAGCAGACATGTTTGTACAATCAGTCACTAATGAAAAAATCAATTACAAAAACTATAAAGCCAGTGTTTGCTACATTTTTGGTCAATAAACAAAAAGCATTTTTTTAATATGGAACTCACTTTTTTCGTTTATATCCTTGTTACAAGGCACAAAGAGCAATCTTCATTTTCACAAAATAAAGACAACCAAAATGTTCATGCACAATTTTTTTTCTGCGTTTTTTTTTTTTTTTTTTTACCTTCAAGTTTGAAAGCATCAGTCTTAAGTAGCACAAGTCCTTGGTACAAGGAGGGATATTACACACATTTTCTCATATGGACCCAACAAGAAAACAGACAGCAACATGCACGCACGAATCCGCTCGTCATGCCCTCCCTCAAAAAGTCCTTGAAATGATGGCCAAATCATTTCATGCCGTCCTTGGCCTCCCCCGTCAGTCTCGTCAGGCCGGAGGAGGTGATGGGGATGTGAGGCGGAGGCGGCGGAGGAGGAGGAGGCGGCGGCACCTGGCAGATGGCGCACGGGCACGGCAAGCCGGCCCAGTGCTGGAACCCGGAGCCCAGCTGCAGGCCGGGGGGCGCGGCGGCCGGCGAGCCCTTCATCAGGGCGTGCGGGGCCCGGATGGAGGTGAGCGCGGGGAGGGTGGACGAGGTGGTGGACGTGGTGGTCGACGAGAGCCCGCCGCCCAGGAGCGGGTGCACCTGGTGGGCGGCTGCGGCAGCCGCGGCCGCCGCCGCCGCCGCCGCTGCCGCCGCCGCCGCTCCCGGGTGCGCCACCGTGCCGCAGTGGAAGGCCGAGTGCTGTCCGCCGTAGATCTCCCCCACCAGCCGCTTCATCTCGTCCAGGGAGCTGTTGAGCATGAGGATGTAGTTCCGGGCCAGCAGCAGCGTGGCGATCTTGGACAGCTTGCGCACGGAGGGTCCGTGCGCGTAGGGCATGACCTCGCGCAGGCCGTCCATGGCCAGGTTGAGGTCGTGCATGCGCTTGCGCTCGCGCCCGTTGATCTTGAGGCGCAGCTGGAACATCTCCTCCTCGGTCACTTGCTTCTTCAGCTTGAACTTGTTGGCTTCGCCGCCGCTGCTGCTCTCCACCGACGACGAGGACGAGGCCGACTTGGACTCGGACATCTTGCCGGCCTGCGTGGACGACGAGACGGGGTGCTGGTGGTGCGGGTGCATGAAGTGCGGGTGCAGGTGGTGGAAGTGGTGGCTGGGGAGGTGCTCTCGGAGGAACATGGCATCCATGTCCGGGGATGAGGCTCTGCTGCTCGGGCTGGAATCGGAATTCATTTTATGGCTTGGCCTCCGAGGCTTCCTCCCCCCTCTCTCTCTTACTCACTCACTCTCTACCTCTCTCGATCTCCCCCCTGCCCCCCTCTCTCTCTCTCTCTCTCTCTCTCTCTCTCTCTCTCTCTCTTTAGATGCCCACCTGCGCGCTTTTACGCACCGGCTCTCTTTCTTGTCTTGTCGCCTATGTGGAGGCTCGGGGAGGTGTCAGCCGCTTTTTATACGGGCGGCCGCGCAAAAGCCGCGTTGCTATTCATAACGCCTTGTTAGGACGATGACGCGCCTCTTTTTTTTTTTTTAAAAGGAGGAGGGGGAGGAGGAGGAGGAGGCGTGCTTTGACTGTCCCACTGACCGCGGTGCGCATCCATTCAGCGCCATTGTCAGGACACCGCCGGGAGGGGCGAACTCGCCTCTTCTCGTCGCTCACTCCCGACTTTCGGTTTCACTCGAGCGTTCTCATTTTCTCGCTTTTTTTTTTTCGGGGTAGTCGGAGAGGCCTCGTGCGCATTTTTGACGCACGGAAATGTTGTTTTCCTTACGCGCCTTCTACTTGGAAAAGGTAAACAAATACAATGAAAAGTCAAGTCATAAAAAGTTGAAAGTAAGGAAGCTTTATATTGTTAAAGTTAAAGGTAATTGCCCTCAAGGTTGAGGTTAAGGCAACATCCAAATCTCAATTGCTATCTAATATGTCGAGAGGGAAAATAAAATAAATAAATATATTCTTTTTAAGATTTAAATGAATTCTCCACATTTGTATTTGTCATAAGTGGAAGCTAACAGACAGTGGAATGAACCAATGAGCAAAGAGCGGATGTGACGTCAGAGAAGCAACACGTTGAAGTCTTTTTTTTTTTTTTTTTGCTGAGTCGAGTAAAAATCCAACATGCCTACTAGCCAAAGAGGGACAGTACTGAATGACTTATGTCGTCGTCGAGGGAAAAACTTGAAGATTTATGGTGTCATGAGTCATATGGTATTCAAACAGACGGATTTGATTGGCCGGCCTGTTTTCGGCCAGCGCTGAATCGCTGTCTGTAGACGCCAGGCTGTGAGTGCCATGTTTGCAAGGAGGAGGACATTTTTTGACTCATTTGTAAGTTGTGTTCTCTTGTGATTTGCAATGCGAGTGAGTGGATTATTACAAGGCAAGCAAGCGGTGAGGAAGGAGAAGCAGGGGGGGGGGGGGGTTGACTGTACAAATCTGGACTTCAACTTCTTTCTATACAACCCAAACTATTATTAGATCGTTTGAGCACATTTTTCCACATTTACAATCGCGCGTGTTATTGTGAGGCAGGCAAGTGTGAGTATAGCGGATAGTCTGAATCTGGACCTCGACAATCTTTTTTGATGGACCTAAGCAAAATGTTGATGGCTGTTTGTATTTATTGCATGCTTTTTAAGGTTTGTCTCATGGGCAGTGCTGCAAGTTGGTGCTTTTGGCAAGGCAGGAAAGCGGTGCTTTTTGTACATTGACCGATGAGCGAGTGGGCGTTTGTGAGGCGGGCAAGCGGTGTAAGATGCAGAAATCAGTGGTCCACATCGGAACCCTTACCGATCATTTTGATGAACATTAGTAATTATGGAACTATCTCTCTCTCTCTCGCTCTCTCACTTCTTATTTCTTAAATTTTCTATCTCTTTTGTCTCTCCATCTGTCATTCCTCACTTTTGATCTCTCTCCATTGCCTTCATCTCTCTTTTTCTCCATCTTCCTCTCTTTAGTTCTTTCTTTCCGCTCTCTCTCTCTCTCTCTCTTTATCTCTCTCTCCCCCTCTTTCCCTCTACTTTGCTCTATCGCTCCATATATTGCTATCGCTGCGTCTCTCGTTCTTTTTTCATCTCTCATTTTCTGTCTCTCTCGCTTCATCTTTTCACACTCTTTCTCTCATGTGACTGATAGGCATCTTTACATGTGTCTCTGTCTCACTCTCTCTAGCTGTCTGTCGCTATTTCTCCATCTCTCTTTCTCCATGTATTTCTCTCTCTCTCTCTCTCTCTCTGGTTGTCTCTCTTCCTCTACCTGTCATGTGTGTCTTTCTATCTGCGTCTTTCTGCAATGTCTTGTCGTTTGCCAATGCGAGTCGGCGTCAGCCATGGGCGGCGCGAACGTGTGTGCTCTGCCGGCCATATGGCAGCATGTGGGCGGCAGAACTCTGACCCGTCGTAGCCCCCCCCCCACCCACCCCTCAAGCCGGTATCCCGCTCGTCTGGCCCCTCCTCCTATAAAGCTTCTTATTTGGCCCCAGTTTGGCTTGAATGGCACACCAGGCCCACAAAGTACAACAATGACTAATCGGCCTGCGCCTTATTTGATTGCTTGTATAGCTTACAACGCAAGCAAGAACAAGTGACATCAAGTCATGTTAAAATAAAAAAAAAAGATTAAGACAGCTGGGGTAAGCATAAGTACGTAGACATTTTTGTTTTGGGCTTTTTAAAACGTTGGTTTGCGTACTTTTACACAAAAAAAAACTCTCCAAGTGCCACCACTAATGGCAACATTCAAATATGTTTGGCTAGGAGGCCTAAATTTGCATATTAAAAAAAAACACAGGTTTTAATCCTCAAAATTATATTTGATAATATTGTAACATTATTCCCAGTTTGAACGTGTCACTTAAATAAAGGAAAATTTAAAAAAAAAAAAAACTCTACATCTAATAATTCAATTCAAATGTATTGTACACATTTGACCTCCATGTTTTAAATCAAAATGCTATTAAAGATTAAATGTAAATGAGTTGTGCTTCAAAGTTAAATACAACTGAGCTGTGCTTCAATTGCATCCAGGTTTAAATGCACTCGCAAACCTTAAAAATTGTCATTTGTTCCTCCTTTATTTATTTTTTGTGTCATCAGTTAAATTGTTGTTTTAATCATTCTATTTTATTTTTTCTTTATTTTAGTGATTCTTTCCCTTTTTACTGATCTAAAAAAAAATGGAGGTATGTGTGTGTTGTGATTTGTGCTATGTCTACTCTGGGTAGAATTATGTAATCTTAAAATGTTTTGATTATGGACATTAAAACACAGAAAAAAGTAAAACATCAGCATTTTCATTAGTAACAGTTACTTATTTAAAGTGAAATTGTTTTGAGACCTTAATGAATTTACCTATATATTTAAAACAAAAACAAAAAATAAGTGTGTGTGTTTTGACCAAAATTTGGTTATTTTTGACCCAACAGTTTTAAGTGTAATAAAGGATTATGTTAGTTTTTAAACATAATATGCATATTATTTATTGTTAATAATTTCCGTTTAGCAAAGTTTTAACATTTAAATGATTCATGATTTCATACGGTCATCAAAAAAAACTTCAAACGTGAGCAAAACTACCAAATGCAATTGAAAATTCATAGGCATGTCGTAAAATGACGTTGTCATATTTTTGTAATATGAGAATGCTTGAAAATCACTGCCAAGTATTTCCACATAATGCATTATTAAATTCAGTCGGCTGTTTTGATGCATCTGAGTGGACCAGCAGCTCAACAAATGGTCCGTCCGTCCGTCCGTCTGTCCACTCCACGCCCGCCCGCCACCCACGCCACTTGAAATAATCATCAAATGTCTCCCCGACTCTCCTCCCGCGTGCTGTGCCATGAGATCGCCCTGCTAGAACAGTTCAAGAAAAGAAAAAAAAGCCCGAAACGCGCATTGACGGGGCCCTCATTGTTGGGCCAACCCCAAAAGAAGGAGTGGGGGGGTGCGCTCCCCCTGCTCCCCTCATAAAGGTGCGAGAGCAAAGCGGCGGTCCCGCCTTTGCTCTCGCCTGGTGGCATTTCAAAGTGTCAAGCTTTGAATACCAATTGCTTGAACTGGACATATGTGGATCCGCTGTAAGCCTGCTAATCCCGTCCCCAAGTGTTCCTTTGTGTGGCGGGGGTCGGGGGGGGGGGGGAGCGCGGCAGAAAGTGTTCCTAATCCCACCGGTGTGTGTGTCAATGAGATGTGTGCGTCGGCTATCAAGTTGGGCCTTTTGAGGCTTTCGCTTCACATCGCACTCTAAAAAACAGTTGGGTCAAAAATAACCCAACAATGGGTCAAGAATGGACCCAACCTCTAGTTGAGTCGATTTGACCCAACTTTGAGTCAAGAAATGGGTCTTTTAGTGTAAAACAATTCTGTTGCTAACCATAAACAGCAGCACCTATGGGAGGCATCAGTCCTCCTTTTCCCATCATTGGGTCAAGCATGGCAGTTTATAGACTGTTCACACGTGGTCAGAAAATACTTTGAGAACTGAGCTTCAAATATCACCCGTTTTATTTTATTTTTTCGGATGAGAAGCGTTTGTGACTTTGAATTGATGTCTCTGTGGGTGCTGCTGTTTTGGTTCACAACTGACTTAAAATAGGCTCCGCTGCTAACGCTTGAATGTCCACATGTGAACAATAGCATCTACAGTATGATCAGAGGTAGTTACAAATTACTGCATTCATTTGTGACTTGCCGCCTCCATATGTGCTGCTGGTTTGGTTGGCAAAATAGTTCAAACAGGTATTTAAATGAACTCTGTGTGCGTAAAGTAGCATCTCGAATTGCATTATTAAATAGATGTTTTGTTTCTGATGGGGAAAGAGGGGCATTTATTTATGACTTTTTATCGATGCCCCCCACAGGTGCTGCTGTTTTATTTAGCAACCTCAAATGGGCTTTGCCAGCTAAGGCTTGAATGTCGACGTGAGAAACCCTTGGCATTGATGAGCTGCTTTAGTAATAGCTACTACGCGTTTTTTCCCTGATGGAAATACAGAGTCATTTATTTTGGGCTGGGATGACGCCTCCACAGGTGCTGCTATTTTGGTTAGCAACACAGTTAAAAATAATAATAAAAATACCTCTGCTATCTGGACTATTGAGACAGTCCGAGAGTCTGCAGCTCTGAACGTTCTTGATTGGAACCTTTCAGTTGCTGAAAATCTTCATTGACTTGTCTCGCGTCTCCACTTTGCCGTTTGTCAGCTTTCTTCCTCCGCGTGTGAATTCCACGAGGAAACCAGCTGAGCATAATTAGAAAACAAGCGCAGTGAACTTGCACTTTAAACGAGCTAATAACCGTCATGGGTGGGCCTTGCAACGCCCCCCCCCCCACCCCACTCCCCTAGCAACTCCGCCCACCCTCTCTAACAAGGAGTGCAGAGCTGTAAAGGTTGAATGGACGAGGACAGTAATTGGTGGTCAAATGGTATCAGCGGAACATCTTCCAACTGAGAGCTTCATTAGAGACGTTAGGAGGTCAAGGCCACGCTGGAGATCAGGTCAAGAGTGCTTGCCGTCCAAACATATACATTTACACTGTTCGGAAAAGGTTTTCTTTCGCCACTAAAACAGAAGACTTAGCATTTTAGCATCAAGACGTGGGAAATATGAAAACGTTAGTTGAAAAAGTTAATTAATTAATTAAATGACTTTCTAGTTTTGGTTCAATTATATTTGGCACAAATCAAGTAAATGTTACTTGAAAAGTGTTTGGATCATGTTAAACGATGACATTTATGAAAATAAATTGTCATAAGAATGAATATGAATAATTGTTATTCCATTAGGCCACAATTGAGAAAGATGGAACAAAATGGAAAATGCTGTGCTTAAACTAAACTAAGCGGCAGATGATCAGTAATTGATAATTGCTGGAGAATCCATTTGATTGAACGTTCTCGTGTCATTGATTGGATTTACTGTTGCTCCTTTTTAGTGGGAAAAAAATAATAGATTACAGAATGTAAAATAAGTGAATACAGTACGATAAACTACACGTATGAAATAAGATTAAAGTCAATAAATTGGAAAACAAATAAATGTAATTCAAATAAATGACAAAATAAAAACTAAAATAAAGAAAATACGTTTAAAAAAGGACTACAATAAAGAATATATTTAAAGTAAAGATAATGTAAACAAATAAAGTTGACATAAAAACAAATAATAACCTAATTTTTAAAAAAAACACACACCATCCCAGATTGACATCACAATGTTACAACCTCACCCCAAATAATTAAAAATTTGCCTTCTAATGTAATGTAATGTAATCAACGATTGTTATGTACATAAAAAACGATTTTGTCATCGAGTTAATGTCAAACTGTCATGATTGTGTTTCATCTAATTTGACAATTCATACGGGGGGGCGGGTGTAATCGCTTTTCGTGGTCAATATAGATGTAGCTAAAAGTTTGATTCATCGTAGCATCATATGGACGACAGCAATCAATTGCCAACTAAAGCACACGTGAAATACTTGTTAGAAGTTTTGCCACTGATGCGTTTTGTGTGAATCCAAGTTGAAAGCAAAAATATCAATTCGATTTTTTGGGTCTGTCTTCCACCACGAGTAAACAAACCTTTTCAGATTAAGCGACCGCCTTTTAATTAACGATGATCAAACCACGGGGAGCTTGTTAATCGCACACCGCACAATCGTCCCCGCCTATTGAAGTCCTAATTGATATTTGTGGCGCTTGGCTGTTAATTAGGCGCCAAACAAGACGACGGGACCAAAATGAACAAGCCTCCGCCGTCGGACTCAGCTTTGATGCCCGGCAAGAGAAAAGAAAAAGTACGTGTACTGTGGTGTGAAATTGAGTTTTATGTCCGACCAGCAGATTGGAGGCCTTGAAGTGGACCCTTTTTACAACACACACACATTACACACTACACACGCACTCATGCATTCACAAGCCCGCCTCACCCCGTCACCCGTCTTAAATCTTATGTGTTAATCTCCCCTTGCCCCCTTCTCTCAGATACACAAACATGCTGTGCTTTCACGGGGGAGACCCCCGACCCCCCACCCCCCCCCACCCCCCTCATTTTCTGCTCATGTGCACCCATTGCGAAGGGCCCAAGCGGACACAAAGTGACGCGGCCCGACTGGAGGATGGGAGGAGTCGGATTGTGCTCTCAGTAAAAGGAGAGTTAAAATATGCTGCCTGGTTGCTTAAGTGTGTGAGTTTGTGTGCGTTGACATGAGTGTGTCTTGTGAGAGTAAATAAGAATGAGTGTGAGAGAGTGCCTGTGTGTGGGAGAGATATTAAAAAATATATTCACGTAAGATTGAAACTGTGAGTTTGTGTGTATGAAAGTGTATGTGTGAGTTAGTGTGTGAGAGAGACCGTGTGTGATATTGAAAGTTTGTATGCAAGATTGAAACTGGCTGTGTGAGATTGTGTGTTTGAGAGTACGTATGGGACTGTGTTTGTAAGACTGTGTGAGATTGTGTTTTTATGTGAGTTTGCATGTCGGGCTGTAAGTGTGTGTGTGTGTAAGTTTGTGGATTTGCGTGAGAGGAAATAAAAGTTTGAGTGAAAGCGGGGTCTATGTGGGTGGATTTGAGATTGTGTGTGAGATATTGAAAATGTATTTGTGTGAGTTAGTGAATGAGAGAGTGTGAGAGATATTGAAAGTTTGTATGCAAGATTGAAACTGTGGCTGTGTGAGATTGTGTGTTGTGAGAGTACGTATGGGACTGTGTTTGTAAGACTGTGTGAGATTGTGTTTTTATGTGAGTTTGCATGTCGGGCTGCAAGTGTGTGTGTGTAAGTTTGTGGATTGGCGTGAGAGGAAATAAAAGTTTGAGTGAAAGCGGGGTCTATGTGGGTGGATTTGAGATTGTGTGTGAGATATTGAAAATGTATTTGTGTGAGTTAGTGAATGAGAGAGTGTGAGAGATATTGAAAGTTTGTATGCAAGATTGAAACTGTGGCTGTGTGAGATTGTGTGTATGAGATTACGTATGGGTCTGTGCATGTGAGACTAGTGTATATGGTGAGATTGAGAGACAGTGAGCATGTGTGTGAGAGATTGAATGTGAGTTTGAGTGTCAGAAGTGAGTGTGTGTGTGTAAGTTTGTATTGTGTTTGTGAATTTGTGTGAGAGGGAATGAGTTTGAGTGTTTGAGTGAAATGTGGGTATTTTTGAGATTGTGTTAGCGTGAGTGAACGTACGTGTGAGATACTGAAAATGTGTATGTTGCGATTGTGTATGTGTGGATTGTTGCATGAAGTTGTGGGCAAAAGTGCGTCCGCTGAGCTTTGGCCTTCCGGATGTTCAGTTGACTGTGCTGCGCTGTGATTGGCCAGTCTGCGTTTGGGGGGCGTGGCTTCTCCGTATGAGCCAGAATCGCCTCCATGAAGTCCCGGCTAGTTTGCACTTTTAATATTTATGCGTGGGGAATGTGGCGCGGGCCTTTTGGAGCCACGCGTGTCGCACACGACCGACAGTAAAACGACACCAGGCGCCGACGACATTTTTCAAGTTTGTTTGACACATTTAAAATGCTAATAAGCCCTTTATTATGTGCTACATCAAATGCAAATGCCGCGTTTTACTGCCGCCGAGTTGGGTCCACGTCGGCATTTGCATATCTTATGTCCGTCTCCTTTGCATGCGGCCGGGAAGCGGGAGGGGCCGGCGTGCGTGCCGACTCCTAATAAATAACATTAACAAGGCGCCTCCCGATAAACAAGCCCCAATAACGCGGCCCCATTAACGAATGCGAGGCCGCGGCCCGTTTAAACGCGGCCGTTTGACACCGCCGGCATATGGTGTGCAAATCCGCACCCCGAACACAGAACCACGACCGCCGCAGCGATGCGGAATTGCAGACGGGTTGAAAAAACACCACTTTAGTAGCAGACGCTTTATGATGTGGGGAAAATGCTGCCGAGGAATTTAGGATTTAGGACCGAATGGCGCGTGTGTGAGAGAGTTCATTTGTGTGAGAGAGAGAGAGAGAGTATGTGATGGAGGGAGAGGAGTGAACGCATGTGAAAGTAAATGTGTGAGTGAATGTAAGAGAGGGAGAGTTTGAGTGTGTGTATGAGTGAGAGCGTGTGAACATGAGAGAAACCGTGTGTGAGCACGGGTGCTAATGAGAGCAATTTGGTTGTGTGAGTGAAGGAGCGCCAGTGTGCGTGTGTGTGTGTGTTTGTGTGTGTAAAAGTTGTGTGTGAAAGTTGTGTGAGCGAGACTGTGTGTGTTATGTAAATGTATGAGAGGGAATAAGTGTGAGTGAGAGTGTTTGTATGTATATGTATGTGACAGAGTGTGACTGTAAAAAATTGAGAGGGTGTGGGTGTGTATAAGTGAGTGCGTGTGAGTGACAGCCTGGGAGAAAGTAAGAATGTATTTGAAGGAATGTGTGAGTGAGAATGTGGGAGAGTCCAAGTAAGATTGTGTGTGTGAAAGTTGTGTGAGTAAGAGAGTGTGAGTTATGTAAAAGTGTTCCTGAGAGAATTTTTAAGTGAGAATATGAGAGAGTGAGAAAGTTTGTATGTGGTAATATGAGCAAGTATGTGAGTATATTAATGTGTGAGTGAGAATGTGCAAATTTTAGAGAGAACGTTTGCATGAGAGTTAGAGTGTGTGAGTTAATTGTGAGAGTGTATGTGTGAGAATATGTTTCTCCATGGGAGTGTGATTATGTGAGAGCGTGTGGAAGTGAATGAGGGATATACTTTGTGTGTGTGTGCAGTTGAATCTGTAAGGCAGCAGTGAAGACGGACGGTCGTTGCAAGTCGTCTTCTTAATGTTTATCAAAACGTCTTCATCAGCTCCCTTGCGAGGCCCATAAAGCGACGGCGGCGTAAACATTCCATAAAGAGTGTCATCATATTTCGCCCGTTACGGCGTCGCCGAGGCAATACGTTAAGAATACGAGCTGCTGCGCGCCGACACTTTTGAGGCGGCTGTCCTTTATCAGCCATTTTGTCTTCTCAGGTGACTCGTGCGCACTTTCAAGGGAAACGACGGCGAACATCAAGTTTGCTAACCGTGTAAATGAATGGAAATATTCTGCATCACTACGACCGAGTCTCTTGGGTGACGTAAATTCTTTATCTTCATTTAGAGCAGGCCTATGTGGTTCGTTTTTTTGCCTGTTGAATTGAAGGAAAATGTCTTCCACTGTTCTAGCCCACAAAAAAACATTTTTTAAAAAACACAATTTGTGATATTTTTTTTTCAAGAAGAATAGAACTCTATGTACAGTATTGTTCTTATAAAAACATAAAAATAGTAATAACATAACAGCTTGTGCATCATGAGTTCATGCATTTTTTAACAGTGATGTTTATGTTTAAAAATGAACTTGTTTTAATTACAAATAAAATAAACACAAACTTTTAAAACTTTTTTTAAATTTAAAATGGTCTGCATTTCACTTTGTTTTTATAAAAAATAAAAGTCATTCTAGACTTCACTTAACATAATTAAAAAAATAATAATAATAAAATATAAAATAAAATTTACCAAAATAAACTTTTTTATTTAAATGTTTTTTTGTCTGGAATTAACTTTGTTTTATAAAAAAAAAAATATATATATATATATATATATATATATATATATTCACTCTAGACTTCACTTAACATAAATATTTTTTTAAAGAATAAAATATAAAATTAAATTAAAAAATAACAAAACATTTTTTACTTTAACTTAAATGTTTTATATTTAATTTTTTTAACTCTCTGGAATTGACTTTGTTTTATTAAAAAAAAATAAAAATCATTCTAGACTTCCCTTACCATGAATACATTTTTAAAATTTAATTCATTTTTAAAAATAGCAAACTTTTTTTATTTAAATGTTTTTTATGTTTTTTAAATGTCTGGAATTAACTTAGTTTTATAAACATTAAAGTAGTCATTCTAGACTTCACTTAACATAAATAAAATGTTTAAATAAAATATAAATTAAAGGCAGTCTTTTTTTGACCTGACATATTTAACTGTAAATATAGTAATGGTAATGTAACATTTTTGTACAATGTTTATAACTGTCACGATTTTGAAGCTAGATAACACTTTATTAACAGCAGCATATGCAACGTACCTTCATGTTTTCGTCTCTAGCAAACTCAAGCTAAAAAAAAAAATAGTGACGGATTTCCATCTTAAAAAACGCAAATCTCTCTCCTTCCTCCATTGTTGTTTATGCGGTATGGTATGGACACGTGTGTTGTTTGTCTACATGCTAAATAAATGTGACATACATGACGTGAATGTGACGTTGTGAAATCCCACAATCTCTCACTTCAAACTCTAAATACTTATATTCCACATAACATGCTACCTCCTTGGCCACCAGGGGGCAGTATTAAGACAGCCATACACAACAAATGAAGAAGAGTACTCGAATAGCAAAGTGGCTTTAGTCACCACAATGTTCATCAAGTATACGACAAATGCTGTCATGACTGGCAGCACCCGATCGCCAAGTGCAGATGCTAAAACTCGCTTTTGTGCTCGTCCGCTTCCTCCCACCGCTCCGTCCTTAATCTCTCGTCCCGCACCCGCTCCCTCTTCTCGCTTTCGCCGCCTAATCCGCTCCACAGCCGTGAAAACTCTCCATGAGGGGCAGATGACCCGTTCTAATGGGACTAGTGCACCACGCACGCACACGCACTCACACGCACACGCACACTCTCACACACACACACACACACACACACACTCATTTTTCATGACTTAATATAATATAATACACAGTAAACTGGACTACAGGATTTGAATTTCATGTAGCATGTAGTTAGCTTCATTAGCTTAGCTGGCTAATATCATGGCCTCACTTTTTGATGATGTTGCTTACTTTAGATCAGAACAAGTTGTTCCGGATTCAAATTGATAAAGCATAACTTTATATGCAGTCTGCATTTGTCTCGGTTAGTTTTAAGTGGATCAATTCAAAAATACCTTTAATTCTCTCAGGATTAAAAATGATTCCCAAATACATGTTTATTTTGTAGAGAAGTATTCACTCATTCACTTGGGGGGAGAAAAACGCTAATTTTTGAAAGCTTTGTTTTTCGTGTAATTTATAAAAATAAAATAAAAATCTATTTTACTGAATATTTTTTCTGTCTTTCTGAATAATTTATTCAGTTTTTTATGTCATCAAAAAATCAATAAAACTTTTTTTTAAATACACAAAAAAACAAATTATTACGTTTTGTATGTCACTAAAAAATATTCAGGAAAAACTGAAAAATTACTAAAAATTTGAAAAAATCTATAAAACAGAAAATTAAATTAAAAAAAAAAAACTCCCCCAAAAATAGGAGGAACGGGAGAAAACATGATTTTTTTCCTAATGAATATAATTGGCTTCTGTAATTGCTGCTACTGAGCGACAGGCAGACTTGGGCCACATCGCTGCGGTAGTCCCGCGTCAACAGATGGCCTGACAGCTCCCCGGACAGGCCTGCGACATGGAAGGAAAGTGGGGGTGATGCAAGCAGTCAAAAGAGGGGAGCCGTGGGGAAGATGTGGGGGTGATAGCCGCCTCATAGGGGGGTTGACAGGGTGGGCGAGGGAGGGCGGAGATATGTCTAAGCGAGATCACTTACACAAACACGAGAGAGGTGCGCAAACCCGACTAAAATGGTCGCCTCAAAGCAAAATGGCAGACTTCCCGTCTATTTCTGGGAACAACTTTTTGAGAAAATCATCCTAGAGAATTTGGAGTTTCGGTGATTGTGTGTTGGTGTAGCATGATGACGAAGTTTGAAGCTCCGCCTTAAAGCACAAAATTCCAGGTTCCATGTTTTTGAAAAGTCAGCTCCCAAAAACCTGTTCGACATATCAACACGAGATTTGGTAGACATATCTATCACGAGGGGACCCACAAAAAAAAGTCCCAAGAGGCCATGCCCAAAAAGACACAGGAAGTCAGCCATTTTGGTTGGAAGCCACCATTTTAAAACTGTATTATTTGGCCATTTCCTTTCAGAAGACAGAAGACAAACTCATATTAGCAATTTTGTCTGATTGCTACCAAATCTGAACCGGGTACACTAGAACTAATTGTGACAATAAGTGATTAAAAAGTTTCAAGTTTTGGTGACTGTCTGTTGGTGTAGCATGGCGACGAAGTTTAAAGCGCCTTAAAGCGCAAAATTTGAGGTCTTGTTTTTGGAAATTCAGCCCCCCAAAACCAGTTCAACGTAGCAACTTGAGATTTGGTAGCCATGTCTAACACGAGTGGACCCACAAAAAAAGTCTCAAGAAACCATACCTGAAAAAAGACAGGAAGTCTGCCGCTTTGGTTTGAAACAATCATTTATCGGATTCATTAATAAAAAATAAACTACAGATTTACTCGGATCGCAACCAAATTTCAACCAAACCAGATTGGCAACGCTAAATGAAATTGTGAAAATGTTGAATTTTGATCCACGTGTGCCATTTCTAGCATGGCAGCAAAGTTTGATGACGAGCCATAAAACGGCACGGAGGACCCGAGATACACGAGTTGCAGCAGCAGTCGCTCCTTCTCCATCTGCGCCCAAAAGACCTCAACAATGAGGCCAACATGTCACAGCCTGAGCCCAAACAGAGGAATGGAGAGCGGACAAGGGTGGGGGTGGGGGGATGCGGGGTGGGGGGGCAACTGGGGAGGGACACATTAACAAGCTATAATCTCAACTGCCTTATCCATAATGCATTGTGTGGGCCAATTTACATGGTGCTGTTCCCTCTGGGGGAAAGAAGATCATCCATCACGCTACTTTATTAGCTCCCTCACACTCTCTCACTCACTCACACACACACCGCGGCTTATTTATCTCTCCCCGTCCCTCTGTTTTGCCACCGCCGATGCTTCAAACCGCTGCTGCCTCGATAAAACATCTCCGAGGCCAGTCGGGCAGACGGAAACTGGCAGGGCGGTGGCGTTTTTTTTTTTGTTTTTTTTCTTCTTCCTTCTTAAATGATGACAACATTGTTGTAAAATGTGCTGCACGTCCGCGGCCAGTTTGGGTCAGGCTGGTGTTACTTTGCATTTTGTCACTCCTTTACATTGATTTATTCAATAGTTTTGGGGGGTTTTAATTCATACTTACATGAATTAGTTTGAAGATTTAAAGTAGTACAGTAAAGTAGTTCTGACACACTTCTGGTATATTTGTCATTTTTTTGCAACAAGAATGCATTCATGTAAAAGTCATCTTTTTTGTAAATGGTTCGTATATTTAGTGTTGGAGAAAAAAAAAATCTGCTGATGAGGTGTGCAATTAAATGCACATTATTTTGCATTTTGTCATTAAGTTCCATTGATTTACAACCAGTTTTTGGACACAATTAAGCATTTAGAATTAAAATCTTTGTCATTGCAAAGTGTGATGTATTAATATTCAATATGATGTCCTTATAAATGATATAATAAATATACATTCAAATCAAGTATTAATTGAATAAATTATAGTATTAAATAGACTTAGTTGACAAAAACAAACAATTGGATTGTTATTCTATTGATCAGTTTAACATTTCTATACATTTTTTTGTAATTAATAAATTTTCATATTTAACAAATTATGATAACATTTTGTGAGATTAAAAACAAAAATCATGGTGTTAGTTAAGGCTGCTCGATGATGAAGAAAATATTAATCTCGATTATTTTTGTAATAATTGAAATCACGATTAGGATGATCATTTATTTTTTGGTACAAAACAAGAAAACGTTTATATGTAAAAAAAAAAATATTAAGACAAGTACAATTATTTGAAACACTATAATTATGCATGTTCCTTTTGGATTAAATACAATGTATAAAATTAGTTATTTTAAAATTTTAAAAAGATGCAAATGTATAATTTTAAACAACTAAAAAATTAGTATTAATATTTTTTTAATATTTTTTTTACGATTATGCTGATTTTGTAATTGCGGAGTCTAATAATTGGAATTGTTATTGAATTTTGATTAATTGCACAGCCCTAGTGTTAGTTACTCTTTGTAATTCATATTCATGAATTTCTTAACATTTTTTCACCCTTAAAAGTGTTTCTATGTATTAAATTCAGTTTCATTTGTTTTGGAATGATACACTATAATAATCACTGGTCGCCAGCTAATCACAGGGACCCTAAAGACAAACAGTGGACTGGTCGCTGGTTAATTACAGGGCCCATAGACAAATGATGGAATTAGTTTTGAGTAAAACAATAAAAAAAAGAGAAACTATCTGTAGTATATAGTTTTTGTTATACATTAATTGTGTTTGTTTACACTGCACTAACATGCGTTTAGTATTTAGCAAACACTTGTAGTATATTACAGTGATGCTTTTTTATTTTCTTGTAAAATTCATGCTCGTTTGTGTGATTTTAGTTGAAATGTAGACGATATTTCAGGGGCTGTTTTAATTGGGAACATATTAAATCAGAGCCTGACGACCGCACCATAAAAAAATGCTTGTTTACTATTTGGAAGTCATTTAATTTGTCCGAGTTGACAGCGCGGAGGCAAGTCTAGTTAAATTTGATTGTGCCACACTTTTTGAATAATTGATACTCAGACAGCTGGAGCGGAGATTACGACTCAAAATCCCGCTCCTTCAGAAATGTTTAAATTTTTGATGGTTTATCCTGACGCAAGCTGTTGTAGTCGAGCGTAATGATGCTAATTTAGTCGCCCATCATTTCTTGGTGATTTGTTTTGTTTCCTAATGACTTCTTCAGACGTTTACGGAAAACGCCAATTAAAACAGGCAAGTTTGCGGCAAAAAAGACAAAACAATTTGCTGTGTGGCGGAACAAAAATGATGAATGACAGCCGAGATCATTTTTGGATGACAGAAGCAGTTTATGTGCAATGTGTGTTTGTCCTCCATGAATACACACTTAAAAGTCCACCATGTGTCACACAAATTAATTGTCCGGGCACGCACAAAATGAGCTCATGACAGCTTCTTTTTTTTTCTTTTTCTTTTTTTCTCATGTTGATCTTCCTTATGTCAAGAGTTATGTTCCCAAATGTATAGCGACGAGAATATGCACACACACACACACACACACACACACACACACACAGTCTAATAAGAGAAAATGAGCTGATGCTAACATGCTAGTATTTGGCCAGCTAAAATGTTAGCGCAAATAAAAATGCTCACACACACAAATAGGCTAATGGAAAACTAACTCATGCTAACATGCTAGCATTTTAGCCAGACAAATGTCCCCACTATAAAGGCAGAATGTTAAAAGTTGAAAATAATTGACAACATAAAAACATTGAGATAAAACCAAAAACACACTCACGTTAACATTTTTCTCATTAAAGGAAAAGGCAGTAACACACACATTAGAATTTTTATTGACAAATATTCCTTTACCCACAAATATTGAAATATTGAAAGAAAAAAATGTATACACCCACAGATAGCCTACAATCATGTTAACTGGGCTCATTTGCATTTTTTCATTCATTCAAAAGAAAATCTGAAACATCTCTTCAGTAAAGATGGACTGTCACGTGTGTGTATATTGATAGAAAATCAAGAACACACACATACATACACAGGGTAGTTAATTGGGGAATATGAGCTCATGCTAGCATTTTTATCCTAGCATTTTAATCTGGCCAAAATGTCCCCGCAAATACAAATGTCCTCCAATGTAAAGGTGGGATGTACGTTAGCCCGCACACACACACACACACACACATAGAAAATGCAGTGCCAGTAGTTGTCAGTGAGTAAAAGTCATTGTAATTGCAATGGTTTGGTCTCTGCGCAGCGTTTAGTATCGCAAATAAGTAATAATTTGCTAATGGTAACATTATGTTGAGTCGGTTTCAGGGCAATTAAAGTGAGTGATATTTACATATGCCTAATGAATCACCGGCCGCGGCAGTTGAGGCCCTCGTGAATATTCATGCAGGCATTTCCCTCCCCTCCTCCTCGCCACCCCGCCGCCGTTTATAAACTGAATTATGGCTGATTTGCCCTTTTCAAAAGAGCAACATGGCCGCGTCGCCCGCAAGGAGGCGGCCGAACAATAACGTCTGATGATAAACACGTTTTAGTGGGCGCGAGGCGGGCAAATCTGGGGCCCGTTTACAGCTGGGCCTGTAATGAGCGTCCATAAAGTCAACTTGCGGTTGCGTCGCGTACGCGCACGTACGCAACTGCGCGTTCCTTTCACCTGTCAGGTGCGGCATCAACAGGCGGCATCGAGCGAACGTTCGCCTTTAGCGCGTTTGTTATGCTAATGTGGTTGTACAGCAGGTGTGTCGTCTTGAAAATTACACACTCGCTGGGGGGGAAAAAAAAAAGCAGACTGGTCGCCGGTCAGTCAAGGCTCAGAATAAGGAGTTTCACATCGCTGTTTGCGAGGCTAAATTAGCATTTTGCGCCTCATCAAAACACGTTGAATAGCAAAACTACGCCACACCAGCTAGCTAGCTAGCTAGCCGGCTAGCAGTGAGCTTTGGCTGGCTACTAGTTTAACTTAACACGTTGTGGGGTCGCTTCGAAATCAGTAACCATCAACTCTGTGACAGCGAATAAGCTACTCTTGTGAAAATTTTTCAGGAAGGGATGTCATGCTAATTGCTAAACTAGCCTACTACACACCATTTTTATCGTGAAATACCAAAATGAAGTACTTGTGTGATCGAGTCCACTTTTCAAAGAAATCAAAGTGGAGAACTTTGATCAGCAAAATAGCAAGCAATATAATAAGTGTCTTCAACACTATGCTACGCTACACAGCTAGCAGTGTGGCCTTTAAGATTAAAAATAACATTGGATCACATTTTTTAAATATCACTGCTGTAATGTTATTTGTCTGTTTTCACAATAGAGTTCTGAGTTTTGATTTTTGAGGTCTTCACAACTAATGTTGTCAAGATTACAGTAGATCTTTAGAAAGAGTTCAGAAATGCTCATTTTAAACTGAAATTTTAATTAGTGTTTAAAATTCCCCCACTGAAAATGTTTCAGGACAAAACAAGTAAAATTGTTGAATAAAAACCATTTGGCTCCTCAAAATTAGAAAGTTGCACCTCAAATGAAGTCATTGATCAGCAAAAGAAAAAAAGTTGTTTCGAGCTTTACGCAACTTTATTCCTAAAGCACTTTAGCAGAACCATTGCTGCATATAACGTGCAAAGATTGAGTTAAAATGTGTCTTACTATACATACAGTTAAAACAAATAACACAGTAAACACCATAAAACTTTAAAACAATGCTCAGTCTTTTATGCTGATTCAAAGTCAAAAAACATAGAATAAAAATGTGTTTCAAAAACAATTTTTTGTCCTCAATCAAGCTGACACGCGTGATTAGGGAAGGTGGGAGGAAGCCGGCCAGAACACGCTAACGGAAATGAAAGCCGAGATCCGAACCCTCAACCTGAGCACTGTGAGGCACACTTGCTCGCCACTAGTGACACGTGCTGCACTTTTGTTGTGTTCCGGCTTGCTTGAAACCTCGCGCGTATCTGCCGCCCCCTGGTGCTTGTTGTTGGTTACTGACTCAATAGGCTATTTGTAGAAAAAAAAGTATTTTTTTACAACCAAGATCATGTAAAATACTTTATTTTAATAATAATATTGTTTTCTATTTTTGGTTTCATCTTAAATTATTAAAACATTGTTATATATTTTATTTTACTTTTTACAATAATGGTATAATAATCAGTGAAATTGTAACATATACGCTCGTGTACCAGTTCATTTGTTTTTACCTGCTGCTACGATAATACGGTATGCTTACTCTCATATACCCTCATATGTGGGAAAGGAAAGCCACAGTCAGGTGCCAATGCACTTTTCAGCAATTTATTTACTGTCAGAAGAACAGTAAAATACATAAACATGATGAGCACACAATCATCCATGAGCTGCTGTCAGCCACAGCTCACGCACATATGAGACTGACATCACACCCCTCTCCAGCAGGCCCCGCCTCTTAAAGGCGAGTAAGTAAGTAAGACCTGACCAATATTGATTTTTTTAGGTTGATGCCAGTTCTGATATGAATAAAATTCTAGTAACTGATTGATTGGCCAATTTTTTTTTTTTAGGAGGTGTATTTTGAATATTATTTTTGTCTTAAGGGTAATTGTGTACAAATAACAGGTGGCAAAAATTGGACTCATTGTGCAGATTTTAAAATTGTCCGATTAATCGGTGGGGCCCCACTGTTTATTCCTCATGCTTTTCCCTCCTGTACACGAAGCTGACATATATGACGGAAGTTTCCGGCAGTTTGGGAAGTTGCAGGTCAGGGAAGGGCATGGTGCCATCGCTGTCGATATGCGTCTGCACCGTGTACACCTTGACGCCGGCGCCTCCGCCCCGCAGCACCGAACCGTGGATGACGCCCAGCCGGGCCTGCTCGTGGAACGCCGCCCCCAACTCCCGGCCCAGGAAGATGTCCTGCACCTGCGCCGCGGCCCGCCACCGCCACCTGTCGGCGTCAAAATGGAGGTCGTTGTCGCTCTCGGACTCCATCTTTGTTTGGGGCATATGCGGGAAATCGATGACGCTCAGCCGCTCCAGGTGCTGCACCGCAAAGTGTCCCTCTAAAGGGGGCGTGCCACTCTCCTCGCGCCCGCCGGCGCCGCAGTCCATCAGGGTGAGGTGGAGCACCGCCGAGTTGTTGAGCAGGCGGGCGGCGTTCCAGGGCGACGTGTACCACACGGTCAGGCGCCGCATGTGGAACACGGGCGAGGAGTAGGGCGCCGCCGGGGGGCGCCGCAGGGTCGGCAGCGTGATGTCCCTGCAGCAGCAGGCGTCCAGTGACGCCTCGCTGCACGCGGGTGGCTCTTGGCTGCACGAGTAGTAGAAGAAGCTGTCGTGCTTCACGTACGCCAGGTGCATGTCCGAGCGCTGGGGCGCCACCGACACCCACAGCAGGATGCACAGGAGGGGCGCCGGAAGGCCCAGGGAGGCCATCGCTAACGGGGACGGCGCTCGGCGACCATCTTGACCGGTACTCGCGTTGCCTGAAACAAGATGAGGAAACAAAATGTCACCACAGGGAAGAATGTTATTAACACTGCAAGTCAAGGCAAATCACGTCACTCTCGTTCCAGTCATGGCGACCAGTCCACTCACGTCCTGTCCAGTCATGGCGACCAGTCCACTCTCGTCCAGTCATGGCGACCAGTCCACTCACCTCCTGTCCAGTCATGGCGACCAGTCTTCTCACGTCCCATCCAGTCACGGCGACCAATCTGCTCACGTCCCGTCCAGTCATGGCGACCAGTCCACTCACCTCCTGTCCAGTCATGGTGACCAGTCTGCTCACGTCCCGTCCAGTCATGGCGACCAGTCTGCTCACGTCCCGCCCAGTCATGGCGACCAGTCCACTCAACTGGACAACCAGTCCGCTGACGTCCCGTCCAGTCATGGTGACCAGTCCAGTCATGTCCAGTCATGGCGACCAGTCCACTCAACTGGATGACCAGTCTGCTCACGTTCTATCCAGTCATGGCGACCAATCTACTCACGTCCTATCCAGTCATGGCGACCAGTGCGCTCACGTCCCATCCAGTCTTACGCTGTCACATCACGTGTTTAAGCCATGAAAATATATGGCGCTGACATATATATCCAACGCGAAGCCCCTGTCCACATGCTGAGCTTTTTAAAATCCCCCTCATGCTTCCTCTTGCGTGTACTCACAGCCAACAATGAGGCACTCTAAAGTGCTCATGACCGCCCAAAGCTCCGGTCCAATTGCTGGCTATCAAGTCGGACTTTCAAACTATAAACTCCCCCTTCCTCGCACTTACATTTTTCTCTGCACGACATACGCACACTCGCTGCCAACAACGAGGCGCTCTAAAGCGATCTTCACAGCCCAAAGCCCCAATCCATAATTTTCCGTTTTTGCACATTTCCAGTTTTAACTAAACAGTGGTTACATTAGTACAGTAACAGTTGACATCTATTACAAATAACAAATGCAAATTATTGAGGCATAAAACTGTCTTTTGAATTTTCCTGGAAGTCTGCAGTTTACCTATTGACGATGTGATGACAGAGAGAAAATCAATTGGACGCGTCAGTTTTTTCCTGTTAATTCGATGTTTACTAAGACACTTTTTTTTGAAAGCATCTCTAAGAGGCTGACAGAGACATTAAATGTTTTTTTTATTATTATATTTTGCTACTTTATTCTTATTTGTTACAACTCAGTATAGTTTTAAAAAAAAATGGAAGATCCACTCCCGTGTGCGATGTCATGTCCTCACTTCTCCTGATAGCAACTTTTGTTGAAAGCAAGATTTTCTACCGCGTCTCAAATTAATGACAACAGATGGCACAAGAAGTTGGAAAAAAATGAAAGTGTGTGACTAAGCTTTGAATTGTGTTCGCAGTGACAAGAACAGCTGCAGCAACATGAACATGAAAAGATGTTCGCGTGGAAGTAGTCATGAAATACACGAAAGTCAGGACGGACCAATTGGACCACAGCAAGCACGCTGTTCTGACTCACGCTGCAGGTTCAGCCGCGCGGCTTCATTCTTCTCAGGGGGCGGCCATTTTGTCCTGTTTACTGAAAATGAGGTAAATGTGCCCTCAGGCTCGCTATGCGAATGTCACGGCTCACCTGTTTTGGTCGTGTGACGTCCACAATGTGACACTTTGACGTCAATTTCAGTTGACAGCAGAGGGCGCTAAAAGGTCGCACCCTGATATGGACCATTTTGTATTCCACCAACGCAATATTAATCAAATTGCCATGCTTAGACAAGAGGCACATAATATTGCAACTACTTTTTTTTCAGTTCCCCTTTTAACTCATTTACTGCCCAAAAACGTATAAAAACGTTCTATTTTAAACATTGCCATGCTCCCAAAGACGTATTTATATGTGTTTTTTAATTTTGTTTTGTTTTATGCTAGAGCATACAGAAGGCTTTGATGCAGCCTCGGACCAGAGGAGGTCGCTAAAGCAATGAAGGTTATTACAAAAAACAGCAGCAGAGTATAAGAGATCAACCCAAAAAACATTCCCTTTTGAAAACAATTTTTTTAAATTAATTTAATGGAGGCAGGTTGCTGCTTTTGAATTTGGATTCCCTTTTTTTAAAGTACTTTTCAACCCTTTATATATACTTCCCCCCCCCTCCCCCCGAGTGCATTCTAAAAAAGAGGTTGTGGTCAACTACTACTTAAATGGTAGCACGTGCATCCGCCTGTTTTTGTGTGTGATGTGTCAACGTTTCCATCTACGAACAAATCCAATAAATGACTTTGCCATGACCTCAGTCAGGCTGATTTGAAGAAGACAAAAAAAAAAACAATTCTCCTCAATTTGTGATGAGCCTGACTGAGTGCAAGCGTTCCTAACGTTTGACTGACATTGTAACTATATATCGCATGTGTTTTCCACCAATTCGGGTTTTGTCTCGTGGATTCTTAGCACATGAGCGCGTCCCTCAGTCATTGGTTGCCAACGACGGAGCCGATCCGGAGACATCTGGACTCAATCAGGTCCTTCGCCACTGACTGTACGCCGTCTCGGTTCCGAGCAGACGGCAGGCAGAAAACGTGCGTCAACACCTGCTGACCTCATCAATTTGAAAAACAACTAAATGTGAACTATGGATGCTGCAATTTGGCTTCTCAGCACGAAAAAAACGGTGGCGAGGCCGTTTGCAAAAACATTTAGTTAAGGCAAAATGTGAGAATTTTTGGCAAATGATATACACATTACACACATAATTGGGTTTTGTACAAAAAAGTAGTCTTAACTAAAATATGTTGACTTGTGTGGAAAACTTGTTTTATGTTTTAGAGTAAAGATTATATAAAGAATTTGCAATATACTAATATACATACATATATACTGTAGTTTGTTGCAAAAATATATCATTTTGAAAACTGCAAGCTCATTTCTTTGTTGCATTTAAAATATATATTATTAAAAATAGATTAGTTGTGTGATTTTGCATGACACATCCCTAACTATTGTTTTTAGTGCAATATACATATTTGTTAAAAAAAAAAAAAAAAAACGTTTTGTGGCAAAAATGCAGAATTTTTACAACTTTTTTTTGTCAAATGGGAGTTTTTAGTGTTTTTTTGTGTGGCAAAAACACCATAGTTAGTAGAAAACCTTTTATTTACTTGAGTAATTTTTTTTTTCTGGAAATAAAAAAATATCTGGCATAGATGAGTTACTGTATGAATTTAAATCACAGGTTGTACTTGCACAAAATTTCCTTTTGGTTTAATTTTATGGCGTTTTAAGCAATATTTCCACAAGGTTTGTGGATTAACAGCAAATACTGTTTTGTTTACTTGGGAAATGTTTTTTTTTTTTTCATTTCGTTTCCTAGAGTGTACACTGTAGTAGCAAGTACTCTTCTGCTTGTCGCCCCACATTGAACCCGTAGACGTTAAAGATAATTACAGCTGGCTCTAGAATGCGTTCTGGGGGGAACTCCAGTTCAGAGTCTTTGTAAAAAAGATTAAATTTCCTGCTTTGGCTGCTTTGCCGCATCCATTTTGGCAAAAGCGCGCAGGCACACTTGACCACTGCATTCCATCTCTGGCCTTAAATGAACTCGAACCAGAACACGATGTCTTCTCGAAAATCCACTTCCCCATGTCCTCTTTACACTTAACATTCTGTCGTCTACGGAATGTGTCTTCCTTTAGGACTTTAAAGCGCTTTTTTGGGACTCGGCTGATGTTATGGTTGTAATTGTTGACGTTGCTTGTTGCCATCACTTACGATGAAACAAATTATACAGCATGCAACATGTTGCCGTCTAAATACAGTTTGTGTGGTTGTAAACAAAATCCAGCAGCGCAGTGGTGTCTTTTTATATCTGTAAATCTACACTCCCCTGCAAAAATATTGCAACAGCGAGGCCAATTCTTTTATTTTGGCAGGTGAGCTTGGCATGCAAACATGAATGTGGTGAGCATGGTTGTAACATTCAAAATGGCGGCACTGTATTTTGTTTGGATCTTCTCTCAGCGTCACAATTGCTTGCTGTCAGGTTTTCATGTTGGCTGCATCTCTCGAAAAATTCAAAAAGTGACACTGAGCACAGGTTAATCAATGGAGAGTATTGACAATTCTCAACATCCGGATATTTTCTGATACGTCCCTCAATGCAACGCAATGCAAATGTTTCCTTTAAACAATGAAAACAAATGCTCACACCCATCAGCTATCTGTAAATGATAGTGCTATTATTTTTGGTATTCCATTTTTGTATTGCAGAATTGCTTTGTTTTATTGTGCTATGATAATATAGTTGATGCTTTATTTTGAAGGATACAGGAAAAGATCGCACAAACCGGTAGAAAGTGACGTAGGTCACCAACAACGTACCGCCTTTAGTTGCGCTGTCTTCCAAGTCCAGAGAAAGTTGTTTAAGTAATTCACTGAACGATTGTTTAGCACATGGTTGAGAAGGGAACGAGGTTCGTATTCGAGTCATGTTCATTGTTTAACTAATGCTGCTGTATTTCACGTTCATTGTGTGATTTACTGCACAGTGAAACGTTACCGTTTTCATCCACTAGAGTGTGCTGACGCACCTTGGTAAATATTTAGCAACGCTATTACTCAAGATTTTGTATTGTTTACTATGAATCTATATTTCTGTATGGTTTATTTTTGTTTTAAGGTATTGACAAAGGCAAAGGGCAAGGTAAAAAAATATTATATACAATGTCAATTGCATTCAAGGAGATTGTCAACGGAAGGCTGTAAAACGTAATAATTTAAGGCAATTCATTTATAGTATTATGGCTTAAATAAGGCAAAAGGATACACCAAACATACCGTTTGAGTTATTAATGGCATTTTATTTTTATTATTGTATTTTAGCTCTTCCAGTGTGTTCACACAAAGGAAGGTTTAATAAATGTTATGAGCCATCAGTTGGAGAGACCACTTTTATTTCATCCGAGGATGCTACATTATCTGTTATCGGGACTGACAATCGTACGTGGTAAATCGGTTTAATATTTACCATCAAAAATCATTTTGTGTGGTCAACAGTAACATCAAGTTGAACCGAGTCACTTCGCTTTTTATACTACTTTCTTCTTCTCTGTATTTTTTGGTAGTCTGGATGCCCTGTGGCACTACGCTGCCCCTCGCAGGTCAGTCTTGGTACTTTGGCACGCCAAGTTATCATTTTGTGCGTGTGCTGTTAGTCATTTTGAGTTCACCACTCAGGATCAGAACAGTAAGCACACTTGCCAATTTTTGACTTCGACGTGTGTGGTCTCTCATATATATATATTTTTAAAAAGTGGTTTAAGAGTTTTAAATCGGTACACCGAAATAATCTCATAATATTTTCCGTGTTTAGCAGGAATTTTAAAAAGTAATGAAACTAAATATTCCTCTGAGCTTTCTAGAATGGCACGGCGGTCCCACATCAGGTCGTCCACCCTTACTGTGCAGGATCACATCACACTTCCACAGGCATGAGCTAATGCACACAGGAGGTGAATCTTCATATTTGAGGAGATTCGACATCAACACGGCATCTGTTTATGTCAACGAGAACTCACACGCCGAACATGTTTACCATTTTGTTTTTCTTCCTCTCTGGCCACAAGACTTGTATCTGGATTTTGGCTCTGCAAAGCCCATGCTGCTCCAGAATCCCGTTAACGGGTCTGAGCGGGTGTTATATAAAGTCTACTGTAAGTTTACTGGAATGAAAGAGACAAAAGTGAAGCCAGCATCCACAGCAGCTGAATTGTTTCAATGTGACGAGTCTATCAGCATAAGAATATTACATAACACATAGAGGAATGCAAGGCAAGTATACACAGTATCACAGTTGCTTCTCCTTCCACGCACACACTTAAAGCAACCTATTTTAAAATTCTTATGTAGTAGTATTTATATTGTAGCGTGTAACTCACCGCTGAAGAGCTGCTGTGTGACTGCGTCGTGGTGCGAGGCAGCACGGGAAGAAAAGATCACATGTTGGCTTGACGTCAGGATGTGGGAAGTTTCCCCGCAAAGGAAGCTGGAGTATGCGCTGCTGCTGCGCTCACCAGTTCATTAGGCACACCCAGATGTACTTCTTGCACTTTTGGATCGGTGTGAATACATCGTCCTGCAAGGATTGATTGCTTTTATAGTGATAAGAAAAGTTTGCTAGTCCTGATACACAACACATTTGTTTTTTGCTCCTGTTTTTCATGAGTTGAACTCAAAAGATTTATGGATAATACACTCCAATATTGGTCACAAATCTTTGGTTAGTGAGCACTTTTCCTGTCGCAAAATAATCCTTCCACCTCATAGGTGTGACACATCAAGATGATGATTATACAAGCATGAATATTGCACATGTATGCCTTTAGGCTGCCCACAATAAAGGGCCACTTGTGTGCGCTTTGACTGTATTGAGTGGCTGGTGGTGGTTCACAAAACTAGACATGATCTGGTGTGGCAACCATTTGCTCCAAGCGCAGATTTTTTCTTTTTCCTTTTTTAATCTTGAGTGGTCCAGGTGAGCGATTGAGAACTGATCCTCATGTGTAATGCTAACCTGGCAGCACGCAGAGTGAAGCAAAATAGAATCAAATGTGGCGCATAAAAAACATGAATTGTAAATGTTGAGAGCCATATGTAAATATTCACTATCTCTATGATGACGTGTCTGCATGACAACGTGAATACACTGCACTGCATGCTGTATTTTAGTTATAATGTTTAGTTATACTTTAAATGATTATAAAAAAAAATCAATTGTCTAAAAATCAAAACCCTAATTTTAAGTTTCTTTCAATATTGGATTTTTTATAATGTAATGAGACTTAATAATTGTCTATTTAATTGCAATGATTAAACCTACATATTCTCGTAATATGATTCTATATGCTAAACAATGACAACAACAAGCTAGTACTGATGAATGAAAACTAAACATTCTATTTAAATACACAGGTGATTTAAAAAAATGTTATTAGTGTAATAGCAATAACAATAAAAATCGCAATTATTTTGCTTTTTTTTTTTAATGTACAGGTAATTATTTTTATATATCGTTGCTTATGAATAAGAACAACCACTTAATAATCATAATGTTATAGTACTGGGTAGGCCAATATTAAATTTATATTGTACATTTATAATAAGTGTGTATTTTTGTTAAAAGTCTCCATGACATGATCATGTTACAATTCACAACAACAACAATAAATATTTCCTATTCAAATTGTATTTCTCAATTATAAAGTTATTTAAAAATCTTAAATAACTAATGCAATAAATGTAGGTTGAGTTGGTTCGACGACGTCTCGAATTTCTTTGACAGCAAACGATTCATTTGTAATGAATGGGCAACATTGTAATTAAGTCCTTTTATTACTGGCTATGTTTACTCTGTACGCTGCTTGTTTATGAGTTATTTTTGTTTATTAAAAAACACACACACACACACACACACCAAGTCGCCAGTTGATGACGTCACGGTTGGTGCGCAACAAGCCTAATATCGTTTCCAAAAGTGGAAAGCGGATCCGACGTCGTTTTTGTGTCGGAGCAGCTCTTCCATGACTTGACTGTTGTTAGCTTTAGCTTCGCTAGCACAAACGTCTTCATTTGATCTCAGGTGGTTGGCGACAAACCTGTCATGGAGTGGACGCGTTTGAACCCTCTTCTCGTCATTTTCTTCATTCTGGGAACCGCATCGGCTCACGGTAAATCATTTAGCTAACTTGTCATTGCGATTGTTTGGCACGCGACTAATTCCCGGAATCTGGTGCATACCTGGGACTATACGAGTCATTAAAAAATGGGAATTCTGGGCACGACTAATTCCTGGTTAACATCAGCCCGACATGTCCAATTGGAAATGGTTAGCCTACTGTAAATGACGTTCGTGTGTAGTCATTTAATAACAACAGTATAGTTAATTTTATTGAAATTGTGCGTTAGTGAATCAGTTTGTGGGCGTTATTAGTGTCATAAATCGCATAGCCGATCAACTTAACGTTATAATTACTACCATGCTGCAATTATAAATGGTTAATGGTTCGTCCTTTGTGCTCAATTTGATCCTTGTCGACAATTAATAATAATGACGCGCCATTCTAAACAGCTAGCACAATAGTGAGGTTTTCTTGTGTCACGTTGGTGGACCTTGAGTTTACTTCCCCTTTGTAGTTTTCAGTGTTTCTCAATCAAGACTTCAAATTCACAATACAGATGGCACACCGCAAATCGGTCTTCATTCAAACTCGCACCTTGCTGCAAAATATGATTTTAAAGTGTGACGATAATCTTAAACAGCAAATGGAACTTATTGTGTTGTGTGTGTTGTGGCTGTCGTAGCCTTTGTGCCCGCTCAACACAATGTGGTGGTCTTGTTTTCGTTTTTTGTTCTGTCTTGCTGCCCCCACGGGAGGATGCTGGCCATTGTAAATGACAGAACAGCAAATGGAACTTTATGGGAATGTGGTATGGACATTTATGTCCTGGCTGCTCAGCACAATATGGCAATAACAAAAGAAGCACACTGGAAAGGAGCGTTATTGAGAAGAGGCTCACCTCTCCAAAAAAAAAAAAAAAAGGGAGAACAAAGATGATGACATGTCAAATGATCAATACTGAGCTCTCCCCAAAAAAAAAAGAAGAAAGAAATAAAAGAGAAGAGGCTCACCTCTCGGGGACAAGAGTTTGTCACCACGTTACTCCACCGCAGACCAGTGGATGTGACGAGTGTCACCATAACCACATGACAGGAAGTGGGACCAACTACAACACAGGAACAGCTTTGAGCTGCTCAATACAATACCAGCAATTAATTGGATATCAATTACGCATACGCTGAATTTATATTAGCCGAGTAGATGCTTTAGGGTGTAACTGAAAGCATCGTGGCTGATGGAAGCAAATTGTGCCTTTGGGGCTTTTTCAAATGCAGTGTAGCTCTTCCTTAGTTCAGTCAACATTCCGTCTTCCCATCCGGACGAAATACAGTTAAAAGCTTGCAACGTTGAGAAGAATCATGACCTCATTCTGCTTTCCGCGGGCGCTGATCAAACAAATCAAGAGTTCAGCTTTGTTTCGTGTTTTTGTAGCTAAAATTCAAAGATCTGAAGATGAACATGAAAACAATTGCAAAGACAAAAAGCAGTCAATATTTTAATATTCTGGACTCCATGTTTTTCTGCTTTGAATCCCAAAGCTCCTTTTTTCAAGTCTGTGAGAGAACTCGTTCTCCCTGAGACCTCTCAGCCGATTTTTTGTGACACTGACAAGGGTTGGCTAATAATGCTTTGTAGGGGTGGGAATCTTTGAATGTCTCACGATTCGGTTCCGAGTTTTGGGTCTGCGATTTGATTCAGAATTAATTTTCGATTAAGAACGATTTTTTATTCAAAATGATTTTTGCTTCAATCTATAGATGTGCAAGGTAATGTAATGATCTACTCCAGTCTGACTCGCTAACGCTAATTAGCGCGCTACTCGCGTCTTTTATCACTCAAAAGAACGTCTTCACACTGCAAAAAAACAACTTTTATTGGAGTAACGTGATCGTGACTTTTTCCTTCTCCTCTCTAATGTGGCTACAACTTAACAGTGTATCAGACCGCGTGGAACCACACTGCCCCTGAGTGGCCAAACCGGGTACTACATGAACAGTGCTCCAAATAAAGGCACACACAGACAAAGGAAAGACATTATAAAAAAATAGTAATAATTTTACATCAATTTTGGGACATTTAAAATCGATTCTGAATCGTACTAAATGAGAATCGATTTTTTTGGCCACACCCCTAATACTTTGTGACGCTTTTACCTAAGACATCATTTAACTCCCCCCATTTTACAACAAACGATTGATGACAAATTGAGCATCAACCAAGCAGTCGAATAAAACAAAAAAATGTGCCATTGTGAGTTATTTGTAGGACTCCAAAGAATGTGAGTGTCGTCTTCCGCTGAAATCGATGGACTTTGTATTCCAGTAAAGCCGCCGGCCTCAACTATTGGCGGCTGTTGCGGACCAATAACAAATTGTAAGAACACTTTTGCTATCATTTCAAATGCGCGGTGTCGTATTCCCCTAAAGTTCAGCACGCTCAGTGAATTGTCATCTGGGGCTTCCCGAGGAAAACTGGGAAAAACGCTTTCTCTTTGGGAAGTGTCTGGTTCCCACCGTCGACCCTCGGCCCGCTGTCCGTTGAGCGCATTCTTCTTCCTGTTTCAGAAGTAGACGTCGCCTCATCACGACAAAGTGAAGCCACACATTACTGACGTCTCGCACGACGCCTGCGCTGTCACAGGAAGTGAAATTGAGCGCTGCGGTCGAAGCGCTTCTTGCCGCACAGACCGCATCGATGCGGTCTGCGCCCGCCCGGGACTCGCCTCGTCATGTGCGCAACATCAAAGCGCTCGCGTTGTTTTGTTAATGGGAATGGCGGTGTTGGTGTGTTTAAAAAAAAAAAAAAAAAAACACACCCTGTAAATATCCCAATTATCTTTGTCGCCGTTTGCAAGCACAAATCTTCGCTTTGTTGCGTTTGGTGTAAAAACTTGGACAGAGAAATGTCGATTAGGACCCGAGCTTCACTCAGCAACGTTGCATACGCGCAAAACGGGGCCTGAAAGACGCGGGTGCAACTTCCTGCACTTCTCCAAATCAACTAGAAGGGATTAAGTGCATGCACACCTGGATGTAAACGGAACCTTTTTTTTTTTTCAACGTGTTTAAGAATGATGAATGATTAACAATTCTGGAAGTCGATTAGATAAATAAACTTTCTTTCACTTTCATTCATGGTTTATTTGCCTTTATTTTATCCTAAGCCTAACCTATAAAAGCAAAACATTTACTGTATGTACAATAAATCGGATATTGTTTTTAGTGTCAGGGTGTGAAGCGATTCCAATTTTTTATTGTAATTCATCACATGACTTCAATGGTTAAAATTTTTTAGATCTGTTCTATAAATGTACAATAGAATGTACAGCAAAATAAGTTTTTTAGCAAAAGTAGAAAACAATGTTAAACTAATAGAAATATGGCGGCATATTTTAGTCATTGATAGTCATTTTATAATAATTCATAAAATTGAGCTAAAATTATAAAGATGTACTATACTGTAAAAAAAAAAGAAAAAAAGTGTGATATTGATTGGTGTTGAGGTCAGTTTTCTGCCACTAGATGGCATAATTGTGTTCATAAGACATTGGTGACAGCTCCGTGCATTTTTCTTTTCATATTAAGAGCGATCTCATCTTTAACATGAAATTTTGCACATTATTTAAATTGTAAAATATTTAGAAATGTTGGGCATCTGCTGCATTGCGACAAAAATTCCTCCAGTCCAGACTTTCCAAATAAGGGCTGGTCATTAATCGTGCGTTAAAAAAAAAAAAAAATGTGGCGCCGAAGGAACTTTAAATTCACTCAAAATGAACACACCCATTTTGACAGCCCAAGTTTAAAGACAAATGTAAAAAAAAGTTTTGCTTCTCATGCGACATGACGTGCCGACAACGCTTTTGCCGACTTGCCCGAGTCACGAAGAATGTGTCTTAAATGTCCTCAGTGGCGCCCCCAAGGGATGTGATTCTGCACTGCGGCAACCTGGTCAACAAGGTGGCGTGGAGCTACGACCCGCCGCCGCCGCCGGGACTGCGCTTCCGGGTGGACATCGGCAAGCTGTCCGACTCTCAGGGGTTCGTGTCTTCCGTCCTTTGAGTCTGAAAAAGACATTTGCCTTTTCAGCGTCCTGGAAAAGCCGTCAAACGTTGCGCTGGCTTTCCGCAGTGACGCGGGTCCGCTGTGGGTGGACCCGCCCGACCTGCAGACGGATGTGTCCTTCCTGTCCAACCAGAGGGAGGACTACTTCCTGCAGGTGACGGCCGTCCTCGGGGACGAGGAGTCGGAGGCCCAACCTGCCGATGGCATTTCCTTCAGCTACTACATGGACTCGCCTGCCGCTCGCAAATGTGAGATCAGAAAAAAAAAAATTCTTCCTTGTTATGGTTTTGGTGTCAACAAAAAGAGCGGCAGGTGATAAACACGCCTGCGGTCGCAACTGTAACGAGCGCAGCGGAGACGAAACCAAAAGAAGCGCTTCCTGTGTCCGCTCAGGTGCGTTGGACCTCCCGCAGGTGACCATGTCCCGGGAGGACGATCACTTCGTCCTGATCAGCTTCCAGCATCCGTGGCTCACGTACCGACACGGACTTCGCGCCGCAGGCAAGCGGCAGCGAAGGCACGAGCGGCTCGACAAGCCGCTGCCCATCTTCAAGTATGACGTCATCATCGACAAGGTAGCGCTTCAGTAGGGGAGGGGGCGGGGCTTAACTTAAAAAACCCCGTATATTGTATCATTTAAAAAAGAAAAAAAAAATGGGGGGAAAAAGGTTTATCTTCAAGTAAGACATTTAAAATTCTTCAGTTGCTTGTGATCTTAACTCGTTCACTGCCGTTGACGGCTATAAACGTCAAAAATTCATTTGAACTATTTCTATTAGTTAGACTTTTTTTCCCACACTTGTTAACAGGAGTATGAAAACCTAGATTTTCTAAATTGAACATTTAAACAGACATAAAATTTGTGATTAATCGTGAGTTAATTAGCTAATTAATTCGCCTGTCACACCTAATTTTTAATCACCTTTTTTTAAAATGAATTTCTGGCAGTGAATGAGTTAACCTTTCACATTTCTACAGATATTTTATTCATATTTCTTTCTTTTCATGGGACAACACTGAAATGATTCAGACACAATAAAAAATTGTCCACTCAAAATATCTCCAAATTCAGCCATTACTAGCTAAACGCTTGGCAGCAAAAGTGAGAACACCCCGAAATGAAAATAGCCAATACTTTGTGCGGCTATTCAACTATTTGCACTTTTTTTTTTTTATTGTTTCCTGTTATTTTGCTGGAAAACGCACACATTTGCGTTTGTTGTGCTCAAGTCAAAGCAACAAGATTATTGATCACTTTGGCATCTTGGTGCCAAGGAACAATTGAAGCCAGTTGAGCTTTATTTCGATGAAAGTTTTCCGCCATCTTGTGGTATCTGAAGGAAATTGCAGCACAATATAAATCTTTTGATAAAATGATACTTTTTAGTTTTCTCCCACTGTTAAACTTTGAATTTATGAGACTTTATTCTCCTAAGACCCCCCCCCCCCCTCAAAAAAAGTCACTTATAACATTAACTCATTCACTGCCATTGACGGCTATAGACGTCAAAAATCCGTTTGAACTATTTTTATTAGTTTTCCACTTTTGTTAATAAGAGTATGAAAACCTTAAAAAATAATTGTACATTTAGAACCAATATAAAATTTGTGATTAATCGTGAGTTAATTATTGAAGTCATGTGATTAATTAGATTTTTTTTTTATTATTATTAATCATCATGACTTTACTAGTTAACTCACGATGAATCACTCATTTTATATCTGTTTAAATGCACAATTTAAGAAAATCGAGGTTTTCATACTTAGAAATAGTTCAATTGAATTTTTGACGTCTATAGCCGTCAATGGCAGTGAATGAGTTAAAAACTTTTTTTCCTCTATTTTTTTCACCTAAAATATTTTCTGGCATTTAATGATTGCCACGGTTGTTATATTGAACTTGCATCAGTGTTGCCTTGAAAAAAAATTCTCCCCCGTCGTAATAGTTGTGAGTATCTGGCGCCCCCCAGTGGCCGCATCTCCTTCCAACCTGCTTTACTCGCGTGCTCGCGTGCAGGAGCAGTTTCACCACCTGAACTGCACGGAGGACGAGTGCGAGCGCAAGCTGCCCGTGGACGCCAGCCGGCAGGAGCACTGCGCCGCCATCAGGGGAGAGTTGGAGAGGATCAGCGTTTACGCCACGCAGGATTATTGCGCTCGGCCCGTGCCGGGAACCAGTTGAGTGCATTCCAATCATCGCGTCGTTCGTAGCTGCTTGAGAGGACTTGAGGGAGATCGAGTGGTCGCTTTTATTTTTGTGTTTCGATGCAGAACACGTTGTGACGGCTGCGACGGTGTCACTGACGGTCCTGCTCGTAACGGCCGGCATCCTCCTCATGATCTGCCGGAAAAAGACCAAAGCCTCGTCCGATCTGCCAAATTCTCTGGTGCGTGCTTTTCACGTTTGATGCCCTTTTCATGACCTTTGACCCTCTTTATGCGTGCGCCTCGCAGCGCTTCGAGAGAGTCGATGCGGAGATGCCCGAGACGACGCCCGAGACGACGCCCGAGACGACGTCCGTGACGACGCCCGACTCGTCGGCGCCGCTGATAGTGGAGGTGGTGGAGTCCGCGGCGGACGAGTCCGTGTCATCAAGCGGCTCGCAAGCGCCCGACGGGGATGGCACGGGCGACGCGGAGGAGGGAGCGCAGCAGGCATACAGGGGGGGCGAGCAAATGGACGCGGACGGCGAGGACGCGGACGGCGAGGACGCGGACGGCGAGGAAAGCCACATGTACGAGAAACGCCACGTGGTCGTCAGCCTGTCGCAGGACGAGGACGTTGAGGGCTATCGTGACTGAAGGTTCAAAAGCGCACTTTTTCATATTAGCACCTTAGCATAGCATCTCTTATTAGCATGAATACGTCAACGCTGCTGGAATCCCCGCAAAAAAGAAGCTGGCAATATTGGCGGGGGTTGGGATGATCCAAACATGGCGCCAGTTGGGCGGTCGAAAAGGAATCGATTCATCGACAAGTGAGCTATTTTAAAATACACATGAATGCACCATCAAAATGAATCCGATGAGTTGATTAATCGATTGAAAAAAAATGTTCGATATTGACAGCACCCGCCGTTTTATTGGGTCTCAAACTTGTTCCACCAAATAGCGTCTAATGTTATTGGACGTCTCTGCATGCTTAAGCATTAACACTGCGTTTGAAGGTAGAAAAAAAAAAGACACAGTTAGTAATGGTTTGGTTCAGATAAAAAAAACAAAATCTTCTTAAATGCAAATGTCTTTTGAGCTTGAAACGTAAACGATCCGTGCTTGTATTTAAAGCGCAACTACTAATTGTTTGCACCCCTGCAGGAAGGCCGCGTGCCACAATCCGGACAATAAACGTAAATATCATTTCAAGCTCGTCTTACAACATTGGCCTCTAAGTGATGTCACGCCTCTTAAAAATGCAGACTACTACTTTCCCATGAGTTGCTTTGTTTTTTGACTGTGATTCATTCGATTTTCGGACAGCGCCGTTTTTGTGAGTTGAGCGTTTTAACGAGCCGTGAGCCAGCATCTCAAAGTTAGCGACTCCTGTGCTAATGTGGCGCCTTACAAAAAGTGTGGCGCGTTTGGGCGCCATCTTGGTCAGTTGTCGCCGTTCCGACAACTACGCTGACCAATCGTGTGCCGCCTAGCGGAAGCTAACGCTAATCTGCGCGCAGCTCTGCTTACCTTTTGGTATGCAAGAGCATCATGTTTCAGACGTGACTCTTGAGCTTGCTCCTTAACCTTTTGGCCATTCAGTCACAAGGTGCGATTGATTGATTGATTGATTGATTGATTGATTGATTGATTCCTCACCAGGATGCACGGAAAGCAGCAACGCGAACCACGATTTTGTGATTCTTGCTAACCTAAGAATTTATTTTGCACTAGTGGGGCACCTTAACTTAAGCATTATCACACACACACACACACACACACACCTGACTTGACTCTTGCTAGCTACTACGCTACTAGCTACAGCCGTCCACTTCCCTGTTGTGCCGTTTAACGACGACATTTGCACTTAGACGGTTAGAATTGCTCTAAAAACAAATCGTAAAAAATCCTTTCCTCTTTTTTTTGTTGAGATTAGTGAAAGCCTCCGGACAGTGACTTTCCGTCAGCCGTCCGTTTGCCTTTATTGGCCAAACTAGATATAATTGGCAACATTGAATTGCTGCTTTATTGTTGTTGTGTATTTGAGAGCGAGCGAGTGTGTAAAGTGTTCATCTGTTTTACTAATACACTTTTTTTTTTTTAGCCTATCAGGCCTTCATTATTATTTTTTTAAGTGCTTGTTGAACATGTTTATAAGATGTACCATGACACTTTGTGTATTTTGATGTTCTCTTCAAGTTTGTAGAATTGTTTGGCATTACGAGTGGAACGCTTGACGACGGTCTCCGTGCCTTTCCTGTCTTGTACCTTCTTTATGTTTAATAAAATTATCACTTCACGTTTTGTCACAACTGAGCAACAAAAACACATTTGAGCAGATTCAATTGAAATTCTCCGTCCATCTATCATGGGGGGGGAGTGAAAAGTACGTACAATTCATTATTATTATTATTTCATATTATTGCGCTTTATAAGGCTTTCTTATTATGCTGCTACAGATCTTGATGGAAGATGTCAGCTGTTGCTTGTAGTTTTGAAATTGCAAACTGCCACCATTCGTTTTCCATTCTGTGTGAAGCCAATGTACAGTAATTAGCAATTAGCTTAGCATTCCGGGTCAGATTTGACTCGCGCAGGCTTTAGAAAACGAAAACATAGCAGGAGAATCTTCATTCAAATTAAAATGTTTTAAAATGACATATAAATGACAAAATATGGCAATATAATGTATAACAAAAAATGGTATCAAATAATGTAAATAAGAATAATTCAAAATTTAATTTAAAATTATGAGGAAGATATATGTACTCTATTATATTCATTTATAAAAGTACATCAAATAAGTAATAATACTTTGTATTTACAACATTACATCCTGTACTATATAAACAGAAAATATTTTTTTGTTTTATCTCATTTTCTCCTAAAAAAAATTCTTTTTTAAACATTGCCATGCTCCCAAAGACGCATTTATACGTTTTTAATGTTGTTTTAATGCTAGAGCATAGAGAAGGTTTTGATGCAGCCTCTGACGTGAAGAGGTTGCTTCAAGCAATGGTAGTTATTACAAAAAAAACGCCCAGCAGGTGGCAGCAGAGTATAAGAGATCAACCAGGGCCATGTTCCAAAAAGCTCTTTCCCCTTCTGGATATTCAAAGATTTGTGAATAATGATGAAACTTAGCTATATTCTAATACTAATTGCTGCAAAACAGAAACCTATAGAAAGTTACTATTTTCTGATGTTTTTTTGGGTAGGTTCCATGTTTTTATAGCAATAGAACACAATATTCTATGTGCCTTGCAAAATCAGTCCAAATCCAGTTCAACAGCCGGGAGCGAAGGGGGTTACTTCAGTGGAAATGGCTGCGATTGAAGCTGCATAATCTACAGACTGATCTGAAGTCAGTTCTGTGTTGTGGTCACAAAAGTTCCCAAAGCCATCAATCTGTCAAAATGAGTGTGACGTTCACGTTGAATGTTGTGAAGTCAACAATGCAAAGAAGTTGAGTGTGAAGCCGGCAGCTGAAGAAGTTCCACCACGGATGACATTTCAAATCTTCCCCTGGAACCAAACGTGGGACTGAAAGTGTTTCTTTTGTGCCGCGTGGCATGTTTGCTCAGATGCCCGCTGGCGACTTTGCCTTCCTCTTTTTGCACGTCGCCTGCACAGTGGAAGTGCGACACGCACGCTTCCTGTAACTCATCGGACCCGTTGCCGCTATTTGCTTTGTGCGTTCACCAAGTCAAGATTTCTCAGAAATCAGATCACTCGTGGGGTGTTTTTTTTATTTTTTATCTGGACTTTCTTGGTAGATCCAACTTTTCAAAAATACTATTAGGTTTAAATATTTGTTGCACAATCAGTAATTAAATTGAAGGATAAATGTTAAAATTGTGATTTAAAAAAAATATATAAATATTTTTGTCAATGTATTTTGTGTATAAATACATAGAATTTCTCCAAACAAAATGCAGTATTAAATGTCAATTCTACATTTACACTTTTATATTAAAAAATATTTATAATTGTATAAAGTAACTGACAAAACTATTTTTATTATTTTTCCTAATAAAATTTAAAGTATTTAAGTGTATAAAGTAGCATTTTAAAATGGTATTCTACTTAACATTAGTAAAAAGTATTATTTAAAATTTGCATAGTCTATCAACGTTCTAAACAGCACATTTTTATAACATTAAATATTTCAAAAATATTTTAGTTTGCAGTTCATATTTAATTTCATATTTGATTATGTTACAATTTTAGTTGACTCCCCCAAAATATTTTTAAGAAAATGTACAATGTGGCTTTAAAAACTGACTGAAGAAACCCTGCAAACCCAATAAAATAACAACCCTTCCACGACTTCAAAAAAAACGATTTTCCACTCAAGCACGAGAAAAACAAAGCAAAAAAATCTTTATAGTTTCTCTTTGGAGTTTGCTGATTATGTAACATTTAGCATTAAAGTTACAACGACATGAGAAAGAAAAGCTTTTGTTTTCTTCTTGTCTTTTCACTTCTTTTGGGGGCATTTGCACCTATGTCAGAAAAAGCCTACTAGAACTTCTGAACTTGACATGTGCAATCCCGATTAAATCCCAATTGTCAAGTGTATACTGACTCCCATTGAACACGAGTCTTGAGATTGACCGTGATTGCTTCATTTTGAACTCATCTGCATGCACAAGCGGGTGTGTATACTTATGCAACCACCTCATCTCAGTTGTTTATTTTTAATTGCCCTCTCGAGAAGATTTTTCAGTGGTGAACGAAGAAAAATGATAAATCATCATGGTCATTTTTTTCTTTTTCTTTAAATATCACAAAATCTTTGCATTTAAACGGGTGTGTAGACTTTTTATATCCATCGTATTGACTTGGCAAGCACGTGCCGGCCTGTCAGAAAAGTGCGTATTGATTGTTCACGTGGACTTCAGTAAGAGGACGTGGTCTATAAGTTGAAAAAAGAAAGAGGAAGTGGATGCGCGTTAAATGCAGGAGTCTGCGGGATCCATTTGACATTTGACACCGACGGCAAAATGAAGTGCGAGCTGATTGGAGGTTTGCTGCTGCTCAACCTGTCCGCCTGCGTCGCAGCGCCAGGTAAACGCTCAAGTCGTTTGTCTTATCATGTTCAACTCTGATGCTTGTCGGGTATTCATTTTTATTTATTTTTTTGGTGTGTTGGCAGTGACGCCGGCAGTGATGCCGGCACCTCCTGCGCACGTCAAGTTTGACTCAGTGGACTTTAAGAACGTCCTCCGCTGGATGGCGCCCGCCAACAGCAGCGACGTGCGCTACAGCGTCCAGTGGAAGATGTGAGGACACTCGCATTATTATGCAAATGGCACTCACACAAAGTCTGAGTTTGACTTTTGCTTCAGGCTTCGTTGCAGTGTTCATGTGGTGTCCCCCACGGCTCCTTACCAGAACCCTTTGTCGAGTTGATCGTCCAAATCACATTCCCGCGTTACGCACTTACCTTTTTAGTATTGTAGTCGTGCCGAGTGATTTTTATTTTAAGCAAAGCGTATGAAAATGATAAACGTTTAAGTGCATTTCAAAATTATTTTGTGTTTTATAATAGTTTTTAGTTTATTTATATACAGCATGTACTTTATTTTGTATTGAAATGCATTCTATACATTTTTATTAGGATTTATTTTAAAATAAAATAAAATGTTGAAGCTACTAAGCCTGCACACATAACAGTCAAATATTTTTATTAGTTTAAAAATAATGAAAATGTATTACAAATTTTAATGCAGTCTATTTATTTTTTGATTGAGCACTAAAAAAAATTCTATTGAAATCATTCATAGCCACAACAAATGTTGAAAAAGTGATCTTCTTTAATTGTTAAAATAGAATTAAAATACACAAAATTAATCAAAATGTATTTGTACATAATGTTAATGTTTTATTTCTTTAATCTTTATATATTTTTTTGCATTTAAATTTGCATACAAATATTCTCATTTCAAAAGATAGAAGGAAATGATTGCCATCCTATTGAGAACTGTGACATCATCATAATAATAATAATAATGATATGATATGATGATTGCGTGCTTCTTTGTGCCGGTCAGTTACGGAGACGCCGATTGGCGAGACGTGGACGAGTGCCAAGACATCCGCGAGCTCCGCTGCGACCTCAGCCGGGTCACGTCGGACCTCCGAGAGTGGTACTACGCCAGACTGAGAGCGTCTTCTTCATCCTCGTCGTCGAGCGACTCGGCGTGGGTCCTCTCCCCGAGGTTCAGCCCCCGCTGGGACAGTGAGTGCCGTGTGGGCGGGGTTAGGAATTTTCAAAAACATCAGGAATGACCACTTCTGTGTCATCGGACCAAGTGTATTCTAAAATGGTCGCTTCAAACCAAAATGGCAGGCAGACTTCTTTCTTTTTTGCAGGTCTACTCAATAAAAAAAAAAAAACATCTACCAAATTTCCTTGTTGCGAAAGTGACACCAACGTGCATTTCTCTCTATCTATTTTTCTATCTCTCTCTTTCTCTTTCTGCTTCCGTCTCTCTCCGCCCTCCAGCCCAAATCAGCGCGCCGCTGCTGAGGCTGAACGCCAGCGAGCAAGGCATCGTGGCCCGGGTGAGAACCCCCCAGGCGGTGGCCAAGAAGATGCAAAGCAGCCGCCTTCGCACTTCCCTCGTCTACGTCGTCTACGTCGTCGACGACGCGGGCAAGGAGGTTCGTCCCGAGCAGAAGCTTTTAAAAAAAAAAAAATTTTTTTTTTTATTCATTTCTTTATTTTTTGCAGGAGATGTTTGAGCTGCTTTGCTGCTCGGGGAAGATTGTGGTGAGCAAAGTCAAGCGCAAGACGAAATATTGCTTCCAGGCGCAGAGCGTCGCGCAGCTGCAGGGACACCGAAGCGCTCGCGGACCCGCTAAGTGCATCAGCACGCTATGAGCACGGTAACACGCACACACACACACTCTAATATGAAGCAATTACATGTGACGTACACTCAATGGAGTCTTCATTAGCTGTCTGAGAGCATGTGATCAATATAGACTGAACTGGACACTTCATTAGGTACAGCAGCTGAGTAAAAAAAAGTCCAATTTGGTGTGTGTGTGTGTGTCGCACAGATCTCCTCGGGTCACGTGACGCCCACGGCCCCTTCCAAGATGATCATCAAGCTTTTGAATGACACGACGAGACGAGAGTGACGACTGTTTTCATTTATTTGATGTTGACGCAGTCGTTAAGTGAAATGTGACATCAGCGCACAAACGGGACTTTGTTCCCAATAATGACATCACTCATTGTTGTTTGTTTGTTTTTGGTCACATTAAAATATTTTCTTTGGTTGATGACGTGAATAAACACAAACTCAACTATTTCTTTTGCGCTTTCACAACAGCTGCAATTGTGAGGAAGAAACACTTTACAGAACGCGATATCAAACAGACACACAAACAATCTAATCCTAGTTTAAAACCCTACATTGAAACCTCAAACCCAGTTTAAAACCCTACTTTGAAACCCTAACCCCAGTTTAAAACCCTACTTTGAAACCCTAACCCCAGTTTAAAACCCTACTTTGAAACCCTGACCCTAGTTTGAAACCCTACTTTGAAACCCTAATCCCAGATTAAAACCCTACTTTGAAAACCTAACCCTAGTTTGAAACCCTAACCCTAGTGTGAAACCCTACTATGAAACCCTAACCCTAGTTTGAAACCCTAGTTTGAAACCCTAACCCTAGTTTGAAACCTTAACCATAGTTTGAAACCCTACTTTGAAGCCCTAACCATAGTTTGAAACCCTAGTTTAAAACCCTAACCCTAGTTTGAAACCCTAGTTTGAAACCTAACCCTAGTTTGAAACCTAACCCTACTTTGAAACCCTAACCCTACTTTGAAACCCGTTTGAAACCCTAACTCTACTTTGAAACCCTAGTTTGAAACCCTAGTTTGAAACCCTAACCCTAGTTTGAAACCCTAGTTTGAAATCCTACTTTGAAACCCTAACCCTAGTTTGAAACCCTAACCCTAGTTTGAAACCCTAGTTTGAAAGGTTAGGGTTACAAAGTAGGGTTTCAAACTAGGGTTAGGGTTTCAAACTAGGGTTAGGTTTTCAAAGTAGGGTTTCAAAGTAGGGTTTCAAACTAGGGTTAGGGTTTCAAACTGGGGTTTCAAAGTAGGGTTTTAAACTAGGGTTAGGGTTTCAAACTAGGGTTAGGTTTTCAAAGTAGGGTTTTAAACTAGGGTTAGGGTTTCAAAGTAGGGTTTCAAACTGGGGTTGGGGTTTTAAACTAGATTTGGGTTTAAAATTAGGGTTTTAAACTAGGGTTAGGGTTTCAAATGAGGGTTTTAATTTTTGGTCCCAGGTTCTTAAGTAAGGTTTTAAACTGTTGTTAAGGTTCCAAAGTAGGGTTTTAAACAATAGCCAGTGTTTCAAATTTGGTTTCAAATCACTGTTTCAATAGGGTTTCAATAGTGTTTTAATTTATGATTCGAGAGCCTTGTGAGGAATAAGCGCTTTAACAAATGGATGGACTGAGGTTAAAAAATAGGATGTTAAACCGTGATTAGGGTTTTCTTGCCCGCGGCCTCGCAAACATCACAAAACAAAAGCTGCAGACATCTCGCAAACAAAGTTGTTTTTTTATTTTCCATTTCTTGCAGTCCAGCATGACCAGTTGGCTCGTTTGCATCAGACGACACACGGGCGCGCACACACGCACACACACACACACACACACACACACACACACACACACACACACACACACACACACACACACACCTCCAATGTTTTTCCTTCTTTTCACGCGTTGTGCTCGGCGAGCTCTCGGGCCTCTTTCACCAGCTCCATCAGGCTGGACAGCATGCACACGTCGGCAGGCTCCAGCCCCAACTTCTCCACCTGACGCAAAACAGCAGCTGCTTGAGTCACTGGGCAGACATTTTTTATTTCTTTATTTTTTATTATTATTTCTTTCTTTATTGTAATAATTTCTTAATTTAGTCCGAATTTTTGGATTTTCAGTGTAGTACCACATTGTGCCACAACCGGTTGGGCAGCACTGAGCTTGACTGGATGTTCTTCAGCGTAATTAGAAGAGAACGAGAGGCAGAGAAATATGTCACAAACACGGACTGAAGCGTGCGTCGATCCGGGTCAGTACAGACAGTCCTTCTAACGTCAATGCTAATTTGTGTTAGCCCCGTCTTCTGCATTTCTATTATATTGTTAGCATGAAGCTAGCACTAGCAGACTAGCGTTCAGTAACCGACCTGTTCCGCCAAGTACTCCACATCCAGAGCCAGCTGAAGTCGGATCTTGGTGTCGTCCGACGGGCCGCCGCTGGATCCGGCCGCGCCGCCGCCGCCACTGCCGCTGCCGGCGGCGGCGGCGGCGGCTCCCTTCCGGGCTTGCTTCAGGCGCTTCAGACTCTCCTCCATCTTTCGGACTGAGCTCAGAACCTCTGAGATGGTCTCGTAGTACCTAACATGCACGCAAGCACGCACACAAGTTCATGGAGTTAAATCATCTTTCATCAACAATAAATATTTCTTCACACTATCGATTTATATTTTTATACCTTTCCCATGATCATTTTTAACTTATGAAAAGAATACAAACTGATTTACCAAACTTCTCAATGTATGTATTATTTTTAAAATGTATCAAACACATTTACACAATTATTTTCCTGAATTTTTTAATGTATATATTTCAAACCATTTAAAAAATATTAAGCCAATTTATTAATACATTTTCAAACCTTACTAAACATACAAAAAACGTGATAAAATTAAATTATTATTTATATATTACTTTGCACAAATTTTGAAACCTCTTTTTTTTGTTAAAAATTGATTTTCAACCCTTAAAAAAATACTTTATTTTGAAATTTATTTATTTGTAAAGCATTCAAAAAAAAATCATTATATTTAATTATATTTTGGTCATTTTTTTTAAAAGTCCGATCAACAAAAAACTAAAGACAAAATTTATTTATTAGTTACATTTTTATTTGCTTTTCAACTTTATTAAACGGGATATTTCTTTCTTCTTTTTTTAAACTTATTCAAAGAATACAATCTGATTTAACTAACTTCTAAATGTATTATTTTTTAAACGCATCAAACATTAACACATTTACCTGATTTTTAAATGTATGTATATATTTATTTCAAACCATTAAAAAAAATATTAACCTAATTTAATAAATTTTTAAACCTTACTAAACAATAAAAATGTGACCAAATTAAATGACTATCTTTATATTACTTTGCACAAATTTAAATTTATTTCAATATTTTATTTATTTCATTTTAAATAAATTTATTTTCAACCCTTTTAGAAGAAAAAAAACGACTTAATTTATTTTAAAATCAATGAAATGTATGTATTTATTTCTAAAGCATTAAAAAATATATATGTTTAAAAAAAATGATATGTATTTATTTTTTGGGTCATTCTTTTAAAAAGCCTGATAAACAAAAAATTAAAGACATTAATTTATTAGTTAAATTTTTATTTGCTTTTAAACTTTATCAAACAAGATATGTATTCGTTTTTAAGTCAGTAAGCCAAAAAATACCATCCCCTTTATTTTGAATACCGGAATTTATTTTAAACCATTTTCTAATTGACTTAAAACTTCACCACCAGCGTTGCGCTCACCTCTGCGTGCATTCGGAAAGCGTGACCGTCAGCCAGCGGCGCGCCGTGGCCGCGTCCACCAGGCCCGTCGAGTCGCTCAGCAGCTGATGGAACGGCCGCAAGGCGTTGTCCATGTACGCCGACGCTCGCACCGGCGCCTCCTGTCCGCACGACAACGAGAAAAACGGGAAGCGTGCTCAGTCCGGGTGGCGCTTGACGACGCCGGCTGACGACGCCGCTTGACGACACCGGCCGCCGCGCTCCTGCGACCGCCGCGCTCCTGCGACCGCCGCGCTCCTGCGACCGCCGCGCTCCTGCGACCGACGCGCTCCTGCGACTGACCTTATTTGTCCTGCGGTAGAGTCGGGGCACCTCGGACGCGCTCTTCAGGAAGCGGCAGCTGCGCACGCTCAGGTGTTGGGTCATGCGCGTGCCGAGGGCGGCGATGCTGTTGGACAGGCACGACTTGGAGTCGGCCAAAGCCTCTACAAGAAAAAAAGACAACACGGGTGACGGGTGGGTTCCTTCAAATGGCCTTTTGAGACGTTCCACGACAGACACTCTCACCTTCCACGATGACAAAGTTAGTGAAGCCGATGGCTTCTAATCGCCGTCTGACCATTTCTGACACTTCTGATAACTACAACACAAAAAGAAGCCAATTGAAAAAGGTAAATAAAGGTTTAAATGCCTTAACAGTAGATGGTTGCAAAGTACTATTTTTCTTTTTGGACAAGACAAGATATTATTTACAGCAATGTAACAAAGTACTTGATTTGGTTTTTAACACTTAACAAAATTTACAACATGATATTTTTATTGCAATTTACATGCATTTATTTTCTATTTTAAATATTGAGTGGATTGTATTCTATACATATTTTTAAAATTAACCATTTTATTTTAATGTGATATTTCAAACATCTAAACAACCTGACTTAGAAATTGTTAATGCATAAAAAATTTAACATTTAGATATTTTTTCTAAATCAACAATAAATAATAAAAGAAATCTGATGTTTTACGTTATAGTTAATAAAAAAGGTTTTAGTGTGTCATTTTTAAGTAAGTAAGAATCCGTTCTTATGATTGGTCTTACTTGCTCTTGTAGTTTTTGGACGTCGGCCGCAATGTGGACCAGCTGTTTGGTGGACAGCGAGGCGGGACTTCCGCTCTCGCTGCCCGTCTCCTCCACGGACGTCCTGCTGGAGGTGGACGACGCCGAGCTGGGGAGGGGCCGGGCGGGCTCTTTGCTCACCTCGGCCGGGCCGGTTTTGGTCAGCGCCTGCTCGCACAGCCCATCCATCAATCGATGGATAAAATGACGATTGACGCCTTGTCACGAAAAGCCCACCTCGTTGAGGAAGGTTCCGTATCGCGAGTAGAGCTGCAGCGTGAGCTTCCAGAAGCGATGAGCCAGCGGCGGCAGGTAGACTTTGTCGGACCAGCAGCGCACCAGGCAGGACCGCAGCGACACCGACGCCTGAAGGTGGTACGCGCTGCCCTCTGCGTGGAAGTGCACGCAAACGTGTTATTCAAGATGGATGACCACTGCATGTTCAAGTACCTCATGCCAATTTCATGTCCGTATTTTCAATCGGTTTTACTGATATGAAAAAACACACACATTAAATCGCATTATTTGACGTTTTTTTTTTTACCCTAATATTACTAGATAAGACAAAGGAGGTTGATAACAGGAAGTACAAGATTTCATCTCACACTAGTTTTTGCTGAAGCGTACTGAATGCCAATCGCCAATCGAAAATGACGGCTGTCGCATCGTTTCACAATATTTAACAATATTTGTGTGTTATTTGTTTTTTTTTTATATTTATTTTATTATATTTTATTTTTATTAAAATGTGTTTGTATTATTTTAAAAGTGTATTTAATTAACAATTTATTTTGTTTTTTATTGCTGTACGTATAGGCTAAAAAATTAAAATAAATTAATAAATCATGCTTACTGAATGCCAATCGCCTTCAATCCTGCTTTTTATGCCTACAGAATGTGATGGCTGTAGTTTTGTTTCGCAATATTTAACAATATTTGTGTGTCATGTTTTTTAATTTTTTTTATTAATTTATATTTTATTATATTTTATTTCCCTTTTAGTTTTTATTTTCTGTTTTTTATTTAAATGTGTTTGTATTATTTTAAAAGTGTTTAATTAATGACCTTAAAAACTTTAACTGCCATATATGCTAAAAATAAATAAATAAATAAAACATGTACATGTCATGTGGAATTTATTTAAAAAAAAAATACAATACACTAATGATATAACTAAATGTCAAGAATTTGTTGTCACATTTTCCCCCGCTTTAATTCAATTCATTGTGCTGCTCCTGAAGGCATCGTAATGTATAACGTGAATTGCGATGACATCAAGATCACAACAACGGGCTATCCTGAATCCACATTTGGAAGACGCACGATTCTGATCTCAATACATTTGTATTACATCCATCGCAACTGTTCCTCTTGAGAGCCCCAAAAAAAACACATCGGTAATCCAAAACACGCACGCACCTGGCGCCGCCTCTAATCCGTCACTGATGGCGTTCTCCAAGCTTCCTGCTATTTCTTTGTACCTGGAAAACGGTGTAAATAATCAATCTGCCGATTGGTTTTGTTCCAGCATTACAATAAAAATCGAACGCACTAATCTTTGTGCAACTTGCTTACCTGAGCTGAAAGTAGACGGGCAGGTTCCATTTATTGTGGAAGGCGATATACGACGGGTGCATTCGGAGTCGCTTCACGCTGGCCTGCGAGCTGCACTGGCACTCGAACCGGCGCACAAACTCCGTGCTGGCGCAGTAACGCTAGAAAAGAAGAACGCCAAGGTGACGCGGGAAAGCGCCGTTTGTTGTCACCTGTTGGCCGTACCTCGTAGAAAATGTCGGGGTTTCCGGGGTTGAAGAGGTACGAGAGCCTCTCCTCGATGCCTTTCACCATCTCGGGCCACACCGAGTTGACCAGGAAGTCGTAGCCCGGAACGATGTCGGCTTTGTCGCTGACGACAGAAAAGAAATGTTCACAATAATCGAATTTGCTTACTTGTGCGTAATTTGAATCCGATCTGACTCTGCAGACTTTGCCTTGAAGAAGGGTTCGAATTGTTTTACAATTTTCATTATAATTGGTTTTATTTCGTTTAGTTTGAATGCATCTTCATTTTTTGAAAAGATAAAACAATTGTTTACTTTTATTAGTTTTAATATTAGCTTTAGTTTTTCCCCCCAATATGGAGTATTTGTCAAATTCAAGATGAAGGAAAAGGTCACAAAGTATTTTGCGATAAAGTAAAATACAATTTCCAAACAATTGTTTGACCTTCGTTCTTTTGTACAGATATAATACCCGGCGAGTTAATACCCCAAAATTATTTTTTTATTATTATAAATAACCCTGAAAGCTAATGCATGATATAAGTTGACAAAAAATGAAAGGGATGGATATTTTGACGATCATTTTAGCTAGGTTTATAAACCCAATTTCAGTTAGTTTTGGTGTTTTAAAAAAATTATAATTTGAATTTTTATTTTGTTAACTAAATTTTCCCCTTCCCTTTTAGCTTTAGTCATTTCATTAGTTTTGATCAACTCACCTTGCCTTGAAGTAATAAGCGCATAATGTCTTAAATGTCTCGACTACTGCTGCAGCTGTAATATTTTTAAAATTGACTATTCTACCATTTTACCCATTGACTAATCAGGATTTTTTTTTTTTTTTGCATTCTTAATCACAATAATGTGTGCATATGAGGTGCAGATTATATTTTGGTCCAGCTGCGGTCGTCATTCTCATGTTCCACTGCAGTGTCTATGACTTTGAGTGTGTATGGCTTTGAAAAGGCGCGGCCCTGCTTGCCCTGGTGAGTGATGTGGGTGTCCGAGAACAAACGTGTAGATACGGCTGACTGTTCAGTGTGTTGTGTGACTCTGCGGCCACAAAAAGTTGTTCCAATGCACTTTTCCTCATTGGAGGTTGCATGCTTGTGACGTCACAGTTTTCCGGAATGCAGAAATCACGATGTCCGAGTTGCTTTTTTTTCTTTCTTTACAGCTGCCATGTTTATCTTTACCTAAAACTTAAGACTTTATTGATAATGTTCCCAGTTTTAATGCCAGATTTGTTTCCAACCTGGATATGGCTCCCCCTGTCACTTCTCTCAGGAGTCTGCAGTGATGAGGAACAAACTCCAGCAGCCTGAAATACATCACCTGAAGACCATTAGGACTGGACTTGACCACCTCCTCCACAATCACCTGGCAGCAGAAGCAGCAACTCTGAGTACAGCGGCACCTTGACTTACAATTATTGGCACATTCACCTGATCCATGAAGGGTTTGACCAACACTTGTCCCACCAGCGCCTCGGCGTCTCGCGTCTTGTCGATGGTGGCGTACGTCCTGAGGCAGTGGCGCACCATGTCCACGTTGGACGTCTGCAGACCCTCGATGAGCAGACCCTCCAAGGACTGCTGCAGCATGGAGGTGATGCCCGCGATGCGCTGGAAGGGGGCCGACGCAAACGTTTACGGGAGGATCTTCAAGACAAACCCGGGACGCTTTCGGATCAGCTGGATGAAGACTCACTGGTCTGACTTTGTCCAGCAGTGGCATGCCTTTGCTCTGCACGGCGTGGAACTGAAGCTGGTTGAACTCGGTGGCGATCCGCTCCAAGATCTGACCCGCTAACAAGGGGCTGGACACGGACAGAAAGATAGCACAAAGGATTATTATATGATTTATCTATTGACAAGTTATCTGCACGTTGAAGGAAGCCAAAGGGAAAACTTTTGAAACGCTTTACATAGACACTTGGATCAAACTGAAGACCTCTCTTTCATCAAATATGACCATCAGGAGCCAACAGATTAGTTTAAAGGCATTTTTAAAAAATGTGGGCAACAAACATCAAACCTGGGATTCGGCCTTCCTTTGTGGAATTTGCTTACTTGGGTTAGACGGTGAACAGTTCAGCGCAAAGTCAGCTAGGACAGGCTTAACCCACAAGTGCTATTGGAAATCTACCAAGAGAGCATTTGACACCTGTTGCTTTCCGAGGAGTTGGACTCTTTGGGGTTTTGCGAGTTGAGGATTTTCTCAATCTTCTCCACCGAGCGCACCACCTGGATCAGCCTCAGGACGCAAACCTGACGGACAGAATGAAATGCAATGGAATCAAAAGACATTTAGAAATCGTCATTTTTAATGGTTGCCCACATCATTCCATAGCAATAAGAATGTAAGGCCCTGACCTTTTTCTTCTGCAAGTCTTCCTGTTTGGACAGCTGCGCATCTATGGCTTGTATCACCTCACTGACGCACGACCGAAGGCTCTGCACCGGAGAGATTCATCAGCACTCATTCAAACGGTAGTGCACTCACTATGTATTTAATTACAACTCATACCATGACCTCCTCACGCAGCTGTCCAAGTGGCACAGAAAGCTGATTGAGGGCTTTGTCCATACCCACCTGAGACAAGACAATGAAAGGCATAATTGAGGCGGTGGTAAGTGTAGCAACAAAAAGTAAATTCAATTTTATTTACATAGCACTTTATATATGTTGCACACGTAGAACCACACTCCTCATACATTAAGTGACCAAGTTGTCACAGAATATTGTTTATACCTTTGTAGACAAAAGACATGACAAGCACTGAGAATAATGATTTAATAAATACTTGCATGCAATGAGACAAATACAACCAGGATGGCTGCTGCTTAGAAGGATTCCTCCTTAAGCGATATCATATATGAACAGGCAGTTATCATCTACATTATATAACTGGCACATTTGACGCAAAAAGCCCTCACCAGATTAGTGGAGAGGTTGACAAAGTCAGCGTAGTCCTTGTTGATGAGCTCCACCATGGCTGTTTTGAGCAGCTTGTAGTAGAGCTCCAGGTCCTCCCTCATTTCCTCCAGCTGCACCTGCTTCCGACACTCGGCCACGAACTGGTCCACGTCAAAGTCATCCTGGGTACACATTAACAACAACTATAAAGCCTCGCGGAATGATGCACTTACTACAGAAAGCGGCCATGATCATATATTGTTGGCTATAGTTGTAACCGGTGACTGTATTCGCCATGTAGCTAAAGCTAGCTGGTCTACGATAAATTACGTTCATGAAGACGAAACTTACCTTCATAAAAACGTCCTTATCGAAGCACAGAGAGTCGGGGGGCTTTGGTAAATTCATGATGGAGTCTAAAAACCGGCTTCAACGTAAGAAGCAAGAAAAAGAAGACCGCTGCTAGTGTTTGCAGTTACTTCCGCAAACATGGCACATGACCAACGAAGAAGAAATACCAGGCTTGGTTTGCCACAGTGCCCCACAGAGGGCGCCGGTAATAACTGCAGCATGGTACTGCAATGGAATCGTAAACCTAAAAGAGAAAATGTATGGACTACAAAACAATATGATTTAGAAATACAAACATAACAAGAATATTTCTTATAAAAAGACAAACGCTAATCATTATTTTCCGCAATTATCTCAGTCTCGCAATGGTCGTAGAATGCATGCTGTAAATATACATGTGCCAAATGAATGAATGGTCGTAAATCTTGGACTTCAGTCTCTTCTATATGTGACTTTATAAAAGGGAATAAATCTCACAAGGCTGTAACATTGTCAGGCATTGCAGCAAGAGAAACCACTCCAGCTCCCAAGGGGATCCTGGGTTGTAAATGACGTGTTCAGGGAACACTAGGTAGTCCGAGGACTAATGACCTTGAGGGGAAAGTGCATTTGTGAAAGGCCTGTTTTTACACCAAAATGAGATCAAATTTGAAGTTTTATGCCATCAGTAACACTACATAAATAAACATTAAATATAGATATAGTAACAAATAAATATATCAGCGCGACTATTAACATTTAAGTGCATATTAAGCGTCTGAAATCATATTAGAGATGTTAAGAGAGATAGAAAAAATTACTTGTCAATAGCCTCTTCTGTTTTAGTACCATCATTTTACCAATTGATTGTGGTGCTTATAGCTACAGACAGGACATTTAGTCACAGGACAAACAATGTAATACAGTATTTGAAAATTCACGAGGGGTGGGGCAGAAAATGTAGTAAGTGTTGAGTTCGCGTAGTGTTCAAATTTCCCAGTTTTAGTGAACGCACCACTAGTTTGTGCTCACCAGGGGGCGTAAACGTTCCAGAATCCTTGAGGAGGACCAGCCCCGGATCTTCAAGACAGGTGCTCCCGATCCATCCCGGAGGATTGCAAGGTGCTTACTTCTTCCTCGATCGTGACGTGACGACTTCCGCGTAGGAGGGCGACCGAGAGGGAGGAAGGGAGGGATCGAGCGAACGTGTGATCCGAGCACCAGCAGCAAGCACCGCCGCCGCCGCAGAGGGAGAGAGATGGCGGAGTGCGGCCGCAAGGCGCTGTCCCTCCTGGAGGCGGCCCGCTCCCGCTACGAGAGCCTGCAGATATCCGACGACGTGTTCGGAGAGTCCGGGGACGACAGCAGCGACAACCCGTTCTACAGCACCTCCGGAGACTCGGACTCGGACAACTACATAGCCGAGGCGGGCGAGGAGGAACATCATCATCATCACCACCATCATCATCCTCACCACTACCACCACCACCATCATCACCAGCGACGGGCCGACCGGGAGAGCTCACACGGCGGGAGAGCAGGAGGAGGCAGCCCCGGTCCGCCTGGCGCTCTGTCCCGAAGCCAAGCCGAGGAGGAGGGCTGGACGGAGAGCCTGCAGGACGTCACCGTGCCGCCGTCTAAAGGCTCTTACGGTGAGGCTTGATGAGGAAGGTCACTTGTCAGTTGTCACTAGCACCGCTATCACGTTTTATGACGGCCCATTCACAATCACGATGGCAACTATAGCTCATTTTACATTACGTCTGTGTGTGTGTGTGTGTGTGTGTGTGTGTGTGTGTGTGTGTGTGTGTGTGGTGGGGGGGCAGGATGACACTGCATCATTAATTGCTCCTTTGATGCTGTGTTACTTTTTAAAATCAAATTTAAATTGCATGAATTAAATATGAATAATCAGCCAATGGTCAGAAAATCAAGGGATCCGATGCTGCCTGTTAGTTTTACAGTTTGATTTTAGCATTGAGTCGCTGTGGTGGTGCAGTCGGCTGACTTGGGTGCAAGCAACGTGGGTTTAGTGCTCACGCACTGATGTAAGAATGATTGGTTGCCGACTGACTGGCGACCAGTCGATGGTGTAGTTCACATTTTGCCTCAAGTCAGCTGGGATAGGCTTCAAGTTCCCCGCGACCCTCACCAGGCTGAGCGCTATTAAAATAAGGTGGGTGCAATACAACTAGGGATGTTCGGTACCTTTTTTCCCCGACCGATTCCAGTACGATTTCTCACTCGAGTACTCACCAATGCCGATACCAAGTACCAATAGCTCTAGTACTTATGATAGGCCTACATCATATTTCAATGAATGCAATGATAAATAATTGTGAGCAAAGACCTTCAGTCTTTCTGACGCACACGATGATTCACGGTCAATCGTCTTATTTTTTGTTTTAAGTATCCGTGGCTTGTATCATCATCCTTCAAGAGTACCCAATACCTTGAAATAAGGCCGGCATCAGCCCTACACCTCGGCCCTGATGAAGATGAATGCAAATCTGACAGAGCATCCTGAGTTGCACGTTTTTATATGACATGTTGACAAGCTACGCATGCTGTTTTCATCTGATTTATTTTTGTCATTGTGCCTTGTGGGCGACTTTGTGTGTTTGTGTCATCTCACCCGCCGACACCCTAATCAGGACAAGCGCTATTGTGCATTGTGGCCATCATTTTATTAGTCGTAGTGCAGTGTCAGGGAATCGGGGTGTGAAGTTGAGTGCAGCACACTGCAGCTGAAGCCGTCGCAATTGCTGTAAATGGCGACTTGTTGACACGTTGCACCGTCGCACTTAACTGAAATAAATGTAGAGATTCGCAACATGGACCTAAAATGGTGTCTCTTGCTTCAATGTTGTCCAATTTATGACATTAATGCAGCTGTTCTTTGGCAAGAGAGAAATTCCGATTCTGCTTTTGTTTGCTTGTAATGCAGAGAAGAATCTAGAAGATATATTGTGACATACTTGCCGTACTACAGTGAAACCACATTTTTCGTGCCAGGAACAGGTGAAAAAGTACCACCTAGAGAGAAAGAGAGAGCGAGAGGGCATATCAAAACATTTTTTATCAAGTTTCATCCCACACACAGTTGTTTATTTGTTACTATCAGTTAAAGTTTACTGTAAAACTGACATATAAAAGAGAATTAAAGATTGCATATTTGAATGCGAAAGTGATTCACCAAAACATTAACAAAAGCTCATTAGCTTAATGCTAACACATGATGTGAAACTAAAGGTGGGCTAACAGAAATTAGAATACCTGCTACGGTAATAAACCTTCAAACAACTGCTACTTTAATACAAAACAGCTTCATATATAACAAAAGAGAATAAAACATTGTGTGTTTGAACTCTTAAGTGTTTGACCAAAAGTCCGTTAGCTTAATTTTAACATAATGCCAAACACTAAAGGTGGGCTAACAGAAATTAGCATAACTGTTACAATAATGATTAAACTTCAAACAACTGCCATTTTAACACAAAGCAGCTTCATATATAACAAAAGAAAATTTAAAAAAATGGTGCTTTAAAACACTTTAAGTGTTTGACCAAAAGTCCGTTAGCTTAATTTTAACATAATGCCAAACACTAAATGTGGGCTAACAGAAATTAGCATAGCTGTTAACGGTAATGATGAAACTTCAAACAACTGCCATTTTAACACAAAGCAGCTTCATATATAACAAAAGAGAATAAAAAATTGTGCTTTTGAACACTTAAGTGTTTTACCAAAAGTCCGTTAGCTTAATTTTAACATAATGCCAAACACTAAAGGTGGGCTAATAGAAATTAGCATAGCTGTTACAGGAATCAAACAACTGCCATTTTAACACAAAGCAGCTTCATATATAACAAAATAAAATAAAAAATGGTGCTTTAAAACACTTTAAGTGTTTTACCAAAAGTCCGTTAGCTTAATTTTAACATAATGCCAAACACTAAAGGTGGGCTAACAGAAATTAGCACAGCTGTTACGGTAATGATGAAACTTCAAACAACTGCTACCTTAACACGAAACAGCTTCATATATAACAAAAGAGAATTAAATACAAAACATTAAGGGTGGGCTAACAGAAATTAGCATCATTGATACAGTAACACAAACCTTCAAACAACTGTTACTTTAGCGTTTAAACCCCCAAATTGTTGATTTAAACCCTTAAAGAACCTAAACCAAACCATAGACATTAAAGTATATCGTTTTATTTCGTAAAGAACTGTCTCTACGTCTTCGGTGTCACCTGACTTGTGGCACAATGTGGTACTACGCTGAAGGCACACAGAGCTAAATTTGCACAGCAGATACCTGTAGAAAAATGTGTGATCTAGCAAAGGTTGACTGTAACATTAGCCTGTTCTCCACCAACAAGCCCAGGATCTTTGAGTTCTGGGTAATGGGACTTTCTTGGTTGTAAAAGTTCCACAGAAAACGTATACAAGCCATCTCGGATGCTCCAGCTCACCTGATCGTGATCCTAATGAAGGCAAAGGACATATAGCTGGCTGGATATTCAAAGTTTTCCAGGACGCTTTGCATCCTGCTCGTGTTTGCTTAATGGAGACGCAGCAGGTGTTTGTGCAGAATTGTTGAGTATTTGCACAACTGCAGTGGGTGCGGTCATCCACCAGGAGGATTCATTGGCTGCAGCTCACATCATCGTCCCGACTCCCCGAACCTCAAATGGACCAGGTGTGCGCTCATTGCTCATCAGGGGGACGTTTCTTGAAGAGTTTCTGCTAGAGTCGTAGAAGCGAGGCAGGAGGAGTTCAGCATCCGGCGTTGTCTTTTTTTTCCCCGTCAGCTGACGGGCGTTGATGTGACAGCCCGCCGCCACAGGAGGCTGTGCGCCGTGTACATAAATCATCAGCTGCCGTCAAGAAGCCAGAAATCAAGTCGGCCTCGCTTTAAAATTCCATCTGGTTCACACTTGGCTTTCGCAGTTTGAACGCATTCCAGGTCTTCTTGGTGTGTTTTTGATTTCATTTTTCAGGACGACTTCAGGTGGAGATTTTCTTATCTTCATCTCGGGGCCGCGTGAGGGTGATGGAGGAGGGCCAAGATTAGAAAGTGATGTAACCGCTTAACCGTAATGTTGGAGGGGATTTAAAACGCTGATTATTCATTTGCGCTTAAGAGATTTATCGCTGGCTTCCGTATGCCGCGTTTTGACTGTCGTCAATGTGTTACGGCTGCAAAGGCATAGCTGAAAATAGATGCGATTGTTTTATTGTTCTTAAAAAAAAAAAATCGATTCGGCTGCATATTGAATCAATACGAGAATCGTGTGCTGTAATATATCGCTCTATTTTGCAGAATCAATTTTTTTTAAAACCCACCCACAGTTGCAGCTTTAATTTAATTAAATTTCCTTTGGATGATCTCTGTGGAGTTTCTCACTGTGGGATCCACTCGTGCTGCCTATTTACATATTCGACAAAGTCATCAAGTTTCTGCATAACGAGGTCAGCTAAATGGAACTTTGTGTGTGGTTCAGGTGTCCATTAAGATTGTGGGAAATTAGCAACTGCTAAAAGTACTTAGTTTCAGTTGATCCAGCGTCATATCGTGCTGTGTCGGGGCTGTGTGAGGAGAAATGCACACATTTGCTCGGCTTCACATCAAATCATTTCACGGTCTTCCTGCGCTTTCTGGTGCTCTCGACTCGTTCCTGCCAGGAGGGAGAAAAGACGGCGGTGAGTCACATCCCGAGGAGCGATTCCTTTTGGCGGAATCCGACTTGCAGCTTTCAAGTCTAATGGAATGCAAATGCAAAAGTATTGGGAGCCATGGGCTGAGTGGGCGATGGCGTTCTGCGCGCTCGAGTCGCTCTGCCGCTCACCCACGTCCTACTTTCTTTTCGAGCACCCGAGCTGCTCCCTTGCATGTGTCTCATCTTCAACTCGACAGTTTGGGAGACGATCTCAAATTTGCACACATTCTTGCTTTGGATGAAACCAAATGTTGATATTTTTTGCTTAAATGTGATTTTTTTTCCCCATAATCACAATGGACAGTTTCCAATTTTGGAATACTACCAAAAGTCTTCCTGTGGAAATTGACCCCCATTTTTCAACCCCTTTGCAACACTTCTTGTCATTACACCCAAGTGACGCATCACTGAGCCGTTCACAAGTGCAGCAACGGCACGCTGTGACATGATGGCAGCTGTCATGTCGAATGAACTGCCCTCGCACCCCCAAGCCGCTTTGTCATTGCGCCGTGTTAATATCGGGCTTGTCCCCGAGATGTGACAATCCAAAGTTCTCCAGTTCAACATTCCAGCGCTTGTTTGCAATTTGCTGCTCGCGGATTTCATCGTTTTTCTTGTCGCAGGGACATTTCCTTAACTAATTTAGAGAGCCTCTAAAACTGTTTAGAGAACGTTTGGGAAACCTTACGACCAAAACGTGAAATCAACATTCGTTAGTGTCACAAACGTTTCCGAGACGAGACAGAGACCCTTAAAAAGTGGTCTCAAGATTGGTCGTGGTCTCGAGAACGGACTACGTTAAAGGTTGCCAATGGTTGCACAGACAGTTTTAAAAGTTGCAAAGTTTTAGTTGTCGCTGAGAAATTTTGAACATGTACCTTGTTTCATGTGTCCTTTCTGCCTGTGATGGGTCCAGAAGTGTCCCGGCTAGAGCTGTTTAAAATAATCGAGTAATCGATTATCAAATTAATCGACAACTGCTTTAATAATCCAGTAATCGTTTGGAGCCATTTTTTTTATTCAAAATTGTCCAAATCCTTCTGATTTCAGCATATCAACAGTAATTGTTGACTGATTTCTGTAGTCATTCATGAAAGAAGAACAATTATCTTCTGTGTTTAATCAAAACAAGACATTTGCAAACATCTATTTTTACTTAAGAAATCAATGACCGATTCAGTAACAGCACAACACATTTTTTTTAAATCACTATATGAAGTACGAAATAAACACCAATTGTTAGAATAAATGTACATGTTATCCCATATTTACTCTTATAGTAGAGAAGCTGCAGTTGCAACACAGGAACTGAAACCTGACAAGATAACGGTTGGAACATTTTGCGGTTGAACTGTGAAAAACGTTTGCATTATTGTCTGCGCAATGAGTCATATCCGGGATGATTGTCTCGTTGGTGCTATGTACATCCCCAAATCCTTTAGAGCAGCAATAGGCTATGTAACCAGGGCCTACCCAATACAAAAAGGAGATTTGGCGGAATGTGCCTCAGAACGGTTAGGAGATTGTAATCTGGGCACATCTCTGTTCGTTCTCCTCGCGAGCAAAAAGAATCAAGTCTTTGTCTTCCTTCCTTGTCTGTTGTTTATTGAATGTTTTAGGTTGACCAAAACTGACACCAATCGCTGGTTAATAAACAGTCATCAGGAGGGGGAAAAAAGCACTGCCTTTGACACGTGCTTCTCTCCAATATGTCATTGCAGGTCCCGCTCAGAAGATGCCGGCAAGCGCCAGCGCTTTGGACTTCTTCCAGCTCTTCGTCCCGGACAACTGCATCCAAAACATGGTGACGCAGACCAACATGTACGCCAAGAAGTTCCAGGAGCGCTTCGGCTCGGACGAGGGCTGGCGTCCCGTCACGGCCCAGGAGATGAAGGCCTTCCTGGGCTTCGTCACGTCCACCAGCGTGCACCACTGCGAGTCGGTGCTGAGCATCTGGAGCTCGGGCTTTTTCAGCAACCGCAGCATCGCGCTGAAGATGAGCCAGGCGCGCTTCGAGAAGATCCTCAAGTACTTCCACATCGTGGCCTTCAGGCCCTCGCAGGGAAGCAACCAGGGCCTGTACAAGATCCAACCTTTCCTGGACTCGCTGCAGCAGGCTTTCAACTGCACATTCAGGCCTTCGCAGACTCAGGTGGGTACGCACGAGTACTCGACACATTACTCCGTTCAACATACAGACCGACCTCACGTTCGCACCCAAGTAGACAATTTAGAGTAGGGGCCGGCCGATATGCATTATTTGAGGCCGATTTTTGGCGGAAAAAAATATTTAAAAATCTATCCTTGGATGTTTGCGTTCTTGAATTTTGCAACAAGAAAGTCTTTGAATTCTTGAAATATCAACTTTAAATATAACCTGGAAGGAAAATGACAAAATAAAACAATAAGAAAGTGAAATAAGAATAGAATAAATTATAATAATAGCAAATGAAAAAACAGTAAGAACAAATACTGACTGTTCCTGTACCTTTTGGCCTCTTGGGGGCAGTGTGGTGCCGTGCAGCCATGGTGTACACACTTAAAGTGAGTACAGAAGAAAGTTACTGGCCTGGACTCCGATTGAATTCTATTAAAAATAACTAGTAATAATAATAATGGTGATTTAAAAAAAAAAAAAGTGTATTGAAGTACTATTTTACAGGTTCGTTCATTGTTTTCCGAAGTAAAAACCATTGTTTGCAAATAAAGATAATCAGGTTTCTTTCATGAAGGAAAACAGAAATCAGTGAACAATTACTGTTGTTATGCTAAAATCAGAGGATTTGGACAATTTTAAATAAAAAAAAAATGGTTCCAAACGATTATTCAAATAGTTGTCGATTAATTTGCTAATCGATGACTTGTCGATTAATTTTGACAGCTCTACTTTGAAGCAGAGCAGTTTTTAAGAACCATTTCCCGCGCTTCGCATTTCAAAAAAAAAAAAAAAGCTAAGGAAATTGAATTGCACTTTGCACCGCACATTAAACGAGATAACGTAAAGAAATGTGCTCTTGATTGAGGTTGAGCCAAGTGAGTCCCGCAAAGGGCTTGAGAAGAATCGTGTATCTAGGCCACCTTATTTTAATCTGTAAAACGTCCATGCCAGCGGCTGTCACGGCTGTCCAAAAATCTTTCTCCATTTCACTCCATTTGTCCCAGAAAGCTCAAATTTGAAGTTCCACCTTTTATTAAGTTGATGATTAAATATTGCTCCGTTTAGATTGACGCTATCAGAGAGGCATTGACTGATTTAACAATATAGCTGATATTCGTGCGGTTTGACTTTACTGCACTGCGCCATACTGAGAGCTGTTTCTAATATTGTGCTGGATCTCATTATATTAAGAAGCTGGCGAATGTCATTTTGCGCTACTATGTGCCATCCATTACCGGATTGACTGCGTACGCCTCAGCTCAGTATTTTGACAGGGAAATGTTAACGGAGGAGGACAAACCGCATGCATTATGATGTCGCGGCACTGGAAAGGTTTTCTTTTCTGCATCGGATCCAAGCAAACCATGTTCAGCAAAGCGGCACTCTTTTGCTGTGACCAAACCGAGCGAGCGACCTGAACTGTTGCCATGGTAACAGTCAGGACCGCGCAGCCGTCAGGACAAACGTGCAGGACGAGGAGGGATTACATAACGCTCCCATGTTTCGACTTTCAGAAATCCTCCGTTCCAAGCAGGGTCCAAAATATTTCTCGCTTTGGAAGACTTATAAGACAAAACAGGTAAACGCTCTCCAAAGGGAGTCGCACAGCCAGGAGAGAAATTATATAGCAACGTTAGAACATGGACGAGCCTTCCAAATCAATAATGAAAGAATAACACAACTGGCTTTTCTTTGAGGCAAAAATATGCAGTGGCTATAAAAAGTCTGCACACCCCATTCAAATGCAAGGTTTTTGTGATTTAAAAAAAAATTAGACCAAGATAAATCATTTCACAACTTTTTTACACCGTTAATGTGACCCATAATTTGTACAACTCATTTTTTTGTGTGAATAAGCAATAACTGAAATAACTGTGGCAATGCTTTAACATTCAAAATACAGTTTTCGCATAATTAACGTTTAACACTTGTGCAAACAAATGATCTCAGGTGAAAATATTTCTTTTTCACTTGGTTTGTACTGGTTATAGGTCACATTAATGGTGGATTTTTTTTTGTGTGTGTGATTTGAGTTGGTCTCATTTTTTATTGAATCCTGCCATCTGCACAGGGGTGTGTAGACTTTTTATGTCGGTCGTACATATTTGGTTGTTTCATTAGTAGCATGAGTGGGATTTTGGTTTGCAGGTTCTTCACGAACCCTTAATAGACGAGGACCCGGTTTTCATCAGCACCTGTACAGAGCGCGAGCAGCGCAAGAGGAAGAAGAGGAAGTTCAGTCTTTGGGTTCGACAGTGCACCTCCACCGGATTCATCTGTCAGGTGCGTGGATGCACGTATCCGTTGCAGATTAAAGAGAAGCAATGTGCATGAGCACACATGAGCATACTCTATTTCAATTTTCACCTGTCGAGTCTTAAGTGTGTACATAAAAGTATAAACAACGCAAAACTGTCATAGATAGAAATGTTGAATAATAGATACGTAAAATATAACTAGCCTACTTATTCTTTAAAAAGTAACATTTGTGTTTGATTTGCATTACGACTGCACTAACTCGGGCTATGCAATTAATCGAAATTCAATTCCAATTTCAATTATTACACTCCACAATTACAAAATCAACGTAATCGGAAAAAAAAAAGATTATTAATACAAATTTTTGAGTTGTTTAAATTTATACATTTGCACCTTTTATTAATTTTTTTAAATAACTTATTTAATACATTTAGTTTCATCCAAAAGGAACTTGCATAATTATAAGTGTTTCAAATAATTGTATTTGTCTTAATATTTTGTATTTGTTTTTTTACGTTGTTTTGTAGCAAAACATTCCAATTCTCACTAACGATTACCAACACAATGACGCGTCTGCTCTGACTTGTAATGACAGAGAGAAGTCAGATGAGTTAATGGTCGGAATCCATCAGACTCCATTAGCCAGCGCGCGCACGCACACACAGGCCACTTAGCGGGATAGCCACAGGCAGGCTACATGTCGGCCAATCAGCCTAATGCCGTTTGTGTCCTCAAACCAAGACGACGACGTCCCCCCTGCTTGTCTGCGCAGATCTCGGTGCATCTGAAGGAGGGCCAAGGTGCGGACGGCCTGGCGGCCTTGAAGAACAAACCTCAGCTGCACAGCCTGGTGGCCAAGCAGCTGTGCCAGAACATCTCCGGCAAGAACACGATCGTCTTCACGGGGCCGTCCATCACCAGCCTCGGCCTCTTCACCGAGTTCAGCAAGCAAGGTCAGCGCTCGGCGCTCTAATGGCGGTCTCAGGCTGCGCGATGCCATTCAATACATGGAGTGCTATATTAGATTACATTACATTACATCCATCCATGATCAGAACCACTTATTATTATTATTATTATTATATTATATTTAATATATATATTATTATTAGAGGTGTCAAAATCCGTGCATTCATTTAGAGTTAATTTAAAGGTCCTTTTTTGTTTTTTAACACACAATGAATGACCGGCTGTACTGTGGGAATTCCAGTCGCAACGCAGCAGACACGTCCACGTCAACATTTAGCAGTAATAAATTTCGTAATAATAATGCATATCTTTGTGGAGACGGGGGGGTCAAGTTGTATTTGACCATTTTAAAAATGTGCAAAATTTCACAAGTTCCTTCATGTTAAAGATTCGATAGCTCTTAATATGAAAAGAAAAATGCACAAAGCTTCCGCCAATGTCTTACAAATGAAATGATGCCATTTAGTGGCAGAAAAATGACCTTAACACAAATCAAGTACAGTACAGTACATTCTTTTCATTTTGAGTAACTCAATTTTATGAATTATTATGAAATGACTGTACCAATGACTAAAAGATGCAGCCACATTTTAATAAATTAAATTTTTGTTCCACTTTTATGTTAACAACAGTATGAAAAAAGATTTTATTGTACATTTAGAACATAGAAAATTTGCAATTAATTGAGTTGAAGTCATGCGATTAATTACGATCAAAAAATGTAATTGCCCGACAGCCCTAATTATTATATATTATTTATTATGTTACGTAATGAACGCAAATGAGTATTTTTGGCCTTACTTTGAAAAGCAAATTGACACCACATACATCTGCAACGTTCCCCCTCATTACAGCAAAGTCTCTTTTTTTGTTGTAGAACAGCGGATGTGGGTCAGTGTGCTGCTCAAATAAGATGAGAATCAAGTGATTCAGCAGAAAAGAGAAAAAAACTTTGTTCATTGAGCTTAGTGAGCTTTCCAATACACAAGAGACGAGACATTTAAAACTCAATCGGGCTGCCTCAAGACAAATACAAGTCTGAAGATAAGATCAATATTTTGTCCTCCTAATGAGAGCAGACCTCAAATCCGATGCCTGTTTGCCCGTTGTTTTGCCATTTCATCCTGCTGGATGAATGAGACGAGCGCAAAGAAATCAAGGGTCGGGTTAGGAGAAAGACGACTACAAAAAAAAAAAGCAACGGGTGCACTTTTGTGTGTGTCCCTTGTGTCCCCGTGCAGACATTTACTGCTGCGGCCTGCTGAGCACCAGGAAGAGCGACTGCACGGGCCTGCCTCAGAGCATGCTGGTGTGCGGCTCCACGCCGGCGCAGCGCGGCCAGTGGCGGGTGATGATGCAAGGCAGCATGTCGCTCATCAGCTGGTACAACAAGGGACACTTCCGGTTCCTCACCAACGCGTACTCGCCCACCAAACAAGGTAGGCACCTCCGCGCCGTCATCAAGTTGCAGTCGAGACATTTTGTCGACAAATGAGCATCAAAGCCCTACCAGGTCACGTCAACGCCATCTATCAGCAACTTTTACAGAAACGTGCTATTCGTGACGTTTTCGGTTGTGGATACAGAGACCACACTATTATTGCGTGTTGTTAAAGGGAAACGTGATGGAACAGGCCTAAAATTTAAAAAAATGAGGGAATATTTGCAAAACAACAATAAAGCTTATTAGTTTAAACATTAAATATATTTTCTTTGTAGTGTATTCAATTGAATTTTGGTTTAAAAGCGTTTGTAAAGAATTGTAATCCTTTTATATATATATATATATATATATATATATATATATATATATATATATATATATATATATATATATATATATATATATATATATATATATATATAATTATGGGACTGCTGAGCGTAGCAAGCAGCACATATTACACTACCCTACAAAAATGGGTTTATTGCGGTTATTATATCATCTTCCACGGATTTTTCCGCAAAAATGCGGCCCGTACCGTAGATCGCACCGGGACAAATGAGGTATCAAACGATGCGGCTCGATCTGACTCGGTGCGGCATTATCTTTCTAGGAATTCCCACTTACCACAGCGACGCAATACCCCAAAAAGTGCCATAGGAATGAATGGGAAATGGAAAGACAAAATCACACATCAAGCACCTTTTTCCAAGACACGCTGTGCACGCATACGTTATCCGACCGATACGAATTTTAGCTCATTTTGTAGGAATTTTTCCCATCTTTAGCTCAGTGTCGAAATTTTTTTTAAGGAATGAAAGCTCTCCCCTCTGTGCGGGTTCAAAGACAGTGAGTCATATAGCATTTTAACACACTCTGTTTTAGCAATTAGCCAGGGAAGCAACAAATCTCTTGCCAAAAGTCAAAAGTTTCACTTCAAGTTGTCACCATGGCCACAATCTTTTCTCACTAGACGTCAAATTCTCACATTTTGTAGTCACGAGTGTCTTCTTTCAGACAAACTAACTTTTATTTGGCTAAGGTGTCATTTAGTACCTTTATTTTCCCTTTAAGCTCGGACAAGTCGGACCAACTCGCCTATCTCTGCCATGTTAAATTCAGGCGCCTTTCGCTCTTCATTTCTGATAAATCATAAGTTTTCAACCTGCTCTCATTTGGTCATTTTTCATCCGATTAAAAAAATGAGAACATGCTCATTACCAAAGAGTCAGCAGTCCCATTCAAAATTTCCGCGGGAATTTTTCTAGTCTTTTTTGTAATACTTCTATTAACTTATTACTTATTAATTAGGGTTTGTCTGTCAACTTTCCACATTGACAAGGCCACACCAGGCTGTGTACTCCTCACTAGAAACTTTGACTTGACATTTTTGCATGCGTGTTTGTTTCAGGTTTGATTATCAAGAGGAAAAGCGGCGAGGTGCCGTGTCCCCTGGCGGTGGAGGCCTTCGCCGCGCACCTCAGCTACATCTGCAAATACGACGACAAGTTTAGCAAGTATGTGTGACCGACCACAAAATTTTGAGTATTAAAAAATATTCTGAAAAGCATCTTGGCCCACGTATGCAAAATGAATATTTTGCTCGTTTATCTCAGAAATGGATCTTTGACATTCATAGTAGGGATAGACCGATTATCGGTGCCGATATTTGCCATTCTGACAAATATCGGCAACGGCCTTTTGGTGAATGCTTGCGAACGTGGCAAATTTAGGTTTTTCATCAGAATTTGGTCACAGACCGTTTTTACTTGTTGCAAAGAAATTTTAAAATTTGAAACAAACATGCTTAATGGCATTTAAAGAAAGTTAATTTTAAAAACTTTGACGGTAATATTTTCTCTTCTACTGCAAACGAATATCGGCTTGAAATATCGGTTATCGGACTCCTAGACTACTAATAATCGGTATTGGCCCTGAAAAAAAAAAAAACATTTCCGTCTATCACTAATCTATAGCCATCAACGGCAGTGAATGAGTTTCCAAAAAAAAAAACATTTTAAAGTATTCCATGTCCCGATGAAGTATCCAGCGAGCGCGTATTAACACTGCATGTTTGCTGTCAGGTACTTTATCTTCCACAAGCCCAACAAAACGTGGCAGCAGGTGTTCTGGCTGAGCATCAGCATCGCCATCAACAACGCCTACGTCCTCTACAAGATGTCCGACGCCTACGCCGCCAGGCGCTACAGCCGGGCGCAGTTCGGAGAGAGACTGGTGAAGGAGCTGCTGGACGTGGACGACGACTCGCCCACGCCGTGAGGAGACCCGACGGTCGCCTTCACGCACCCCTCCCCCCCCCGTGCCCGACCCACACCCACAATCACATTCACACACTTGCTCCCGCCTGTACAGACTTGTGTGTCACCGTGCTGAAGCAGTGCCAACTCGCCCCCCGGGTCCGTATCGGTTGTGCTGTAAATAATATGGAACGTCAGTCATGCGGTAGGAGGGGTCTCGGGAAGGGGAGGGGTGATAAATGGATAACCGTGAAGATTTGTCAAAACATGAGATCACGCGAGTGTTAAGGCCCTCAATACAAGCTTAAGAGACAAACGTTAACGTTTTGGAGTATAAAATGCCGAAGAAGCATACTGTATGTTATTCTGCACCAAAATTCTTTGTTTTTACTTTTCATTTTTATTCCCAGCACTTTTTGAGCACCTCTTCCACGTTTCTCAACTGATTAAAACCAAACTTCAAAAGTGTCAAAAAATCTGGACATTTTGAGAGCCTTTTTGCCCACTTTTCAAAAATTCGTACTTTTCCCACAATTCCAAAAAAAAAACATTCAAGTTAATGAGACATTAAAGATTTTTTTTTTGCCATCTTGGTAAGTATTTTAGTCTTTCCGAAAATGTATCCCTTTTCACGCTCAAATTCACAAATTATTACCATAAAATTCCACATTTCTTGACCTATTCAAACCATTCCAACTTCAAAATATTCTGCTCACGTAGAGTACTTAAGATCGGTTAATATTTAAAAATTCAATTCAAACTAAATTGACCTCACATTTCTTGGCACCTTCACAATATTCATTCAAAGATTTTGGGATCTATTTGTAACATTCCGCAAATTCACACATTTTCAACCAAAAATTCACAGGTTAAGAAATATTTTAGTTCTTAAATATTGAGTTCCCTCCCCCCTTTTTGCATTTCTTGACCGATTCCAACCGTGCCAACTTCGAGTCTCAAACTCTAAATTTCAACACTTCATATTCATTTCTCCGAATTTCAATTTGGCATTTACATTTCAGCATTCACACACAATTTTTACAGACGTTACATTCTTGATTTTGTGCTATAATGTGAAAATCTGAATAATTTTGCAGACAAAAATGTCCCCCCCCCCGCCCCCCACATAAAATAGCATTTAATAATTTTACTAGCAAAACTATTCCTAATCTCTGCAGTGAAGATGATGTTGCTAGGCAACAAACAGTTCTCCGATATCTTCATAACTTTAGTCAAAACACCTCCAGGATCAATAATTCAGATCTGTACATCTGACAAAACGTATTGCAGCTCTGCTTACTTTTGGCTTTTATGTACATGATAGCTAGGGTGTCGCGGCACTTGGGGGTTGTTGTTTTCGGCATGAAATAGACGATCATGTGATGAGCTGGGAAAAGTGCAGAACGGGTCGCTTACAGACACATTTTCACAAATGGGCTTAGAACCATTTATTGGTTGTCTCATTTCACACGTTAGTTAGACATTTGAACAATTACATTTTTACAAATGATGTCCCCCTTTTAAATACTAAATTGTCTTGTGCAAAATGGTTCCAGGAAATGTTCTAACCAATCCTTTGCACTCACGCTTCCAAAGCCGACTGTGACTTAATCAAAAGGTGAACCAATGGAGTGAATATTATTTATCGATGACAATGAAAGATTTTGTACATATCGATGTATGAAATTAAGCCAATTCATTAGCCGTAACAAGTCGTCACTGTACTTTTAGTGTGTTTCTATTTTGTTTACAAATCACAGCGAGCGTATATCACACAGACTCAAGATTGTCATTTTTACCACTAATCCAAAGCAACGTTGTCGTCACTTGTGTGTGTGTGTGTGTGTGTGTGTGTGAACTACTACAAGTAAATGTCCCGTAGTCACTTTCAGTTACCTTCACTTTAATGCCAAATACAGGCCACACGCACAAAGTTGTGATTAAACAAACGGTCTGTAACGACGGATCTGTTGACTAAAGCGTTGTTGAGGCTTCACTGGCCTGAAATCGCCACGGTTACCCCCAAATTGCATCAGCATTACACAAGTGTTAGCTTTAGCACTAACGACAAACTTAGCAACCAGATACAGTACTTGGCCCATTTCAAAACCTGTCTTTGCTGTGTAACGTGTATGTTTAGAATTCACTGTGGCTTATTAGAAACATTTGGCAACATTTTGGTGAGGCAGAGCAACATTTTATTATTTTTTTTATTTAGCGGGAGCAGTTCAAAATCTCAATTTAATTAGTAACGTGACAAAAAACTAAATCATTCAAATACATCCTATTCACTAGAGACGTCACAATAGTCAAACTTAGCTGGAACAGGTTTTGCTCTGACCAACCAATCAGAGGATGGAAAATCCTCAATGCCGAAAAAAATGGCGATATCATCAAGGGCCAACTTACTGATCCCGTCAGGATAAATTTGAAATAGCTAAAGAAGTTTAGCTGGCATGAGCCAGCACGATTGTAAAGGCCCTGTCTGGACAGATTAGATAACATGGCAACACTTACAGACTGAAATCTGATTGGACGGGGGGGAGAAAATCCACATTGGCCTACTTGAAGTAATGCAGCCAAGAGAAATGCTACAAAATGAAAAGGAATCGACTTTGGGGAATAAAATAAGACAATTTCATGGAATAAAAATGTACATTTACATGAAGTTTACATTTCATTTAGTTCTGAAAGGCAGAGGTGGCAAATCCAAATCCAGAAAGTAAAAACCATGCCACAGTTTGGCTTTAGCCCCAGATGCTAGCTAGCTAGCTCCCATGGTGCTCCTTTACCTGCTAGGGAGCTAGCTAGCTAGCTAGGTAGCATCAGGGGTTAAAGCCAAACTCTGGCAGGGTTTTTACTTTCAGGTGCTAGCTAGCTAGCTCCCAAAGTGCTCGTTTACCTGCTAGGGAGCTAGCTAGCTAGCTAGCATCGGGGGCTAAAGCCAAACTGTGGCATGGTTTTTACTTTCTGGACCTGGGTTTGCCACCCCTGCCGGAAGTTCTCCATTTAAGGTCAAGTAGCTAAAAAATGTGACTCATTTCCTTTCTGTGATAATCCCACGCATCCATCCGTGAGTGCCTCCTCTTTGATTTGCTCCCCATGCAAACGAAATGAATGTGTTGGACGAAATGTGCTTGACACTTGCAGATGAATATCCTTAAAGAGCCACAAAGTGATGAACAAATAAGTCCCCCTAGTCGTGCGGAGTGGGATGATGTCCACGTGATGTAAAATGTGTGTGCGTTTATCTGTGCAGTGCTTCATCTATATGTCTATCCAGTCAGTAGAGATGTGTAATAATCAGCTCTGATGATGAAATAAGAGTGAGCTCAGGGCGCCACGGCAAACTAACCGCACTCCTACATTATTAATAGCAGACTAACACACAAACACTTGGTGGACTTATTTATCTCATAACCGGGTGCTATCGGTATCAAGTAGACTTCAATGTTATGACCACTTAGCAGCCTCGACGAGGAAGTGGAAAAAAGTAACATGGTAAAAGATGGTTTAGGAAAAAAAAGGAGAAGTTTTCCTCTCATGCAACTGATGAGCCCGACAGATGTGTGTGCGAGTGTGTGTGTGTGTGTGCATGTATTGTTGACACTGGGTTGAAATGTGTACAATAACTGGACCAAATAAATTTCAGAAATGTGTGTGGTGATGTTAATGAGGCCCTTTGTCACTGTCATTTTATTTTATTTATTTATTTTAAATATCGCACGCTTAATTCAAGCCGTTTACTGATCAAAATATACAACTAAACCACATCATTTCATCTAATGAAGTCTGCTAGCTTCATGCTAACAAAAAATGAGCATTGATGTTGTTCTAAACCTTCAAACAACTTGCTACCTTAACACACAGAGCAACAACAAAATATATTTTCAAGTATACTGAATTAAAAAAAAATACATGGAAAAATAATGAACCAAATCATACAATTAAGTAACAAAAGTCAGCTAGCATAAGGCTAACGTATACAGTGAACACATGAATATGCACACTTTGGCATTCGCATTTTCATGTTTTTAAAGATGTTTTCCTTTTTTTCCCCTCCTATCCACTGTGGTTTGTGCACAAGTTATCTATGTCAAAGTAGCTTTACGTAGACAATAGGTTAATTTAGCTATAAGCCAATTATAATAAAATCATGTGTTTAGTGAATCTATACAATATACAAATTCCAATTTTTTAAGTGGACTACCAAATGACATGAAGTTTCCCACCTTACTCTACTTGATTTAAAAAGCTGCACATTTTACAAATGTAATACACAAAATGACCAGCAGATGGCACCACAGCACAGTCCACATCGTTTATCACGTCATCGAGCAATGAGCTGAATTCAACACAATAGCTGTGAGCTCAGTACAATGTGACTCAAGGGTCAATAAACAGAAAATAAAGACAAATAAGTATGAATTGCTTCGTGAGATGACTTTAATTTCAATATGAAGAGACTCTCCCACATCACTTGACTTCTACTGACACGTGCATGTCAGTAAATGTTAAATGTTTCAGCACGTGTCATCAAATGCTGAGTCATTTCATTTGACTTTTGTTTTTATCCTACACTGGTCAACTTGTGTTAACGCTACAATATTACTTAATTATTGCTTGTGCAGTTAACAAAGCGTCGGACCAACGTGCTGCCATGCATAAACCATTCGACTTGATCTTGTAGCTTCGTTTCGAGATGAAAACTTGAGCTCAAATGAATGAAGTTGAGCTTCGCATGTGCAACATGAACGCTCCCAAATATGTTCTCGTGAAGGGAGCACGGTGGCCCAGTGGCCTAAGCCCTTCCTGTGTGGAGTTTGCACACCCACAAAAACAAGAATGTTAAGCCTATTGAAGAATAAATTGTCCGTAGGTGTGACTGGTTCGATGATAAATGGTCAAACTGTGCCTAACCTTACAGTGGCGTCAACGTTTTGTTTATGCTGCTGTACTACAACTAATGTCGTAAGTGATGGTGTGTAGATGGTGCGAGAATCTGCTGTCAGTGTACATTAAAAAGCGATGGGAAAAATATTAGTCATGACAGGTTTCTTCCTTAAGATTAATCCTGCCAAATCACCTATAATGACTGGCGGCAAAAAAAAAAAAAAAAAAACGAGGGCGTTCCTTTTTTCTTTATTTCCTTTTTGTTCTTTCTAGAACGATATCATAAAAGATGAGTCATCCAACTGAATGAAAAGTGCGCCGGTGTTTTCACGAGACTTTCACAACTTTACAACCGTCGTCTCCACCATGTCTGGGGGGCCTCCGCCCAATGCGATGTGCGAGTGCGGCGGGTTAGCACAAGGTTAGCATGTTCACTTTAAAAACAGAATTTAGCAACAGGGGAAAAAAAGGAAAGCATTAAAGCTATTGTATAGAAAAATAATACACAGAAGATGGGAAATGTATGACTGCTGTTTAAAAATGACATGTTAGTCATTTCATAGGAAGTGTGTATGAATGTTTTCATACATAAATGACTTACTTCCATTTAAATATTTAAAAGTGATTACCATTAAAATACATGTTTATATAAACTTAGCTCTCCAAGTACTATTTGTTTTGATAGTCCGGTTAGCTTAACGCTAACAAATATGTACCAATCAACACATGTAGACAGACAATATAGCAATGCTCACAGGCGCATATTCTTTATCATCGGCGAAAAACGAGTTGAGTTATTTCCAGTAGTTGTGAACCTCTTCTTCATTTGCAAGACATTCAACACATACAATAAATGAATCCTAATGCACAAACCGTTTCATTCTTTAATACTCAAAATTGTAGTTTTTATTTCTCCCCCGAAAATGTAATGCACATTCACAACTATTTTCTTAATGTTTAATAATTTATTTATTTACAATTTATATTATTTATAAATATTATAATATTTATCATATGAATATTTATTTACAAATAATTGCAAAGCATTGCTGGGGGGGAAAAAACAACAACATTGAAAATACAAACAAAGGAGAAAATCTTTTTTTTTTTGCATTTTAGTTTTTTTCTTTCAACATGTTCACAAGATGGTTGAATGTCGAAAATGAAGTCAAATATTGTTTGTCCTTTTTGTCCTCATGTTGTCTAAGAAAGCAGCCGATTGTTGATGACGTTCAATGATTAACCCCAATCGACGTCTCCGTGTTTGCGCTCCCTCTTGCGACACGGACGCACGTGGCCGCCGCGCCATTGTTTTGAAAATGTCCGACGCCACTTTTGACATGAAATATGACTTATGATAAGATTTTTTTTTTTTTTTTTTTTTTTTTTTTACTTCTGCGATAAGGCTCGTTAGACCACAATATTACCCGAGGAGGACTTGAAACTCTTTGGACTGCACGTTTTAAGACAGGTGCTGTTGCGTGTGTATGTGAATGTGTAATTATCCCCCCCCCCCCCAAATTTCAAATTTATGCATGCGTTAACTGTAACCCAATAACTCAACATTGAGTTAATTTGGCCCAACAATTTGATTACTCTTAGAAAATTGGACCCAACACAAACAATACAGGAATTGACACGTCAACCATTAGAACCAATAAATTATTAATTTGACTAAAAATAATCCAGAAATTTGACCCAACACAATCAACTTGGCTTGATTTAAAAACAACAACCAAAAACACCAATTTGGCGGATGTCTGCGTTTAAGTAAGAATAGCGCCGTGTGGGGAGGATGTGGTTGGTGTGCATGCGCGTGCGTTCCGCATGCAGATGGGACGTCTTGTCTCCCACTCAGGTCGCACCCCCACAAGGGGAGCCGGGTCAGAAGCGGAGCCATTAGCCTATTAGCATGACGATGTTACAGGGACTCGGGGGTGGAATGAGCACCATACTTGCAATTGCATGCAGCTGCCAAAGAAGAAGTGTGTGTGTGTAGGGGGGGGGGGGGGTCATCACAACCCCCCCGCCTTCCTTTCCCTTGCATGTGTGTGTGTGTGAGTGCGCCATATGTGGAGCAAGTGTGTAGGTGTGAAGGGATCAGGCATCGGGGGGATTCAGGCATGACATTGTCATATAATAGAATAATGTTTTATGTCATCGGAAGGAAGGGGCGGCTTTTGAGGGGGCTGAATATTTGCAGAAAGCACTAACACACACACACACACACACACACACACACAAGTTACCGTGAAGAATCCAAACAACAAATTGACAAAAGTCAAAGAACAAAGACACAACGTTGCAACAAAAGGAAAACACCGCGACCGGACAACAACAAACCTGGAGAAGGTACGAGCTGCTGGAGGAAGCTGATTGGCTGACACAAGGAACAGGTCTGACGACAACAGGTGGGAACAAACCACCTGACAAACGCAACAAAACAAGACAAAATTGAATTAAAACAATGTTGACAAAAACACAGATCATGACGCAGTGAGGCAAAACTGTGCGCTAGTTGACATCTATACCTACTGGTGTACAGCTAGTGAAGCACTAACCAGCGTCGTCACTAGTAGCACACAGTTGTCGACTATTGAAGTTTTTCTTCACTAGTAACATGCAGTTGCACTATTAGTGAGAGCAAAGAGCATACTAGTAAATGGACCTTAAGCTAATAAACTAAGCAGGGCACTAATAGAATGATTACAAGTGACTATACGCTACTAGTATTAGTAGCGTATAGTCACGTTGAAGTACTAGATGTTAACGAGAAGTTTTATTAAATCACGAATAGTCCTGCACGCATTTGTCAACTACCGCACATTTTTGTTTTACGAGTCAAATGTCGTACTTAAAACTTAAACTAGTAAAAATAATAATAATCAAGACACTAATTGAATGATGTCTTACTAGCAATTTTTTTTTCCAGCACTTCTTTCCACTACTGTATGATATTTCTGCATACTAGTAGGACATATCTGTGATACAAGTAGGACAATTTACATATTAGTAGTGAGGCAAAAATTGTGCATTAATTGACAACTGCGCGTTACTAGTAATGATGAACTAGTAGAATTTCATACCTTTACTGGCATTATGAAATTCTATTGTTCAGACATTGAATTGTTAACAGCTATCGCTTCACTAGTAGTGCAACTAGTCTACTAGTGCACTACTTAGCTCGAGTAGTAACATCTAGTTTTCCTACTAGTGTGCAGAACTGTCATACAGTAGCGGAAAGCAGTAGTAGAATAACTGTTACTTGTGATGCACAGACATTCTACTAGTGCGCTAGTAAAAAATTTTTTAAAAAAAAGTGAAAAAAAAACGGATATAAAAATATAATTCAAAAATTAAATACAAAAAAATTATATAAATGGAAATAAAAACAACAACAAATATATCCTTAAATAAAAAAATAAAAATTAGATTCAAAAAATTTAAAAAAACAAATAAATGTCCAAATAAATACAAAAACATTCTAAAATTGTGATATTTAAAAAATTTACTATGTAACATCTAGTGATTCACTAATAGTACTAGTAGTGCACAGATGTCAAAGAGTGCACCGTTTTTCTAACTACTGTAGTCTTACTAGTAGGAATATTTGCTCTGAACTAAGTGAGTACATGAAGCTTGAGCGTTTGACTAACTTCCACGCGCACGTCCGCTTGCACCGCATGTGACGCGCATGATGTGTGCCAAGAAGACAGATGAGGACGAGCAGGAAGACGATTACACGCGAGCGGGACAAGAGCGCGCATGTCTGGCGGTGTGCGTGTGCGTTCATGCCGGCCGCGCCATCATCATTTTCGCCGTGCCTCCTCTCCAATCGGCGGGGAGTCGTCAGCACGTCCGAGCCTTCCCCCCCCCCCCCTGTCAAGGCCTCGGGGTGCCGCACACGTTCATTCCATCACACGACAGCAGGTGGGAAGACATTTGTTCCGCTTTCCAATCCAAAGTCTGGAGTAGTGCTTACGTTTAGTCACAACACCCCCCCCCCCACCCCAACCATCGTGGGGGGCTTACGTTCCATACCCAATCAGCAATAAGTGAAATCAGCGATACAGAAATACCTTATTCCCTACGCCCACGTTTTTTTGTTTTGTTTTTACTACTTTTTAAATAATACAAACACATTTAAGCACATATTTTGAGAGAGCAAGAGCAATGGGCGACACAAAATTATAATCAAACAATTTGGAGTCTCCCAAAAAAAAAATAATAATAATAATTGGAGTTGAAAAGAATTTTCTGGAAAAAATGTCTCAACTAAGATTTTCTGTAAAAAAAAAAAAAGATGCCTGAAAAGTCAAAAAAAAAAAATCATGATTTCAAAAAAGATTCTCTAGAAAAATGTCTCAAAAGTCAAACGATTTAGAGTTCAACCAAGATTTGATGCAACAATTTGGTAGTCAACAAAGGGATGTTCTGGATAAAAATGTCTGATGTAAGATTTTCTATAAAATATGCCCAAAAAGTCCAACAATTAGAACTTTGACAAAGATTTTCTGGAAGAATGTGTGTGCCTCGCAATATTTTTCAGGGAAGAAAAAAAAAAAAGTCATGTGAACTGGATCCTATCCCAGCTGACTTTGGACTGGAGGTGGGGGTGCACCCTGGACTAGTTGCCAGTCAATCACATTTTCATCAATGGGCAATTTGGAGTCTTCATGTCAACGTTTCAGGCTTGATTTCACTTGATTTGCTCCCTCCTCCTCCGTCAGCTTGCATGCTAGCAATAAATAAAGTCGGAGGCCACAGGCTTTGTTGTTTGCAGCCGTTTGGCTTGGCTGCGCGCCCTCCGTGCGACCGCTTGGGGAAGCTTTAAACAGCACAAATATTTTACTTTTCAGAGGCCAGCGTACACACACACACACACACACACACACACACACACACACGCCTTCGCGCACGCCTACACGCAATTAAGTGTCTGATCCACACCAATTGCATGTTCTGATCCGCGCTGGCAGGGAGTGGAGAGAACCGACACGACTCGGGCGTCTTCGTATCTGGCAGGCGACCAGATGCGCTTCAGGTTGATCGTAAAAAAACGACGCAGGTTGAACTCTTTGATAAGCGCCCTTGACATTCCTGCTGATGAACTACAGCAAGCGCTCGTCATTTCCAGGCCTTCCAATCACCCCCCCCCCCCCTCAAATGCCTCCCCTCTTTTCCCAGCCGTGTCTCAGTGGTGAACGATTGCAAATAATTCCTGATAGCAATAATAAGATAAAAGAAAAAAGTCCGGCTGGAACACGATGATGCCTTTAACTGCGCTGAATCAAATAATGGACGTCGGACGGTTTCGACACCGCCGTGTCTCGCAGGGACCGTAAAATGCGGAATCTGGTTTGTCATCCAAAGAAAGCAAGAAGTAAGAACCAAAGAAACACAACAATGACATGATTGTTCCTTTGTTATTGCAAGACCGAAACTTGCTCCTGTGAGAGATGTCGTGTTAAACTAATTGATTCCTTAAACGCGGCTATTACAATGACAAACAGCTACAGCGAGCGAGCGAGTGAGCGAGCTCCGATGTAGAATGCCCTCAAGTCCAACAATTTGGAGTTTAACCAATTTATTTCTGGGAACATGCCTCAAAAGTCAAACAATCTAGAGTTGAGGTGAACAATTAAGAGGTCAACAAAGACAGCAAAGATTTTCTGAGAGGAAATGCATCTAAAAAAAAAATTTTTTTTTTTAAACTAACAAATTTAAGAATTCGGCTTAAAACTCCCAAAAATCGGCGTTCAACAACGGTAATATTTTTGGCAAAATTATTCCTCAGACAATATTTTCTGGAAAATGAGGATAAGCGGTTCGGATAATGAATGAATGCTGCCTCAAAAGTCAAATAAATAAGAGCAAGATTTTGGGAAAATATCCCTAAAAGTCAAACGCTGTGATGTTCAGTCAAGATTTTCTGGAACAATTAACCAAATAAATCAAACAATTTGGAATTGAATTGAGATTTTCTGCAACAAAAAAAAAAGAACTTTGTATACATCATGAAGGCTTGTGTTTCATTACAATGAGTCCAAAAATGTGACCTGATACACGCGAGCCGAATGAATTACGAGGGCATTAGCGTTATCGTTTTCCGATCTCGAGAACCATAAAAACATATTTATTCACGACCGTTTGTCGAGGGCGGTGGTCCACGCAAACGCGTGGAAGTCAACAGATAGCAATGGCGTGTGTGTACAGTGCAACTCTTTCTATTATATGAATGAATAATACCATAGTAACGTCTCATTTTTTTCACACGTCCCAATAATAAGTTGAAGTAAAAAAGGTGGCCCAGGTGAAGTGTCTTTGCTTTTGCGTGGCCATGGAAGTCATTGCAGCGTGCGCCATTCTTAATGCGCCTTAATGACTTTGTCCTTTTGAACTGTGAGGTGGGAACCCACCCAGTACTGTCAACAGGTGACTTTTCAAACTGAGCGGCTCACTTCAGTCCAACTTAACTCGATTTACTCTAGTAAAAAAAGTGGCAAATGGAAGCGGTGATTTATTATAACAGTTCGCCAATGATTCACTTTAAAGACTATGCAGAAAGCAACGCAGGTGAGACGACCGCCTCAAATTTTCAAGTGGTTATTGGTTGCTAGGCAGAGTTAATAGGGCTAGAGAAGAATTGAAGGGAATTGACATTCAAAAATCTCAGCAAAACACACTGATCTGAATATATGACAGGATAGGCCGATAGGCCAAGACTTTTGAAGCCGCGAAATGATACGATATGATAAGCACGATATTTCAAATTGAGAACAAGCAACTTGGATGTTTGTGATTACAGTATTAGTTTTAAAACATTGAAACTAATTGAAAAAAAAAACATTGTTTTGACTGTTGCTGTTTTTGTTTTGTGACCACAAAAGATTGAATACTTTTGATGGTAATTTTCGTTCTGCCGTTTCCATGTCTGACTATTTTTACCGACGCTTCTTTCTGATTGGTCCGTTTTAGTGGGCCACTTTTACTTCTTTATTGTTACATTCTTTTTGTTACATTCTGTACTTATGCAACTATCGTCGCGACGTATTGTATTGTTCAGAAGTTAATTACTTTCTGTTGAACTTTCCCAAGTTGTTTGGAAGTAATTATCGTCGGGACACTTTTAAAAGTCTCGTTTGTCAGGTTGATTAAAAAGGTCATGACGTGATTTAGTGCATGACAAAATGCAAGCTTGTTTCTTGTGTGCTTTTGTTAAAAGGAACAACATTCATTCAAATTAACAAGACAGTTTTGTTGACGGAATTTCACATCGTGTACTTAGTATTTAATTAGGTCATGGCTAAAAAGCTAGAGGATCATTTATACTTTTAGCCAAAAAGTAAAAGTCCCCCCAAAAGTGCACATCCAGAATAGGGCAAACTCTTAATGCTAACATCTATTAAAAAATGCATACACACACATTTAATTAAACGTATTAAAACACACGTTTTAAAGCATTTCTTAGCAACTATTCTGATTCTCTGTGTGAAAAAATAAATAAAGAAGACTGACTCACTTTCTATTACAATTCTCAGGCAAAATTCCAAGTTGAAGTTTACTGTAAATTTGACACCTAAAAACAATTCTTCCAAAAAGTGACTTCAAGTGGTTTAATGCCACATTTGAAGTTTAGTCTAAAGCTAAACATAAAACAAAAAGAACTACACGTTATGTATTCAAAACAACCCCATGTCGATTTAAGAATGGCCCGCTAGCTTAATGCTAACATAGAATGGAAAATGCCTCTGACGTGCTAACGGTTAGCATCGATAGTTGCAGACAGTTTTAGAACCCTGTAGGCCGCGACACATTAAGACAGATAATATAACAACAATCCCTGGCATATATGTTTATCCTGTATTAAAAAAAAAAATACTAATATTACAGAATTTTACTGAGTCACTCACACTAGTAGTAGTAGTTGGAAGACGACGATGACAACGTCTATTCTTCTTCGTTTGTATCTGTGTGACTGCACAGTATACTGCCTTCTAGTGGCCAGGGTGCGCACAGCAAAATAAACTTGGATTGCAAATTACATATCATGTGCGATTTTTCCTTAGAAAACACACAAACAAAACAAAAAAAACATTCATTGCTTTTTTGGAGTGAGGTTACAATAGATACATGGCATTTCCATTCATTTCAATAAGGAAAAACGATTTTAGATATGAATGTTGTGAGTTACATGTGTGGTCACAGAATGAATTCAACTAGTATCTCAAGGCACCACCATACTTTAAAGGCAAAAAAAAAAAAGACCTTGCAATGTTACTTGTATCATTTTGAAAGTGTACTAAAGTAACCTGAGAAAACATCTCACATTGAACTCTTTTACTGCGGGATCGTTCCAAAACTCTGATAACAACATGTTCTATTCTGAGTATATCGGGCAGGGATGACTTGGATGTGTGTGTGTGTGTGTGTGTGTGTGTGTGTGTGTGTGTGTGTGTGTGTGCGTGTGTGTGTGTGCGTGTGTGTGTGTGTGTGTGTCTATCCGGGCTCCCCCCGTGGTCGTTCTATTGGTCTTCTGGGTGGGTGGTCTGTTCCAAGAGAGGAGTATTGGAAATATTACACCTAGCGATGCACACGCACGCGCGCACACACAAGCAAACTGGGAATCACACCAACGCAGCACAGCGGCGGGCGGAGCAGGCGGGAGCCGTCTTCCAGATGTGTGACGTTAATTTGCTCCATGCACAAACATGAACCGGTAGCTCCCACTCACTCATCACTACTTTGTGCGTGTGTGCGCATGCACGCGTGTGTTCGTGTATGTACCACAAAGAAAAAAAACACAACTTGGTTAAAAACAGTGGTGGAAAAGACAAATACTTCATTCTTGTACTTCAGAATTTTTTTTTCTCCCAGTGTCTGTATTTTACTCATAGCATTTTTACCTTAAAATTGTATGAATTTAATGACAATTTTCTAGTTCATTTTTTTTCATTGTCTAGTCGAAAATATTTTTAAAAATCCCTAACGTCCCCCCAAAAATGTCAAAGTTGTGTATTTAAAAAAATAATAATTTTCTTTTACATGATGAGTTGTATTTTTAAGTCATTGTTGCATATTTCTTAGATTAATAATAATATAATATCATGAGAAAATATATCTTATATACAGTATATATATATATATATATATATATATATATATATATATATATATATATATATATATATATGTGTGTGTGTGTATGTATAATAGGTTACAACTCCACCATAGTGCTAGTTTCGTTTAGCATCTCTACGGCATTTTGCATTGTGTGTTAGCATTAAGCTAACTCACTTTTGTGTGGCAAAGGTCATGTTCTGTACTTTTTTAACTTTTTAACCATGAGTTAAATAAATACTTCTCCTTTTACCATTATATATATATATATATATATATATATATATATATATATATATATATATATATATATATTTTTTTTTTATTTTATTTTTTTTTATTTTACTCTTTATTTCTACTTCTATTTAAGGACAGCATGCGTGTTCTTTTGCCATCCACCTGCGAAGCTCCTCCACACAGGTAGGTGACGTGAAGGTGAGAGGATGTGGGAAAAGCGTCCACTCTGACCCGAGTGCATCACCCCTGGAGGAGGAGGAGGGGGAGGAGGAGGAGGAGGAGGAGGAAAGGGGTTCATGAAAGACAAAGACAGAGCGAATGAGGAGGTGGAGAAAAATGAAATCAGAAGAGCGGAGGAGGAAAAAGACGGAAGAGGTTGATTGGCTCCCCCTGGAGATCCTTTTGTTTAGATTGTTCCTCGCTTCATCTCTTTCTCTCTCCTTTTCTTTTTTTGGAACATCTGAGGTACATTACAGCAGCGAGCCCTGAGTCACATCGACGATTTAAACCAAGAACATATGCGCTCTGTGTGCAAGTGTGTGTGCGCGCGTGCGCGTACGTTGCGATGAAGCGGGATTCCCCCCGCGCAGTTCCCAGAGTGCTGCTGGACTTTTATTTTCTTGTCCATTGTCTCATGCTGTGATATAAAAGGCTTATTGTTTGCAGAGCGGCCAGGGTGCTGCTGCAGGTTAGCGGACGGTCCCGAGCGACACCATTGATCCTCCTTCTCCACTCTGGACTCCTCAGTTGACGTTCGAGCGGAAATCTGGCTCGTTTTTAAAATGTCACCAATCAACTCCATCCACACAACATTCTCAAACACTATTTTGTGTTTTTTTAATTCATCCACTGCCACAGACTTTTAAATTTGGCGGTTAGAATCTGACCAGATGATCAGCAGGTGGCAAATCCAAGTCCAGAAAGTAAAAAAGCCTGCCGCAGTTTGGCTTTAGCCCCAAGTGCTAGTGCTAGCAAGCACCCAGGAAGCTAGCTAGGGAGCTCACTAGCTAGCACCTGGGGCTAAAGCAAAACTTTGACAGGGGTTTTTACTTTCTGAACCTGGATTTGCCATCTCTGTCGATGATGTACAGTATTATATTTGTCAAGTTTGCCAAGTTGGCCATCGTGAGAAAAGATGATTGAGTTCATGGAGTGAATAGCATGTGATAAAATAAAAAAAGCCACGGATGTTTATCATCATTTGGTCATCGGGGGCCCTTTTGCAGAGGTGGCAAATCCAGGTCCAGAAAGTAAAAACCCTGCCACAGTTTGGCTTTAGCCCTTTGTGCTAGCTAGCTAGCTCCCTACCAGGTAACCGAGCACCCGGAAAGCTCGCTAGGGAGCTCACTAGCTAGCACCTGGGGCTAAAGCAAAACTGTGGCCGTGTTTTTTACTTTCTGGACCTGGATTTGCCACAGCTGTCTTGTTTTTTGTGGTTTTATCATTTGTGTCACAAAGCACAAAACATAAACATCGACATTGCTTCCTTTGACAAAAACAAACAAACGTAGCTTCCCCTCTTTTGGGTCTGAAACCATTAGGGCCAGTTGGTCTTTGTGTGAGCGTCTGGGTGTGAGCGGTGGCATACAACAGCTCCTCGCAAATTCATGGATTTCCTCAGTGAGTTCCTGCTTTATTTATTCAACTGCTTACCGGGCGTGTATTTCATAAGAGGACTTTATTTGTAGAAATTCTTGCATATGTAGTAAAGGTGATTTTTGTCCTGTTGAAATAAATGAAACATCAATTTTGTGTACCTTATAAATAGCTGTAGTCTTAATCTCAGGTATGTTTCTCCTCATATATGTAAAATTCATGTACTTAGACTTCAAATGTACTTGGGTGTATGATGGTATTTACTCAGTAGTCAAAAAACGAGTAAGATTTATAAGTAACGTTTTTTTGTTTTCTCACGTTATTATTTTCCAAACATGAATGTTTATTGCTCAAAGGTCAATGCTGATTTTGTGGACTAAATGTAGCCAAACTCATCCAAAACGGACTTTCCTTAATAGGTTTTGATGTCCATTTAAAAAACGGCATTACGTCAGTTTAACACCAAAAAATGTCAACTTTAATGCTTGATCAACTTTTGTGTGTCTTGAGCTAACAAAATGCAATCGCGTGGAACACATTGGCATAAAATCGAAAATGCGATTTATTTACCAAGGCCTTCTAAATGAAAGACATCCCAACTCAAGTTTTCTTTCTCAAGCAAACGTGGATGATGAATGAGACAGTTGACTATAATTGAGCATTTACTGCTGCTGGGAGATGTCAGCAGTTATTCATGCCACACAAGAATGTGCTTTTAGGGAGAAAAAAATATGACAAAACATTGCAAGGCATATGTAAAAGTGTCAGTTGATTTTTTTTTTATTAGGTTTCACTCAGTTGAAGAAAAAAAAAACAACTTTTGTCTTTGGAACGTTAAACGAACAAGAGAGAAAAAGGCAAAAATAAAAATATTGCATGACAAAAATTGACATGAAAACAATTTTGAATGCGGGGCGACTTCCTCTTTTTTGCCCTTTTGTTTACAAAAAACAAAGCTAAAAAATGTATTTACAGTGCATCAATATATATTTACATTAAGGCATTTTTGCTGGGGCCAAAGAAGACGGGCGACGTGATAGCAACCCCACTTGTACACAAATAAATAGTCAGATTGAGCGTGATATTTACGTTTACAGTGCTATTCCGTGGATGCTACCTGCTGTGGGTCAACACAAACACGCACAGACACACAAAAACACACACGCACGCACACACACACACTCGACGACAACAGTTTGGACTCCAGATGTGGCAAATCCAGGTCCAGAAAGTTCAAAACCCTGCCACAGTTTGGCTTTAGCCCCAGGTGCTAGCTAGCCAGCTAGCTCCCTAGCTGGTAAACGAGCACCATGGGAGCTAGCTAGCTCCCTAGCAAGCTAGCTAGCACCTGGGGCTAAAGCCAAACTGTGGCAGGGTTTTGAACTTTCTGGACCTGGATTTGCCACATCTGTATTAGCATGTCGGCTGAGGAAACTTTTTGTTGTTGTTGTTGTGACAATAAAAACAAAACAAACAGCACCGTGATTGTTTGAAAGTCTGAGTGCAACACAGATCTGCTACCATCGATTCAACACAAGCAGACTATATCGAGGCACTTTGAAGAAAGGTGGAGATGTCGACAGGCTTTGGTAAAAAAAAAAAAAAGAGCTGAGAAGCTGCGTGGCAAAAAAAAAAAAGAGGCTGAGATGAGAGTGTTTTTCAAGCTGCTCGTGTTTGTGTCTGCTTCGCTAAAAGACAAAATGAATAATTGATCGGCTAATTGCTGCTCTTTAGCAACCTCCCTCCTGCTGAATTTGAAAAAAAAAAAAAATCCTTCCATATGTCCGCCCCTTTTTTTCCCCTTCCTTCCATCTCCGACGCATCGATTGTCCAGTTTTTACTCACTCGTTTGTCGGTATTAACCATTTTTAGTGCAAACCAAAAGATTTGGTTAAAAAAAAAACAAAAAAAAACGACAATCTGGATATTCCACTTCTAGGAAGTAACAAAACAGGATTTTGGCTTGACTAGTTTCACACATTCATTCTCCACACCGCGAATGTTCATCAGTCGCGGCGAAAGGTGAGGTACACCCTGGATAGGTCGCCAGCCAATCATAGAGCACACATATATATATATATACACACAGACACACAGACACACACACGACTGCTCACAAAAAAAAAAAATTCCACCATGAACCGAAAATGCACTTAACTGCTGAACTCAATTTGACCTCGAAACTTTCAAATGCACATGTACTAATGCTTTAGTAATTTTTGCACAATTTGCTGTTTTACGGAGTCCCTGAAGTGACATCGGGGGGGGGGGGGGGGGTTTCTCCTAAGGAAAGAAAACGTCCTCGTTCTAACGAGAAACTTTCTTGTTTTAACAGGAAACTCTCGTTAGGATAAGAAAGTTTCTCGTCCTAATGAGAAACATATTTGACTTTTTTCCCCCCTCCATATAATTATAATTATAATATAAAAAAATAAAAAATAAAAAATAAAAAAATCAACCAAGAGCGGACATACCAATACATATCACAATTCCCAGTAGATTATTTAAAAAAACATTCATTTGAACTAAATCAGGAAAATAATGGCCCATTTGTAGACTAAAAGCCATCTGTGCAGTGTGTACTAAAAAGTACTTAAGTTAATTTGTAAACAGCACCCTGGCTAGCTCCCGTGGTGCTAGTTTACCTGCTAGGGAGCTAGCTAGCTGGGTAGTTAGCACCAGGGGCTAAAGCTCTCGTGGTGCTCCTATACCTGCTAGGTAGCTAGCTAGCTAGCACCAGGGGCTAAAGCTCCCATGGTGCTAGTTTACCTGCTAATGAGCTCGCTAGCTAGGTAGTTAGCACCAGGAGCTAAAGCTTTCATGGTGCTCCTTCACCTGCTAGGTAGCTAGCTATGTAGCGCCAGGGGCTAAAGCTCCCATGGTGCTTGTTTACCTGCTAGGGAGCTAGCTAGCTGGGTAGTTAGCACCAGGGGCTAAAGCTCTCATGGTGCTCCTTTACCTGCTAGGTAGCTAGCTAGCGCCAGGGGCTAAAGCTCCCATGGTGATAGTTTACCTGCTAGGGAGCTAGCTAGCTGGGTAGTTAGCACCAGGGGCTAAAGCTCTCATGGTGCTCCTTTACCTGCTAGGTAGCTAGCTAGCTAGCGCCAGGGGCTAAAGCTCCCATGGTGCTAGTTTACCTGCTAGGGAGCTAGCTAGCTGGGTAGTTAGCACCAGGGGCTAAAGCTCTCATGGTGCTCCTTTACCTGCTAGGGAGCCAGCTATCTAGTTAGCAACATGGGCTAAAGCCAAACTGTGGCAGGGTATTTCCTTTCTGGACCTGGATTTGCCGCCTCTGCTTGTAAATGTTATCGTGCATTTTAGGCTCATCCTGAAATTTGCAAATAAGCAGTCGCACTCACATTCACACCTGTGGGCAATTTGGAGTCATCAATGAAGCTAACATGCATGTTTTTGGAATGTGGGAGTACCTGGAAAACATGGAAACTCCACACAGGTAGAACAGAACCAAGATTCTAACCTTGAACCTCAAAACTGCGAGGAAAACGTGCTAAACACTCGTCCACCGTGCTGCCTCCTTTTGCGCAGCACACGCGTGTTTAAGTGCTATCGTTGCAGTCTTCAAAGGGCCGACAAACTTTTTTTTTTTTTACCCCCAGTCTGGACTGAGTGAATCTGAAGTTTCCAGTTGTTCCCGCTGCACCGATAAGAGTCGGCGAGACTTCGCTTCCCCCGTCGACGAAAAATGGAAAAACCCAAAATCAAAAATGGCGATGAGCGAGCGCTTTGGGCGTGGCCAAGTGTCAGTTCTGGTGCCTCTTCATGTGCAGGGCCAGGTGGTCCGAGCGGGAGAAGGAGCGCGAGCACACGGCGCACTGGAAGGGTTTGGCGCCCGTGTGTTTGCGGAAATGGCGAGTCAGCTCGTCCGAACGGGCGAAGCGCCAGTCGCAGCTGTCCCACGTGCACCTGTAAGGCTTCTCACCTGCGGGAGGGGGAGGGGCAAACCAGATGCAGCGTCAGAACGTTTTCCACTAGGGCAATATATTGAAAAAAAATCTCGATATTGGCCTTTGCAATATGCATAATCGCAAAGACGAATTTTATGCTTTTATCGGATTGTTGACGCAAACTTTAACGTGCATCACCAGCCGATAACATTATCTCGGGTAATTACAATTAATTAACTAATAATACATTAAGCTTGCTTATTTTGCCACATGAAAAAATGTGATTGTTTCATTAGATAATAAAAATGTTAGTTCTTTAGGCTCATGTTAAATATCGCAATAATATCGATATCGCGATATTCGACAACTGTATCGCATATTTTTCCGATATCGTCAATTTTAAGTTAATGCAGCAGTAACAAGTTTTTTTTTTTTTTTTGCTTTCTTGTAAGCTTCAGATGTAACTTAGGTGAAAACAAAATGGCGCAATTGAGGCAATGTTAGACCTGGCACGATCATTTTTTATTTTATTTTTTTTTAAACTATCATGATAAAAGTATCGTTTTTTTTTTTCTCCTTTTGCATTTTTTTTTTTTAGATTCAGATTCAGAATATTTATTGTCATCGTCACAAAGGAACAACAAAACTTTGTTTGGAGCATCCATACAGCAGAGTAGTAAAGTGAAAAAAAATATAAAAATAAATTAGCTAGCATCTGGTCAAATTTTGTATACTATCAAAAAAAAAAGAAGAATAAAATCCCAATGCTAACATTGTGAAGTGACTACCAAAAAAAAAAGCTAAATTAGATCATGTTAGCATCTGGAAAAAAACTAACGTGTGAAGCTTGTGTTTTTTTTTATGCCGGCACAAAACATTCGCCGCAAATCATTTTTGAAGCCAAATCTCAGAATTTGTTGCATCATCATCGTCAGCAAGTGAAAAAAAATTCTGGTTGAGCTCAAGAATTTCTCATCAACTTTCTGTATTTGTCTTTTTTCCACATTGTGTTGACATCGATGGAGGTTGTAAAAAGCTGAAAACCCACTTTGACAAAATAGCAGCTACGAAGTAAAAACGGATCAAATGAAATACTTGACTAAAGTACACAAGTCGTGGCGAGTCAAGGATTAGCAAGAACCGGAAAGACGGGTTGGCTGCGGTACGCCGTCCCTTCCCCGCCCACCCCTGTGGCCTGCGGTGTCAGCCATCTTCTTACGTAAGAACCTTTGTCACCTGTCCCCCCCCCCGAAAAAAAAAATCTCTCATTTATCCTCTCAAAGCAATCAGTGAGGAATTTCATTTGGAATTTTTTTCCCAGGGTGCACGTTGTGCTTGTCATTTAGCATACACGTAGCAATAATCGAGCCGCATTTGAACATTTTCACGATTTCCGATCAAAGTCAAAGCAAAAGTCTTACTGGCTGATGGCTGAAAGATTATCCGGAGTGATTATCCTGTGGTGTGGTTTCAATTATTACACACCACAAATACAAAATCGGCATAATCGTAACCAAAAATAAAAGATTATTAATACTAATTTTGAGTTCTTTAAATTGATATGTTTGCTCCTTTTTTTTTTACTCATTCACTGCCATTGACGACTATAGACGTCATGTAAACCATTTCTATTAGTTTAACATTTTTTTCATTTAATTTTTTTTATGAAAACCTAGAATTCTTTTATTGTACATTTATAACAGATATAAAATTATCATGCGATTAATTACGATTAAACGCCCCTTATTTTTTTAAATATATTTTTTTAAATTAGGCCCGTCAGGCGATTATAATTGTAATTATCACGACTTCACTAGTTAACTCAAGATTAATCACAAATTTTATATCTGTTCTAAATTTACAACAACAAAAAAATTCTAGGTTTTCATACTCTTGTTAGCAAAAGTGGAAAAAAAAAATTAAACTGATAGAAATAGTTTAAATGAGTTTTTGACGTCTATAGCCGTCAATGGCAGTGAATGAGTTAGTTTTAAAATGACTAATTTAATAATACATTTGTTTGGTCCAAATGTAACTTGCATAATTAGAGTGTTTCAAAGAAATTTATTTGTCTTAATATTTTACTTAACATTTATATTTTACTTCTATATTTACAGTATATATATTTTTTACATTTTACGTTTGAACCAAACAACAAATGATCGTCCTAATCGTAATTTGCGATTAATATTTTCTTCATCATGGAGCAGCCCAAGTATAAATGAATTGTATTCTTTTTTTCCATTTGTTTTGACAGTTTACCTCACGATCACCATCCCCCTCCCTTCATTGATTGGCTGTGAGAAATCACATGCTCCTTCTGCTTTATAGTGTGACTCATCCGTTCCCACCTCAGCTCACGTTGCCAAATAGTGTTCCTTCCCTTGCTGATGGCACACAATTTGGCCGCCTCGCAGCTCATCTGCTCGTCTAGACCGAGGTGGCGAATCCAGTTCCAGAAAGTAAAAACCCTGCCACCGTTTGACTTTAGCTTCAGGTGCTAGCTAGCTAGCTAGCTAGCTCCCATGACGCTCGTTTACCTGCTAGCTAGCTAGCTAGCATCAATGGCTAACTGGATTTTGCCACCTCTGCGACTCGATGTGCCTCATTGTGATTTTGCTCAAAATGATTTAATACGTTTTATTTTTTACTATTTATTCTATTTTAAATGTAGCAGAGAGCGTGTAGCGAAAACAATGAATCGGGTGGGGGAGTTCATATCTGGCAACGCACTCACACACAAACAATCAGGATAATGGATGTTGATGGAGATTAGAGGGGGGGGAAGTCCCACGGGGACCCAAACGCATTAGGAATCATCTCATACGGATTAGTGACAGGTGGAAGTGTGTGCGTGCGCGTGTGCAGTCGAGCGTCTGAAGAAGAGCGCTGCATCGAGTAACAAAAAGAAAGACCACGAGGGAGCGGGGGGGGTTTTGAAGGTGGAAAAAAAAAAGAAAAAAAAAACGGCAGGCGAGATTGAGTGGAAGCTACAAAGAAGAGACAATAAGGAAATTGGTTGTGTGCGTCCAAGCAATGTTTAATTGCCGCCTTCCAGATCGACTCCGACTGGTCGAAAGTGTGTGTGTGTGTGTGTGTGTGTGCAAGAGGTGGAATGCGCAGATATCAACAGAAGCTTTGTTTAGTTAGCTGCTCCGAGGTGGGGCCCAAAAAATAAAAACACCTCCCGGGCCTTGTTTGTTGCTTCTGCTCGTCCAAACTAACAATCCGGACGGGCCAACGAGAGAGGAAGCGAAAGTTGAGCGCGAGACCTCCTCCAAGGCCAAATGAAGGTTGATTTTTTTTTTGGGACACGTTTGCAGAGAACAAGCTTGTGATTTTCCTTCAGGTGGTCATTCAAACAATTGAAATGTCATCTTTTTCCCCCCCCCATTCTTTTTTTAATTTATTTATTTATTTTTACTTTTTTTTACATTTTTATTGTTATTTTTGCCTGGACTGACCAATAGTATGGATTTTTTTAAAATAGATTATTATTTATAAAAAAATATATTATTATTAGATATTTTTAATGAATAAATACATCAGTAAATTAAACTTTTTTCCATTATTTCTTTGTATTTATTTCATTTCCATTGTTATTCTTGTCTGGACCGACCAATAGCATAGATTTATTTATTTCTTTTTAATATGAAATTTGCCAAATTGTGACTTGCGATTAATCACGATTAATTACAGAAAATTGTGTGATTAATTGGTGAAAAAAATTCTAATTGCTTGACAGCACTAAAATATATGTTATTTTGAATAGGTAGTAGTCATAAAATAAAATGTTGTTTATTTCGTCATATTTAATGATTCCATTTCCATTTAAGATGTACGCTGTCTATTTTTGATTCAAGGCACCAAATATGGTTCCTTGCTCTGAATAGGGCAAAGTGTGATTTTTGACAAATACAAATTGTTAATGTCATCTTGCTTATGTTAAAAAATAAAAATAAATCCTGAATTTGCATCCTAAGTGGGGTACATACATACCAATTTTTAATATCAATTATTAGAGAAAGTGAAGGGGAAAAAAAGCTTCTATATTAGCAGCCACTTAAAACTAGAACCCATTTCAGTAGATATTGATGCATATTGACCCCTCAGACAATCGAACCTCTGCTGACTTTGATCGAAAAGAAAATTTAAATAAAGCTCAAATAATCGGTATTCGATCGGAATCATCGGCACAACTTCGTGGTCACTTTAACTCGGCTCGATGCATCGTTTGCACACGAGACAAATTTCCTCGCGCCTTTTTACATACTCGGCCAATAAAGACGATTTTGAAGTCGGTATTGATGCTTAGTGACAAAAAAAACATGTCGGCGCGTGTCACGGTAAGCGAGCTGACATCGTAGCACATACTCCGAGGGTCATCCCCCCCCCCCCCCGCCCCCCCAACCCTGGTCACATGGCAGAAGTGTGTCACTTCCACCTGTTTTGATGGAATGTCATATTGGGCAGACGATGCGGAATGGCGCGGCAGGCTACATTTCATTTGCGCACACACAAACGCGTGCCAGCAACGCAACACCCTGCCTGGCAACTCGCTGCCCGGCGCGGACGCCGAAACATGAGTCGCAAGCTCCTTTTCTTCCCGGGCGATTATTCTTATAATCGGAACGGGACGGAGGGCGGGCTTGGTCTTACCCGTGTGGGTCCTGAGGTGGGCTTTCAGATGGGACGACTTGGTGTAGACCTTCTTGCAGCCTGTCGGGAGAGAAGAAAACGCAAATCAATGGCGGTAACTACAATTAAAAATGGGTCATTTTCACAGAATTTATCTTTCTTTTTTTTTTTTTCTGGAATTTATCTTTCTATTGACTTCATAAGCACATGCATTTAAACCTGAGCATTCAGCTTTTCAGCATTCCCACAGAAACTGCACCTTGTCTCGTTTTGGTTTGTGAATGATGACTAATCGTACCTTCTGCCATCTAGTGGAAGAGGACTGAATTGTTCTGCCGCAATCGCGAAATGCCGTTAAAAGGTTTGGGTATTATTTATTCTGTTCTCTCCTGAATATATGAACGAAATGCTCATTATAAACTCAGTGAGGTTCTGAGATCAGCAGATTCTGTCGGGTCAATTAGAGGAGTCTGGAGTTCAAAGTAAACATGGTGCAGCAGCATTTAGCTGTTATGCTGCCCACGTGTAAATGCTTTTAAATACAGATTTCAAACTAGTTTTTTTTTTTATTATTACAACATTTCTATAATCAATTGTTCGAAAATCATGTCTTGGCGTTGTATAATCTTTCGTACACTCTAAAAACAGTTGGGTCAAAAGTAATAATTATGGATAAAAAAAATGCACTGATCCACTTTATGGGTTAATTTGACACAACTTTCTGGGTTGCTTTAAACAAAATGACCCAAGTAAAAGGATGTGACCAATATTTATGAGTTGTTTTACGCTAAAAGACCCATTTCTTGACTCAAAGTTGGGTCAAATTAACCCAAATAGAGGATCGTTTTTTTGTTTTTGTTTTGACCCACAGTTGGGTTATTTTTGACCCAACTGTTTTTAGAGTGTAATTTTTGCAAACGACTTTTTGCTTACAATGTTTTAAATTATTTTGCCTTTAAATGTTTTGTAACTGAATACAACGCATTGAGTTACCTTGAATATGAAATGTGCTATATTTAAAATAAAATAAAAGTATACTTTTTGTCCTGGCTTGGACAGAAAATGTCAAAACAAAATGTCCGCCCAATTTTGTGACATTTTCCCGTGGCACACCTGTCGATGTCTCACAACAAACGAATGTCCTAAAATGTAATTTCTATAATTAAATCAACTACTAAAGAATAGCAAAGCGAATGAACAGGTTGAACCGCACCTGCTCATTATGTCATCACAATCGAGGCAATTAACATTCACGTCTGCATTCCTAATGCGCTTTCTCAGCACGATGGATGGCAAATGGAGGGGGGGGGGGGGGGCTTGGGTACTTCGAACCACGTTCCTCCAAGTTATCCTCTCACTACAAAATCGTCTCTCCGGCATCACTTTGAGTTTGAAGACGTGCGCAAACACGCCGACGGGAAGCTGGGCTCTCCGAGACTCCGCCTCCTTTTTTGCACGCCGACGCCGCTCGGCCTGCAAGTCGCTGCACATCGCGGAGCTCCCGTGAGAGCGTCCGATGATTTCGGGGAGAATCAAAAGATTGCAGTCAAGGAAGGCAGCGAGCGAACCCGTTTCAGCCCACAAAACAGGCCTGCTTAATTAACACAAATACGCCCACAGGTTCATTCCTTCTTCTTCATCATCGTCATCATCATCATACCAGTAATGTCTTGAAAGCCGCAAGCATCTGTGAGAAAATGACTGCTCAGAATGCGCCGGTCATTAATCGTCTGAGGAGAAGAAAATCGAGTTTTGGGAACGAAACAAAATAAACTCTAGTAACAACAAGTGATAATCGCTCATCAGTCTACAAATGCTGCACAGACCATCGACAGCACAAACAATCGGGGATTCGGATCAGCAACTTATTGTGCACCTTCACCTCCTGCATATTACTCCATTTTGTCCGAGAAAATGGAGAGAATAGCTGCAACGCGACCGCTTGTGTCTGTAAACAAACCAGGATTTGCGATCGGAACCATTGAACAGGTTTAACATTTACAATGATTAGAACGGACCTTTTTCCAAGCCAATAAAAGATCAAAAATGACAACGCACACCACAAAGTTGGTCATAATCGTTTTGTCTGAGAGGATATTGAAGAAGAAGAAAAAAAAAATCACGAGTAGCGCTAAAAGCACACGGTTGTCAACCAGCTCACAATTTTAACGCACTAGTAACATGTAATTGTCCTACTAGTGCTGACAAAAGCGTTAAGCAGGATATACAGAAATGCTCAACCAGCTTTTGCTACACAAGCAAGAATAATAGGGGTGTGGCCCAAAATCAATCAATCGATTCTCAAAAGAATCGCAAATCCCATTTAGGACGATTCTGAATCGATTTTAAACATCCCAAAATACATTTTATTTAAATTATTTTTTACCATCTTCGTTTGTGTGCGCCTTTATTGGGCATGCTGTTCATGTTGTACACGATTTGGCCACACGGGGCAGTGTGGTTGCGCTGTTAAGTTGTAGCCACATTAGAGAGTAGAAGGAAAAAGTCACGATCAAGTTATGCCGATAAAAGTGTGTTTTTTTTTTTTGCAGCGTAGGAAGCACATTTGCCGGTGAGTAATGTTAACTTGCTTCTCTGTACATTCCTGAAGCGTTGTATATGAATAGCGCGCTAATTAGCATTAGCGAGTCGGACTGGAGTTGATCCTGACGATTATTTGCTCATCTATTAATTGAAGCAGAAATCATTGTCAATCAAATCATTTTGAATCAAAAATCGCTTCTGAATCGAATCGCAGATCCAAAAATTGGAACGGAATCGTAAGACGGTCAAAGATTCCCGCCCCGAAAGAATAACAAATGTGATTTCGTTCCAACCTGGATAATCACAGTGGTGGATCCGCCGCTTCTCCAAGTCCGGGTTGTTCCTGCGGTTGTAGCGGGCGGCCGTCAGGGCCTGCGTGGCCGCGGGGGCGTGGGGCAGCGGCGCAGCTTGGCCCGGCGCCGCGGGAGCGCCGCCCGACGCCAGCGGCAGCGCCAGCGCGTCGGGCGGCAGTCCGGGGCCGCCGCCCGCCAGCTTGGAGGCGATGGAGGCCGCGTACGAGGGCGGCGGCGACATGGTGTGGAGGAGCTCCTTCTGCCGGTCGGGGCTGCCCGGCTCGGAGCTGGGCGGCGAGGGCGGCAGGTACGGCGCCTGCTGCTGCCGCTGCTGGAAGAAGTGGGCGTGCGGGCGCGAGTACCCGCCGCAGAAGGAAGACTTAGTCTGATCTTGGGTGCTACGGAAGGCGGCGTGGACGGCGGCGGCGTGCGGAAGGTGCTGCTGAGGGTTGGGATGATGGTGCGCCGCCATGCCGTCGCCGTGGTGATGCTCCAAGCCGGAGATCAGGAGCTGGAATAGCGAGGCGCCGGCGCCGGCGTCGTGCTGCTGCTCGAACGGCGACGTCATCTCCTGTTTGATGAACACCTCCGGCAGGGTCTCGTCGCCCGGATGATTGAAAGCGCTGGTGAAGTCGGGCAAGCCCGCCATGCTGGTTTCCATGGCGCCGCAGCTACCGGCGGGCGCATGGAGGCTCTGAGAGAAGCACGGCGCCGCCGATTCCGTTTTGATCTGGACCAGGTCCCCGTGGGGCTGAGGGGGGGGCGGCGGCGGCGGCGGCGGCGGCGGCGGCGGCTGGGACAAGCCCGACCTCGGGTAGGTGACGTCGGGGAGGAAGAGGTTCATGTTGAGGGTGTACGGAGCCTCCCCGAAGAAGTGATCCACGTCTCTTTGGGGCTTGTCTGCGAGCGGTTCCGGGGAGAGATAGCGGTCCATCTCGCACTTGGCCTGGAGGGGACGACAACAACAAAAAGAAGCATTTCACTGACAAGTTGTCACAGATTGTAGATCTGATTGTCGAGTCACCACTCAGACATTTATCAAGTAGTCATCAATAGGCGGCTGCCACATTCCCGCTCTGCCTGTCAGGCTGAACTCAGAAACCCGCGCGCACTGCACTCTTGCGTGCTATTTTTTGCACATTTGCTTGCAAATTGAACAAGGATTTAAAAACAAGAGCTAGCAGAAAAGCGAGCGGGGAACACGCACGCTTCCGCGCACTAGTAGCAGTCCGGGAAGGGCTGCTGCAACTTCGCCGGCTGTTCTTGCTTGAATTCGCTCTCCTGCGGGGAAGTGAGAGTTAGCGGGACCTTTTGGACCAGGGTCAGTTGTTGCGAACCGACAACTGTTCGCCAACTGGCTGCACATTCACAAGACGAAAAAAAATGCGCCCAGGATGCCTGGCGTGTTGACCGCAAATGGTTCACGATGCATTCAACAACAAAAAAAACACACACACACACACAAAAAAACGTGCGCGATTGAAATGGTGTGGCAGGCCAGTTCGGAAAAACAGCCGCCACGCCCATTGAATTCCAAACAATCGATTACAATCCGTCCACGAGCGCGTTTTTTCTTCGTCTTTTTTTTTTTTTTACCTGCGTGTAGACGCCGTGTCCGCCTCTGTCCGAGTCGCCCATCTTGCACTCAAACCCGAAGTCCTCCAGGTGAAACCCTGCGCTCAAGGACGCCTTGTGTAGCGGGTAGAAGGGCTCCTCGTGCCCGCCGCCGCCGCCTCCGCTCATCGCCAGTGTCGCAGCCATGGAGCTCTCAAAAGGAGGAAGGAAAACAAAACGAACCCAAAACACTCGGACCGAGCCCCGATTCGGTAGGCCGGAATGAGGAGGAAGACGAGGATGCTACAGTCTCGCCCGTGGACTCAGTGGAGCCGGACGATGTTGCTTACATCCCCTTTGCACTTGTCTCGCCTCCTCCAGCGGCCCAACATCCGTTTTCTATGCGCGGCGTGCGGGGCGGAGCAGGCCTGGTGTAAATAGAGCACACGCGCCGCCTACCAGACCTTTTAAAAGGCTGCCCATCACTCATTCAACCGCGGCCACCGCCCTGTACGTCGCCGGCGAAATATATTAACGACGCGTGCGCCGCACATCCACAAGGGCGAGTCAAGGTTGAACAAATCTCGACGTCACGCTCGAGATTTTATTATTTCTTTTTTTTAAGGCAGCAAACAAATCATTTTATAGATTGATTTTGACGTGGCGCGAAGGAATATTCTCATAAGTAAATATAATAATAATACATTCAAATAATGAAACGGTCCTCGGTTTACGACGGAGTTCCATTCCTCCTAACCGCGAACTTAAATGTAATACGCGAACACTGTAGTAAACTCAAAAATTACAGTACATATTTGCAGAATACAGTATATAAAAAACGTTTATCATTAATTCAAAACAATCTATGAAAAATATGAAATACGGTGTTAACTGAGCAGTGTCTCCTTGCTCCACGTCACGTGACAACTATTCTTACGACGCTCCACGTCACGTGACAACGTATTCTTACGATGCTGCGCAAACTAGTTCTTTAACCTAATAAAAACAACAACAAAAAAAACCCCAATGTTTTTCGGTACAGTACAGATACTCTGCAAACAAACACAGTGCAGCTCAACTGCTGGCCTTTGCCAGAGGTTGAGCGGCAAACAAGAAGCTTTTGGCACTACGGGGGGTCCTCCGTTTACAATACACTTCTGTTCCTACGGTAGAGACGTAACCCACAATTTGCACATCAACCAGAACAATGTAGTCTGTCAATCACCTCAGTTAACACACGAATAAAATAGATTTGTACGAAAAACACTTGTACACCATAAATACCAAACTGTCAAGTAAAAAACAGTCATTACAGCGACAATTGAGCAAGCATCCCTTGTGCGCCACAGCACAAACAAATCTGATCTCAAGCCATAAATACTGTAAAAAAAATAAATATATATATATATATATATATATATATATATATTAGCAATTCTAAGCTATCAATATCAAAGAATCCGATGAACGCCCAAGTGTGTGATCTATTTATCTGAAGTGAGAAGTGTTTGGAGAGCGATAAAGGGAGAGCTCAGATGAGCCAGACGAGCCCCGCGTTTATTGTATTGGTCGAGTTTGGAAAGAGCGACGATGACACACACTAAAAACATTTTCTTGCAGTGCAAACAGAGCGAACGAATGCCCGTCTGTCAGCGTTCACGCCAAATCTACGAAGACAACTTAATGCCAATTCTTAGATTTAGCTGAAAGATGATCGCAGGCATTTACAGAGTAAGATTCAAAAAGGAGAATGTAAAACACAAACAAACATCAGCACAAACTGGCAGAGCCCCAAGAAAGGAATTCCAGCGCTGTTGTCGAGCCGCGCACGCTAATCGATGCGCAGCGGCGGCCGCACTCAACTGCTAACGAGCGCGTGGATTTCCTCGGCATATTACGAGGTCGTGCAAAATATGCCAAGCGTTCGAATGAGGACTAAAGCGGCGTGGAAGCGATGAGAAGATGGACGGCTGCACTTTTGCAAGGAATGTGTTACCCTGAGGAACGCCTGAGCGCGCGGGAGAACCAACGAGCGGTTATGGCCATTTCAAAACCTAGAGAAAGTTGATCAATTAGAAAAATGAGGTCAAACATTTTTAATTTGATTAAAAAACAAACAAAAAAAAAACACATATAAGTCACTATTTGGGTTTTTGCTTGAGTCTTTGGTGCCAATCAGGAGCTTCTCTTTTTGTCTGAAAATAAAAACAGAGGGAGCGTTTGATTAGGAACACGACATTTGGAAACTAATGAGGTCAAGGAGACACAAATCAACACTTTTGTTATGTTGTGGCTCAAACTGACCGATTTAAAAAGCCAGAATTTTGAAATGCATTTTTTTTTCTTACTTTGTTTTACTTTTCTTCATTTTATTAGATTGTATAGTTGTATTTTCTAACACCACTTCTTCACCTGCTATATTAATGATGGTAACCTGGCAGCAATTGAAGGATTTATGAGGGTGGAACCTCCTAATTTATGCAATTTCTTCTTATTACGCTCATTTTATATGCGGGTCAATAAATTAGGAAAGCGAGGGGAAATGTATTTTATTCCAGCAGTTCAATTCAATTTGCATTTGCACTGTTAGGCTCTTTGGATTGTTTGGCTTGCTCAAAAACAAAAAGCGAAACTCTTATTGATATGGTCTTAGAATATTGATGGTTAGATCGCAAAACGGAAAGCACAAAATTATATAAACAAACAATAAAAACACATTTTAACATAGAAATTGAACAGAAATTGCCATTTTGCCAAATATTTTCTCTATTTTATTACACTCTAAAAAAACAGTTGGGTCGAAAATGGACCGATCCTCTACTTGGGTCAGTTTGACCCAACTTTGAGTCAAGTAATGGGTCTTTTAGTGTCAAACAACTCGTAAATATTGCTCCGATTTTTTTACTTGGGTCAAAAAAAATTGGATCATTTTGTATAAAACAACCCAGAAAGTCGGCCCATAAAGTTCACTCTAAAAACAGTTGGGTCAAAAGTAACCCAATTATGCCTCAAAAATGGACCGATCCACTTTATGGGTCAATTTGACCCAACTTTCTGGGTTGTTTGATGCAAAAGAACCCAATTTTTGGACCCAAGTAAAGGATCTGATCGGTCCATTTTTGACCCATTGTTGGGTTATTTTTGATCCAACTGTTTTTAGAGTGTAATTTCTTTCTGTTCAGTGTACAGTAATGATTTTCCTCAGTAAATGTTTTACAGTGTTATAATTTATTATGACGCACCTGTATGCCACACGCACACCTTTTTTCACCCCATATTAACACAATCATAAAACCGAATAGGTGATAAATAATGTCTGGCCTCCACTTAACACAAGAGGAAGGATGACGAGAATATGAATACATGAGTGTCACTATTCCGCTTTGTGACTATCTTTCAACTGTTGCTCAATTGAAACCCAACTGACAAAATGTTTTTTTTTTTCTCTCTCTCTCCCTCGTGCCAACCTGGCGTGTTTCCCTCGTCTCGGTTGATGTGTGACTCACGCGTTGGGCGTTGGCCCCTGCCTGACACTTACGAAGACGGTGGGTTTAGGTTTGCCGGGCGACTCGTCCTTGGCGGGCCCGCCGGCTCGGACCGGCGGCGCTCCAAAGGGGCCCGGGTGGGCTTTGTCCGCCACCAAGGGGCTGAGAGCGTTTTCTTGTTGGGAGCGCATGCTGATCAGGACCTGCTTCATCATGGCTAATTCCTGCCGGGATCACATGGGGGGGTGGGGGGTGGTGCACGTGTTACACTTCATGATGTGGATTCTTATGCATCACTCACAACTACTTGGCGAGCTCGGACAGTGTGTGTGTCTTTTATCAAGTTGAGGCACGTACTTTACATTGGAAAACTCTCACGGCAGGGGAGAAAAAATAAATAAATAAAATAAAAAAAATTGTTGTTTACACAAAGCAGGGGAGAATACACGCTTTTGTGTTTTGTTGCATGCTCTGCTCATTTTCCGTCAACCGTCTGAAGGCGTTTCGCATTGCACGTTAGCAACAAGCAATCGGACCTTCATCGGAACACATTGTATGATTTCGTTGACATTTAAATACAGAATTTGTCATCGTCTTTTGTTTCATGTGCCGGTTTCACAGCAAACGGGAAATGACAACTAAAACAGCTTGCAGCAAACTTTTAGAGAAGCGTGTGAGCACCGAGCAAGCGAGCGAGTGCACGTGCTAAGGAATACTTCATAAATAAATACATTTAAATGTGTAAAAAAAATTTTTTTTTTTTTTTAAAGGCCTCAATATTGTATATTTTTACCGATTGCAGGTGGGTTTGTAATGTACACTCTTAAAAACAGTCAAAAGTAACCCAATTATAGATCAAAAATTGACCGATTTACTTTATGGGCCAATTTGACCCAACTTTCTGTTTTTTTGTTTTTTTTTTACAAAATAACCCTTTTGACCCAAGTGAAGGATCTGACCAATATTTATGAGTTGTTTTACACTAAAAGACCCATTTCTTGACTCAAAGTTGGGTCAAATTGACCCAAGTAGAGGATCGGTCCATTTTTGACCCGTAGTTGGGTTATTTTTGACCCAACGGCTTTTAGAGTGTACTGTAACCCTATGACAAATGGCGAGCACATATTCAAATAATGTCTGAAATTTGGGTCTATTTATTTGAAGACAAATGTATTATTCTGTTTTTTCAACGGCAACGGGTGGATACACAAGTTTATTGTATGTTCTGACATCTCGTGAAGGCGTATTTAATTGTTGTGCCTGTCACTAAATGGCAAGGACATAATAATATATAATAATAATAATAATAATAAACAAGGACACATTGTAGTACAGTAAGTCAATAATTTTGGCAGCAATTACTGAAAATTGGATCATTTCCTACATACAGCACACCTGATGATCAATTTCGCTGGTCTAGGAGCAGCTCTTAACTCATTCACTGCCATTGACGGCTATAGACGTCAAAAATACATTTTAACTATTTCTATTAAAATGTTTTCCCACTTAACTCATTCACTGCCATGGATGACTATAGACGTTAAAAATTCATTTGAACTATTTCTATTAGTTTAACATTTTTTCCACTTTTGTTAACAAGAGTAGGAAAACCTTGATTTTTTTTACTGTACATTTAGAACAGATATAAAATGTGTGATTAATTGTGAGTTAACTAGTGAAGTAATGCGATTAATTATGATCACAAATTTTAATCGCCTGACGCTCCAAATTTTTAACAATGTTTTCCTTTTTATTTATTCATTGCCATTGACGGCTATAGACGTCAAAAATTCATTTGAACTATTTCTATTAGCTTAACATTGTTTTCCACTTTTGTTAACAAGAGTATGAAAACCTTTTTTTTTTTTATTGTACATTTGGAACAGATATAGAATTTGTGATTAATCGTAAGTTAACTAGGGAAGTCATGCGATTAATCGCCTGTCGCCCCTAATTCTTAATAATCTTTTTTTTAATGAATTCATGGCAGTGAATGAGTTAATATCAAAACCTAGAAAAAAATTAGTGTACATTTTGAACAGATATAAAATTTGTAATCATGATTTAACTATTGAAGTCATGCGATTAATTACAATTAAAAATTTTAATTGCCTGACGCGATTTAAAAAAATTAAAAATTGGGGCGTCAATTTTTTTATTGTAATTGCATGACTTCACTAGTTAACTCATGAATAATCACAAACTTTACATCTGTTGTAAATGCACAATAATTTTTTCCCCCTAGGTATTCATACTCTTGTTAACAAAAGTGAAGAAAAATAGTTTAACTAATAGAAATAGTTCAAATGAATTTTTGACGTCTATAGCCGTCAATGGCAGTGAATGAGTTAATTTAAGGGCGACCCCAAGACTCAACGAGCTTCACGGATCTTGCAGGGCTGAGGGAGGACTCGGAGCCATTTCGCTGTTCTATTTATCACCCCTGAGGACATGAGCCCTGGCATGTCACACACACGCAGCAACGCGCGCACACGCACACACACGCGCACACACACACACACACACACTGCGGTGGCATCTCAAACAGGCAGGCGGATGAACAGCTGTCTATGACAGGGCACATACTTCATACAGCAAACGGCAGGTTAGGGGGGTGGGGGGGGGGGGGGCGGTGATTTGTTTTCACACGCACGCGCATACACATAATCTTAAAGGAATTGTTGCAACACAGTGAGAGAACTCGTCTGGTGTGAAAAGCCTGAACGTTTGTTTTATAAACGACTCCTGCAGACTGAAAAGACCCAAACAGGCACGACTGGCTTCATCAGCGTCTTGTTGCTTTGAGGCCTTCTATGCAAATGTCAAGCTTTTGGACCATGCGAGCAGATCCCGACGACGTCTGTCAGATAAACACAGCTGAATTATTATTATTTTTTTAATTACGCGCCCAAGTGAAAAGAAAACTTAAAATGAAACAACAATAAAGTTGTAATACTACCGCAAATGACAAACATATGTCAAAATATTATAAGCAAAAAACTCAAGGAATACAGTTTCAATTTCATGGGAAATGAAACCTCGAAATTCCAAAAGCAAAAGTCACAGTTTTATGAGAAAAATATCAACATTAAGTCAAATTTTGAGGAAAATAGTGTTGTATTATTATGAGAAAATTCTATGTAATTTTACAAAAATAAAGTCAAATTAATATAAAAAAGGGAGAACAAAAATCACACAACAATAAAGTTCTAATATTACGACAAAAATATGTTATTTTATACTAGATGAAGTAAACCACTGTAAACATTATGCAGTTTGAAAAATATGTTTAGATGAAATAAGTTACTTAAACAATGATCCAATTAAAATCTATCACACATATAAGTAAAATAAATATTGTACGCAAATCTAAAAAAAAAAAACAGTTTAAAGCTTTACTGGAAATGCATAAAAAAAATTTTTAATACTACCACCGTAATTAGCAGTGATACTTTGATGTACCACTAGAGGGAGCCCACATACCACTAGTGGTATTACTACGCACTTTTGAGAATTACTGAAGGCGCTTTTTTTCCAGAGTAATGTAAAGTGAGTTTGAAAATATATTAAAGTGTTTTGTCTATCATTGTTTGGGGTAAATCTAGTGTTTAAACTTAATATAGTACTTTTTTTTTTATTTGCAAAATGTTGCTATTTATGGCAGGTCATGATCCCTCCTCACCCCTGCGCATTTCGAGGGTTCATTGAACTCCCCATAAGGAAGGGGGACGTCCTCACATGTACCTCACGATGGTTGAGGAGCCGCTCCAGATCGGCGGCCATGTTGTTTTTCACCTGCAGCAGAGCCGTCTTCTCTTTCCTCAGAGACCTGGTTTGCACACGAGGAACGCAAGAGATCGAACATGCAATTGACTTGGATTCATCAAACGAGTCAGACGGACTAATGATGACTAAGAGTGACTCAACAAAGCGCAATTGTGCAACATTTTCTTTTGAACCGGGGTGGAGTTCGATCAGGAGGAGCGCAGAAAAAGTCTAGTCACAAACTAGGCAGCATGTGTCACCGTCCTAATGACGACGACACGGATAGGACTGTGATCCTGCATAATGATCAAACGTGAAAAGAGCTGCTCGCCGGCTGAACAGGTTGAAACGGAGTCGGGTTGGAAAATCAGCCACAATGTCGGCTGAATAAAAGTAGAGCATTCAAAACAAATGATGCCACTTCAACACAGCCATGTGACATTCCACGATTCACAATGAAGAGCGAAGCGGCGTGCGAAATAGTCACTTCCCTCCTGCCCCGTCACATGACCTGAAAGCGACTTGTGGGTAGTGGAGTCTTGGGGCCTCGACTCCGTTTCATACTTCCTCTTTGGTTTATATTACAATTAAAGATGTCCCTGGCAGGGGCTGTGAGGCATATGTGCAAGCCACTAGGGCACCGTGCTGCTACAAAGCCACTTTAAAATGTGCAGTTTTGCTATATTAGTATGTCGTCGCAACGGTAAAGCTGGACCTTCTAGGTTGGTACTTTATTGTGAGCAGCCTAAAGGCACACCTGTGCAATAAATGTGTTGCACTGCAGAGGTCACACACCTAACATTCATGTTTTTGGTCTGTGGGAGGAAGCCACACTGCTCGATTATGGGAAAAGTATTCATCAAGATTTTGGCAAAAATTGAAATCCGAGCAGTGCTCGAGTTACGTCATACGCGACCTACGTCGTTTCGACTTTACGACGCCCGTGCCTCGTTGGTAGCGCCTTCTTTTTCGTTAATTTCCCACAGTAATCACGTTATTTTAAAGTGATTTCAAGTTGTGTTGTTGCTACCTCCAGCAACGGACGTCAGTCAGCAGGTCGGCTCGCCATTAAGGTGCGTCACATTTCTGTGTTGAAGTTTGAATTAGCTCCGCTTTCGCTCCGTGCGGAAACACGAAATATTAGTTCCGCCATTTTCGGGTCACGCAAAAATTCTTATATTTTAAATTACTGTACAAAGTATTTTGATGTAAATATCGACTTTAACGGGGAAATCCGTCTTAGGTCGAAATTCGGGTTGCATCGCGAACGTAGGAACGGAACTCCGCCGTAACTTGAGAAACAAGAAAATGTTTAAGCATTTTAAAATATTAGGACCAATAAAAAAAAATAGAAACACTATAATTATGCAAGTTCCTTTTGTACCAAACTGAATTCATAATAATAATAATATATATTTCTAATAATATATATTTATTTATTTATGTTAGCAAAAACTTGAAGTTGGACGTAAAAAACAAATAAAAAATATTAAGACAAATAAAATTCTTTGAAACACTACAATTATGCAAGTTCCTTTAGGATGAAACAAAATCACAACTCAAAAATTAGCATTAATAATCTTTTTAAACAATTATGCTGATTTTTTAATTGAGTGTAATAATTGTATTACAACAGGAAGGCCCTAGATGAGATTTGAACCTCGGGACCTCTCGACTGCGAGGCAGATGTGCTAATAACTCTTTGACTGCCAGACGTTTTCAGAAAAGGGATGCCGTGGGTGCCAGCCGATTTAAGCATTTTGACTGATCTTTCAAGGTCCACAGAAAATTATGTGTTTGGACTATGGAAACACACGTACTACCAAATGAAAGATTGGACTCTCATCTTTCATCAGAAAAAAAAAAGTTTGTTTCTACCTTATTCCGTTTTTCAGTAATCAACAATAGAAAACGGTTAGTTTCACCTCTGTTTTGAAACAAACGTCTTTTAACGTCTTTGGTACTCCATAGGATTTTACTAAACGTTATTTAACGTTTTTGGCAGTCAAAGAGCTAACCACCAACACACTGTACTGCTCTTGGTAAAACAGATTGATAACGTGTTCAAAGTCTTGTTCCGTCATAATTATATATTGTGTTGATTTTCATACAGATATAATCACCCATAGAAAAACGGCAACACGGAATTATAAAGATGTCATGTAGGGAAAAAAAAGAAGCGGTAAATCCCCCAAGGGTTGGGAGACATGGAGCACTGCCAGTCAGAGTCCTTTACAGAGGAACAAACGAAATTAAGCTAATGGCCTCAAATGAAAGTCGTCGTGTCAATATATGGCGATGTGTGCGTGCGCGAGAGTGCATGCGTACGTGACGTCATCCTCAAGCGAAGCGAGGCGTTGTCTCAGGCTGTTGATCTGTCCGTCCTTGTGTCTCACCGTCTCGATCAGGTAGCTGTAAGGCTGCTGCGTCTGATCCAGCATCTGGTTGGCCGCTAACAACTGCGCGGAAAACGCTCAGGTCAACCGCACAGTCACAATCGCAAACCATTCTGCTCGAGCTGCGCAAACCTGGTCTTGTGTGCTGTGTGTCCACTTGGGACTTTGCCTCAGTGGATGTGGAAAGAAACATGTCAAGTGTGGACGCAGCTTTAATTCTCGGGGTCTTGTATAAATATTATTACACAAGGCCCTTTAAAGTGATTGATAAGGTGAACGGTCTGGAGTGGATTTTCATGTTTGGCTTCACATTCTGCCAAACGCTGCATAATTATGGGCCACGGCCTCGCGGTTAGGAATCCCCCCTTCCCTAAATTGCCCCCCGTCCTGGGACAGTTCATTTTGGAGGGATTTGAATTGAACAGAGCCTGCAAGACTCAATTCCCCATTGATGCAGTATTTAAAAAATGATGTCACCGTCCCCAATCTAACGGGTCCAACTAGATGAAGCAACATCACGTTCTCCTATCACATTAAAAAGCATTTAGCAGGGGTGCGAATTGCCTCGTACCTGGCGATTTGAATTACAATTCATAGTGGACGATTCGATACTGATCAATGAGTCGATTATTAAGATTTTTTTAAAACTCAAATTTAGAAAATACTAATCATTAAACTTGTACATGTATTGCACACTGTAAAATTTGTATGAAAATGTATTTATTTGAAACGTCCGGCTTATAACTGAGTCACTGTATTTAACAAACAGGTTGCAATCTGTTTCACGTTTAAATAACGTTTAAATAAAATATTAACTCTTTTGCTTCTAAAAACATATAAATGTGTTCTATTTAAAATATTTCCATGCTCCCAAAGACGTATTTATACATTTTTTATGTTTTTTTTTTTTTTTATGCTAGAGCAGAGTTCACCAATTCTGGTCCCTGAGGGCCGGAGTCCTGCAGGTTTGAGATGTTTCTGCCTTCCAACACACTTAAAACCTGCAGGACTCCGGACCTCCAGGACCGGAATTGGTGAACCCTGTGCTAGAGCATACAGAACGCTTTGATGCAGCCTCTGAATTGAAGAGAACGCTTGAAGCAATGGTCGTTATTACAAAAACGGCCAGCAGGTGGCAGCAGAGAATAAGAGCCCAACCAGGGCCATGTTGCAAAAAAAAAAGCTCTTTTTGTCAGTGTTTTCACCAGGAATGTGACTATTAATGAAACTTAGCCATATTCTAATGCGAATTGCTGCGTTGAGTCCCGCATGCCAGCAGATTGTCCCATTACTTACACAGGTTCCGTCCCAGCGTCCCGTTTTTTTTGCCATGTGCAAGTCAATCACACAACTTTTTTTCACGATTCATACAATAAACCCATTAAAAGGGAATTCAACTGTTAAATTCCTTCCTATTTACTTTCTAATGTACGTTTGTGGTCAGAACAAGAACTACTTCCTGCTTTCGCACGGCCAGTGGCCGTTCAGGTAACGCAAGCTGAGCTTACTAGCGGCATATTTACTAACGGCACAGCCAGCTTTCAATAACTGCAAAAAGAGTTGGATAATGGTGAGTGCATTGATTTGTTTAGTGCTGTTAAACAGTCAACCAAGATAGCATTAAGCATTAGCGACGGATGCGCATATCGTGTATTATATAGCGTCCCGGGTTTAATTGAGAAAATCTGCTCACGATATCCTTTAAGCTGATATCACCACAACAAACAAATAAAGCAAAAAAGTTAAAAGCGACTCATCAAAAAAGAACCATGAATCTCTTGTCAACGTGGAACCGTGATAGTTTCCTGAGGCAGTTTTCAAGTCGCTGGCCCTTCTTTTCCCAGCATTTCTATATTTCGGTTCAAATTAATTCTACCGTCAATAAAAGACTCAAGATATGACAGAGGCCTAATTAGTAACTAACTAGTGCTCTTGACTATCTGCTGTCAAATCTGGTGGGGAAACAGATAAAGTGCGTTTGTTACACATTAAACCACTTTTACAGCCCACAAGAAGGCGAGCAAAAGTGGGCAGGAGGGCAAATCCAAGTGGGTGGGAGGTTGAGGACAATAGTAAAGTTAGTCAGGGCGTCTGCGTGGGTGGTTAACACCCTGGGCTTTTCTAGGAAGAGAGACTGTACCGTTTTTCACGCTCTCCTTTCATACTCAGTGAATCATAAGGTATTCCTGATGAATGCCAGTCAGTCTTAGCTGACAGGTGAATAGCCGGCTTATTTAGTCTCAAGTGGGGCCCCGCCTTTTTTTCGCTCTCAACCACCTTCGCTCTTGTGTGGTTCAAAACTGGACACCTGTGCTGCCAATCTGGCATTTTTTCAGCCTCACGATGACTTTTGAGCCCGAATTAAAGTCTCCGCTTTGCACAGTCACACAACAAAACATAAGCCCGCGCGATTGGTGCGTCCGAGAGCGGATAAGACGGCGGCCGTCACGGTTTGCGGCCCTGCTTTCCCTCTGAGACAACAAAGTGTGACGGACAACTACGACTGCGGCTTCTCACACTTTGTCGCCTAAGCTGTTGTGTTTGCCCCAAGAAAAACGTGGCATTTTCGTGACAGCAACCAAATAACTCAAAACTAAAATGCAAAAAATGTTAACAAAATAAAATAAAAACTCAAAATGCTTTTTAAATACTTGACTCATTGAGTCATGTTCAGCAGCATGTTAAACAGAAAATATGTACTTTTTAATTAATGTGATAACTTTATTATTTTTAAAAATTCAAAAAAAAAAATTATTATTTTTTTTATTGCCACTTGCTGTCGACTGAAGATGACATCACCTGTGCTGAGGAAACAGGTAGTGACTCGGTTTGATGACCAAACCCAGAAAACAGGTGAGCAAAATTGTTTTTTTAAAGGTATTAATTGTACATGAAAAATAATGTAGTACTTAACCACAAAATATTAACTTTTCACTGCTGGAAATGGCTCAAAGAGTCATGTATCCCTTTAAAAAACGAAAACTAACTGAAACTACATTTTATGTTTACAAAACGAACTAAAACTTAACTATAATTAGTTAATGATGTCGTTCCTAGCCGACAATTTTGCATGCTTGACTTTTGGCTCGCCTGCTTTTTCATTTCACTCCGCCGAAATGCAATGCTAGGTAAGAAATGCGTTACTTTTTTCATTTTACCATCATTCACTCCCGTCCATTTTCACTGAAGCAATCCCCTTTGCTCCCGGCTGTTTTACTGGGTTTTGACTGATTTTGCAAGGCCCACAGAATATTTTGTTCTATTGCTAGAAAAACTTGGAAACTACCAAAAGGAAGATTAGAGTCTCTTCTTTCATCATGAAAAAAATGTACATTTCTATCCATTTCTGTTTTGCAGCAATTAGCATTAGAATATAGCTAAGTTTCATCATTATTCACAAATCTGTTTAAAACAGTTGGGGAAAGAGCTTTTTGCAACATGGCCCTGGTTGCTCTCTTATACTCTGCTGGCCGTTTTTTGCAATAACTACCATTGCTTTAAGCGACCTCTTCAGGTCAGAAGCTACATCAAAGCCTTCTGTATGTTCTAGCATAAAAAACAAAAAACATGTATAAATACCTATTTGGGACACTGGTACTATTTAAAATAGAACATATTTATACATTTTTGGGAGCAAATAAGTTAAATGTTGCACACAAGTGATACTTTTTAAAAAAAAATAATTATGAAAACTAATACTGAAACTAAACTAAATCAAAACTAAGCATTAAAAAAACACTAATAAAAACCAACAGAGCCGCCTGAAAACTAATTAAAATTAATTACCGGTAAATTGAAAAAACAAAACTCAAAATGGAACAAAAACTAACTCAAATGAAAAGTTCCAAAACTATAATAACCCTGAAGAGGACACAGAGTGGATTGCAAGACTAACCGCCATGGACTTAACCGCCAGTGGCGCGCCCGTGCGTTGGCATGAGGGCGGGCAGCGTGCATGATAACTGTTATGCCATCAAAACACTCGTAGTAAATCATTTGTGTTCTCGTAAAACTGGGGAACATCCGTGATGCCCATATTATGGAAGTGCATGTGAGGGCACGAAGGTGCGAAAAATGCAAACAAGCCACGAAGCCAACGCCGCGGCACTCGCTGTTTACCTCCTCGGATATCTGGCCTGTTTGGGACTGGTGCTTCTCCAAGTCTCTCCTCAGTGAGGTGTTCTGCCTCTCCAGCTGCAGCACCCTGCGGGCCAGGTGAACACTGCGCGCGCACGCACGCACGCACACACAAAAGAGTGAGGAGAAAATTCCAAAACACTGCAAGTTACCACTAGTGTTACTTCAATATTTCCCTTATGGGTTACGTAACCATGACAGATGAGATCAATATGAATTTGGTTGTTTTTTTCCCCGCCGCTTGTGTTGACTATCAAAAAAAGTGCGCGTGGACTATAAAAACACATACAGGACACACACATGCAATACAAGTCGCAACACGGCGAGTAGCACTTGACTACGGGGGGGGGGCGGAGTGTGTGCAGATGATGGCAGTTTATCACACGGCGAGACGTCGACATTTGGCAATGAGAAGAGAAAAAGCAAGAGGAATTTGTGCTGGTATGAAAGCTGTCATCCACCCGGGCAGGTTTAATGCCACGGCAAACACGAGTCGTGGAGGAAGCACTTTGTCACCTGGCACACAAAGGAGAAACTCACTTAGCTTGGATAAAGCGATGTTTTCACTGAGAAATGACACTAAAATAAATACACACGTGTAGGTGTGTGTGTGTGTGTGTGCGCGCGCATAACTGTTTTCAGCGTGATGCAAGCCGACACTAGTTGCTAAGACCACACCAGGCCGTGGATTTGATTTGGACCGGCCGCAATGATATTGAGTTATTTGGATTTTTTGCAATATAAAAGGTAAATAAAAGTTCAACCTCGAACCTCAAGGGTTTCAGCATAATGTGTGCAGCCTTGGACTCACTGGACTTATTATGTTTGTGCCTTGAGATACAAATAAAAAAATTTCCTTAACTCAAAACAAACGGATCTCGAACCATTGATCTTTATTGAAAAGAATGGAAATGCCATTAATCTGTTCCAGTCTCCCCCCAAAAAATAACAAAAGTGCAATGTGATTTCTAAGAAAATATTACACTTCATACTTCACTATTAAAAAATGTATTTTTTAAATTAAAGTTTGTGTGTCATGATTAATTCATTGCGGCTCATTCTGGTGTGCGCAACTTGGCCACCAGGGGCAGTATAACACAGTCATGCGGAAGCAAACGAAGAAGAACTACTGTTAAGTGACTCGGCAAACTCCAGTAATTGTCTTTTTTTTTTTATTATTATTATTAATGTAGAAGCACAAAATTAGGACCTGACAGATGAGGATTTTATTCTTATTTTGAATTTTTTGTGGGGAGGGGTTGGCCAATGTGTGGCAGAATAAAATTATTTATTTGGTCCCTTAAAGGATCATTGTACAGTTTGTGACTCGCGACTGCCACCTCTGGCCCAAAGCATAACTGCAGCATCTGTGTCAGGCTCGTTCATGGGGCGCGTGTGAGCACGTGCGCGATCTTAAAGCGACAGCCGCAGTTCACAAACGAAGACGTGGCTTCAAATGAGGTAAGAAAAAAAAAAAAACGTTCCCAAGGAAACTGTGGGGTGTGAGGGTCCGCGCACTCTACTAGAAAAGCTGATAGATGCAGTCAGAGTAAAACAGTCAGGGCTCTTCGTACTCATCTGGGCATAGGTGGAGCATGCATGATGTAGAAAAAGCTTTAATATGGCCTTTTTAAACCTTTAACATTTACAACGATAAATATTATGAATTACATTTTTATGAATTGACTGTTTTACAATCCATTGTTCTATTTGTTTAAGTTGACAACAGGTTGAAAAATCGTCCGACTGTAGAACTTTGACATAAGTCAAAGATATGCGGTTGTTTTAGATACAGTACACAAAGTGTAAGTCTGTTGTTTTATGAATAGTTTGAAAGTAAACCAACTGGGAGTGGCGTTAAAACAGCTTGATGCCTCTTTTTAAGAATCTGTCAATTGTTGCGTGCCTTTAAAGTCGTACAAAACTTACCGCTTTAAATTGTTACGTGAAGACCTTAGAAAATCTTAGCATGAAAACATGTATTTGTTTTTGTCATTTATTCCAAGTAAAGAACCAGTCTCAACAAGGAGGAGAAGAAAATTCAATGTGTTAGTTACCGTGTGCATTACTGTTTTCTTTGTGTGGATATTCAAAGCAGTGTGCGGCGTGCCTCAGGGTTCGTACCTCTGCTGCAGTCTCCTTCTGGCCGTGGTGGGAACGTTGGCTCCGTAGCCGTACGAGAAGAGGACCCTCTCGGCTTCCTCTTCATTCTCAACTGGAAAGACACCAAAGCAAATAGAAGCTCATCAGCAAAGTTTGTTTAACATACAATGGATATGAAAAGTCTACACACCCCTGCTCAAGTGCCAGGTTTTTGTCAGATAAAAAAATAAAGCCAAGACAAATCATTTGAATTTTTTCCCCCCATCATTGCTGTACAGTGACGTATAACCAGTATAACCCATTTAATTAAAAAAATATCTCTCAGTGTGGGTGTGGGAGTAAAAATAACTGAGATAATGTGGTTGCACAAGTGTGCACACCCTTTATAACTGGGGATGTGGCTGTGTTTAGAATTAACCAACACAAATTGAAAACTCATGTTAAATAGTCAGCACACAACGAACACCAATACAAGTGCCTCTGATTAACCCCAAATAAGTTCAGCTGTTCTAGCAGGCTTTCCCAGGCATTTTTAGAGTAGCAGTCAGAAGAAAGATATATCCCCCCCCCCCCAATATGACAACCACTGAGCGGCCTCACTTTCAGCAGCCTGCATGGTGACTTGGTCCAGTTCCTGCTCGAGTTTTTCGTACGTCTCCAGACGGGACGCCTGCTCGGAATTCTGAGCGTGAAGCTCTGCGCTGCGCTTCTCCGATGACGTCTGTAGCCTGTAAAACTCCTGCGTGAGGACCTGCCACAGAGGTGGAAACAAAGATGAAACAGATACTGTATCTCCATTATACATTTTCATTAAGTTGTTACCGAATAATACGGTTTTGAAGTAAATTGTACAGAAAAGACACACCATTGCAGATAGAAAAGTTGCACTGATGACAAAAAACACTATTTTGCTAAAAAAATTTTTTTTGCATATTTTGTTGTTGCTGTTGTGTGTTTTTTTATTATTATTGTACTTTTATGTTCAAAATTTAACTAAACTCTCCCAAAACACAGAAACAGAAAGACAGAACAGACATATTTATTTCTAATTTAGTCTCTATCAAATTGTATAGAAGTCAGAGGTGCATCATCTACAAACCGCTGCACTAAAAATTTAATCAATTTGACACAAAAATTCTACCAAAATTTCTCTGGATCATTATGGTGTATATGAAATAAATAAAGTTTTCCACGATATTCTAATTTATCAAGCTGCATCTGTATAAGACAGGGTAATAGAAAAAAGTTTCTCAGCAGTCCCCTAAAAGTTTTTTTTCCCCTATTAAGTCATTCCAACCCAAAAACGTGTAAACACCATCAAAAACATATTTACACTTTTTTTTTAATGTTTTTATTTTATTTTATCAGGGATGTGATTTGACCAAAGTGAAATTATCTGAAAATTTAGCCGGGGGTCTGGGGGCCGCTGATATACTATCCCATATAAAATGGCAGTTTTAGTCAACTCAAAATCAGTCACATTCAAAAACATTGGACTGCCTTTGCTTTTAAAAACTATCACTGAGAATATCATCATATCTAACTAATGTGATTACTAAGTTAACACATAAATAATGTTGAAGAGTTCAAATTTCATGAACAAATAATTGTATTATGACCAAATGAAAAGTAACTCATATTAGAGCATACCACAAATGTCTTTGTTATAGCAGAAGATGTTATCTGTCGGAGTCATGTGCATACACAATGGACTACTAAAAAAAAAAAAAAAAAAAAAAAAAAACGGATTTTTTTTTTTGGGGGGGGGGAGATAAAAAAA